>NC_086453.1:190060576-190360576 GCF_028390025.1 Pseudophryne corroboree | reverse complement strand
CCCAGCCATGGATGGGTCCCAGAGCCGCGCCGCCGGCCCCCTTACAGAGCCAGAAGACAGAAGAGGTCCGGGAAATCGGCGGCAGAAGACGTCCTGTCTTCAATAAGGTAGCGCACAGCACCGCAGCTGTGCGCCATTGCTCTCAGCACACTTCACACTCCGGTCACTGAGGGTGCAGGGCGCTGGGGGGGGCGCCCTGAGACGCAATAAAAACACCTTAGATGGCGAAAAATACATCACATATAGCTCCTGGGCTATATGGATGCATTTAACCCCTGCCAGTTTCTCCTTAAAAAAGCGGGAGAAAGGCCGCCGAGAAGGGGGCGGAGCCTATCTCCTCAGCACACAAGCGCCATTTTCCCTCACAGCTCCGCTGGAAGGACGTCTCCCTGACTCTCCCCTGCAGTCCTGCACTACAGAAACAGGGTAAAACAAGAGAGGGGGGCACTAATTTGGCAGATTAATCAATACAGCAGCTATATAAGGGAAAAACACTTATATAAGGTTATCCCTGTATATATATAGCGCTCTGGTGTGTGCTGGCAAACTCTCCCTCTGTCTCCCCAAAGGGCTAGTGGGGTCCTGTCCTCTATCAGAGCATTCCCTGTGTGTGTGCTGTGTGTCGGTACGTTGTGTCGACATGTATGAGGAGGAAAATGGTATGGAGGCGGAGCAATTGCCTGTAATAGTGATGTCACCCCCTAGGGAGTCGACACCTGACTGGATGGTCTTATGGAAGGAATTACGTGATAGCGTCAGCACTTTACAAAAGACTGTTGATGACATGAGATAGCCGGCAAGTCAGTTAGTACCTGTCCAGGCGTCTCAAACACCGTCAGGGGCTCTAAAGCGCCCGTTACCTCAGATGGTCGACACAGACCCAGACACGGACACTGACTCCAGTGTCGACGGTGAGGAAACAAACGTGTTTTCCAGTAGGGCCACACGTTACATGATCACGGCAATGAAGGAGGTTTTGAACATTTCTGATACTACAAGTACCACAAAAAAGGGTATTATGTGGGGTGTGAAAAAACTACCCGTAGTTTTTCCTGAATCAGATGAATTAAATGAGGTGTGTGATGAAGCGTGGGTTTCCCCCGATAAAAAACTGCTAATTTCTAAAAAATTATTGGCATTATACCCTTTCCCGCCAGAGGTTAGGGCGCGTTGGGAAACACCCCCTAGCGTAGATAAGGCGCTCACACGCTTATCAAAACAAGTGGCGTTACCGTCTCCTGATACGGCCGCCCTCAAGGAACCAGCTGATAGGAAGCTGGAAAATATCCTAAAAAGTATATACACACATACTGGTGTTATACTGCGACCAGCAATCGCCTCAGCCTGGATGTGCAGTGCTGGGGTGGCTTGGTCGGATTCCCTGACTGAAAATATTGATACCCTGGACAGGGACAGTATATTATTGACTATAGAGCATTTAAAGGATGCATTTCTATATATGCGAGATGCACAGAGGGATATTTGCACTCTGGCATCAAGAGTAAGTGCGCTGTCCATTTCTGCCAGAAGAGGGTTATGGACGCGACAGTGGTCAGGTGATGCGGATTCCAAACGGCATATGGAAGTATTGTCGTATAAAGGGGAGGAGTTATTTGGGGTCGGTCTATCTGACCTGGTGGCCACGGCAACGGCTGGGAAATCCACCTTTTTACCCCAGGTCACCTCTCAGGAGAAAAAGACACCGTCTTTTCAGGCTCAGTCCTTTCGTCCCCATAAGGGCAAGCGGGCAAAAGGCCACTCATATCTGCCCCGGGGCAGAGGAAGGGGAAAAAGACTGCAGCAGGCAGCCTCTTCCCAGGAACAGAAGCCCTCTACCGCTTCTGCCAAGTCCTCAGCATGACGCTGGGGCCTTACAAGCGGACTCAGGTACGGTGGGGGGTCGTCTCAAGAATTTCAGCGCGCAGTGGGCTCACTCGCAAGTGGACCCCTGGATCCTGCAGGTAGTATCTCAGGGGTACAAATTGGAATTCGAGATGTCTCCCCCTCGCCGGTTCCTGAAGTCTGCTTTACCAACGTCTCCCTCCGACAGGGAGGCGGTATTGGAAGCCATTCACAAGCTGTACCCCTCCTACAACAGGGAAAGGGGTATTATTCCACGCTGTTTGTGGTACCGAAGCCGGACGGCTCGGTGAGACCTATTTTAAATCTGAAATCCTTGAACACTTACATACAAAGGTTCAAATTCAAGATGGAGTCACTCAGAGCAGTAATAGCGAACCTGGAAGAAGGGGACTATATGGTGTCTCTGGACATCAAGGATGCTTACCTCCATGTCCCAATTTGCCCTTCTCACCAAGGGTACCTCAGGTTTGTGGTACAGAACTGTCACTATCAGTTTCAGACGCTGCCGTCGGCACCCCGGGTCTTTACCAAGGTAATGGCCGAAATGATGATTCTTCTTCGAAGAAAAGGCGTCTTAATTATCCCTTACTTGGACGATCTCCTGATAAGGGCAAGGTCCAGGGAACAGTTAGAGGTCGGAGTAGCACTATCTCAAGTAGTACTACGACAGCACGGGTGGATTCTAAATATTCCAAAATCGCAGCTGATTCCGACGACACGTCTGCTGTTCCTAGGGATGATTCTGGACACAGTCCAGAAAAAGGTGTTTCTCCCGGAGGAGAAAGCCAGGGAGTTATCCGAGCTAGTCAGGAACCTCCTAAAACCAGGCCAAGTGTCAGTGCATCAATGCACAAGGGTCCTGGGAAAAATGGTGGCTTCTTACGAAGCGATTCCATTCGGCAGATTCCACGCAAGAACTTTTCAGTGGGATCTGCTGGACAAATGGTCCGGATCGCATCTTCAGATGCATCGGCGGATAACCCTGTCTCCAAGGACAAGGGTGTCTCTCCTGTGGTGGTTGCAGAGTGCTCATCTTCTAGAGGGCCGCAGATTCGGCATTCAGGACTGGGTCCTGGTGACCACGGATGCCAGCCTGAGAGGCTGGGGAGCAGTCACACAGGGAAGAAATTTCCAGGGCTTGTGGTCAAGCATGGAAACGTCATTTCACATAAATATCCTGGAACTAAGGGCCATTTACAATGCCCTAAGTCAAGCAAGGCCTCTGCTTCAGGGTCAGCCGGTGTTGATCCAATCGGACAACATCACGGCAGTCGCCCACGTAAACAGACAGGGCGGCACAAGAAGCAGGAGGGCAATGGCAGAAGTTGCAAGGATTCTTCGCTGGGCGGAAAATCATGTGATAGCACTGTCAGCAGTGTTCATTCC
This sequence comes from Pseudophryne corroboree, assembly GCF_028390025.1. Lineage (NCBI taxonomy): Eukaryota > Metazoa > Chordata > Amphibia > Anura > Myobatrachidae > Pseudophryne > Pseudophryne corroboree. The sequence goes on along the minus strand of NC_086453.1, from coordinate 190,357,327 downwards.
GGGAGTGGACAACTGGGAAGCAGACTTCCTCAGCAGACACGACCTCCACCCGGGGGAGTGGGGACTTCACCCAGAAGTCTTCCACATGATTGTGAACCGTTGGGAAAAACCAAAGGTGGACATGATGGCGTCCCGCCTCAACAAAAAACTAGACGGATATTGCGCCAGGTCAGGGGACCTTCAGGCAATAGCTGTGGACGCTCTGGTAACACCATGGGTGTACCAGTCAGTGTATGTGTTCCCTCCTCTGCCTCTCATACCCAAGGTACTGAGAATCATAAGAAGGAGAGGAGTAAGGACTATACTCGTGGCTCCGGATTGGCCAAGAAGGACTTGGTACCCGGAACTTCAAGAGATGCTCACGGAGGACCCGTGGCCTCTACCTCTAAGAAAGGACCTGCTCCAGCAGGGACCCTGTCTGTTCCAAGACTTACCGCGGCTGCGTTTGACGGCATGGCGGTTGAACGCCGGATCCTGAAGAAAAAAGGCATTCCGGATGAAGTCATCCCTACCCTGATCAAAGCCAGGAAGGATGTAACCGTGCAACATTATCACCGTATTTGGCGTAAATATGTTGCGTGGTGTAAGGCCCCTACAGAGGAATTTCAACTGGGTCGTTTCCTGCATTTCCTGCAAACAGGACTGTCTATGGGCCTAAAATTAGGGTCCATTAAGGTTCAAATTTCGGCCCTGTCAATTTTCTTCCAGAAAGAACTGGCTTCAGTTCCTGAAGTTCAGACGTTTGTCAAGGGGGTACTGCATATACAGCCTCCTTTTGTGCCTCCAGTGGCACCTTGGGATCTCAATGTAGTTTTGGGGTTCCTAAAATCACATTGGTTTGAACCACTCACCACTGTGGACTTAAAATATCTCACATGGAAAGTGGTAATGCTGTTAGCCCTGGCTTCAGCCAGGCGTGTCTCAGAATTGGCGGCTTTATCCTATAAAAGCCCTTACCTAATTTTTCATGCGGACAGGGCAGAATTGAGGACTCGTCCTCAATTTCTCCCTAAGGTGGTTTCAGCGTTTCACTTGAACCAGCCTATTGTGGTACCTGCGGCTACTAGGGACTTGGAGGACTCCAAGTTGCTGGACGTAGTCAGGGCCCTGAAAATATATGTTTCCAGGACGGCTGGAGTCAGAAAATCTGACTCGCTGTTTATCCTGTATGCACCCAACAAGCTGGGTGCTCCTGCTTCTAAGCAGACTATTGCTCGTTGGATTTGTAGTACAATTCAGCTTGCACATTCTGTGGCAGGCCTGCCACAGGCAAAATCTGTAAAAGCCCATTCCACAAGGAAAGTGGGCTCATCTTGGGCGGCTGCCCGAGGGGTCTCGGCTTTACAACTTTGCCGAGCAGCTACTTGGTCAGGGGCAAACACGTTTGCTAAATTCTACAAATTTGATACCCTGGCTGAGGAGGACCTGGAGTTCTCTCATTCGGTGCTGCAGAGTCATCCGCACTCTCCCGCCGTTTGGGAGCTTTGGTATAATCCCCATGGTCCTTACGGAGTTCCCAGCATCCACTAGGACGTCAGAGAAAATAAGAATTTACTTACCGATAATTCTATTTCTCGTAGTGGATGCTGGGCGCCCATCCCAAGTGCGGATTGTCTGCAATACTTGTACATAGTTATTGTTACAAAAATCGGGTTATTATTGTTGTGAGCCATCTTTTCAGAGGCTCCTCTGTTATCATGCTGTTAACTGGGTTCAGATCACAGGTTGTACGGTGTGATTGGTGTGGCTGGTATGAGTCTTACCCGGGATTCAAAATCCTTCCTTATTGTGTACGCTCGTCCGGGCACAGTATCCTAACTGAGGCTTGGAGGAGGGTCATAGGGGGAGGAGCCAGTGCACACCAGGTAGTCCTAAAGCTTTTACTTTTGTGCCCAGTCTCCTGCGGAGCCGCTATTCCCCATGGTCCTTACGGAGTTCCCAGCATCCACTACGGACTACGAGAAATAGAATTATCGGTAAGTAAATTCTTATTTTTTCACCTGTGTGTTGCCAACGTAAGAGGCTGCAGTAGTAGTTATTGCTTGTCACTTTGACTGCGAAGGGTACAATAACCCACTATAAAAAAACATACATTGTTGTTTTGCTAGACTTTGGCAGCTAATTCCATCTGCAAGAATATGCTTTCGAAATAGTGTACCAACAAGAAGCAGATCCCATAGACCAGGCATGTCCAAACTGCGGCCCTCCAGCTGTAGTGAAACTACATATCCCAGCATGCCCTGACACAGTTTTGCTGTCAGAGAATGCTAAAGCTGTGTCAGGGCATGCTGGGATGTGTAGTTTCTCAACAGTTGGAGGACCGCAGTTTGGACATGCCTGCCATAGACATTAGTTATCATGCGTTACTGCTAAAGTGCTGCTTCAGGAATGACATAAATATCCCCAATTGTCAGACTTCAGTATTATATTGTTGTCATTGTCTGATAACTGAGGCATTTCATCTGTTATCAGATCTGCGTTTTAGTTAAAGGCAGCAAATTTCTGCAGATAATTTATGTAAATAACATGCTTCCGTGATCATGCATAATATTATAAATGTTTTATACCACAATTGCTTTGATCTTCTAGATCAGTGTTTCTCAAACTCTGTCCTCGGGACCCCACACAGTTCACGTTTTGCAGGTCGCCCAGCAGGTGCACAGGTGTACTCACTGACCCATTTAAAACATACACAGATGGAGCTAAATTTTTCACTTGTGATTCTGTGAGGAGACCTGGAAAACATGCACTGTGTGGGGTCCTGAGGACCGAGTTTGAGAATCTGTGTTCTAGATCCATCCAGTGCTGTAAGGTCGGCTACCTGTGGTTGATACTCTGCGATCTATGATTTATCAATCTAGTTTGACCATACATATAGGTCTCTCCCAGCTTAACAGGAGTTTGGCTTACGGTCATTAGGTCGACCACTATTGGTCGACATGGTCATTCGCTCGACATGGAAAAAGGTGACCATGAGTTTTTCACATTTTTTTTTTATATCTTTTTTTTTTTACTTTTTCATACTTTACGATCCATGTGGACTACAATTGTGCCAAGTGCAGTGGTAGCAGAGCGAGGCGCCTTGGCCGGAGTATGGCGAGTGAAGCGGTGCACTAATTGGGGTTCCCCGTCACTTTTACGAAGGAAACGACACCAAAAAAAGTTACAAAAAAACCTCATGTCAACCTTTTTCCATGTCTACCTAGTCACCCTGTCGACCTAGTGCATGTCGACCAATAGTGGTCGACCTAATGACCCATACCCTTCATACATAGGGGTAAATGTATGAAGCAGTGAGAAGAGTGGAGACGTGAGCCAGTGGAGAAGTTGCCCATGGCAACCAATCAGCATTGACGTAACATTTATAATTTGCGTACTATAAAATTATACAGAGCAGCTGATTGGTTGCCCTGGGCAACTTCTCCACTGGCTCACGTCTCCACTCTTATCACTGCTTCGTTAATTTACCCCTCAGTAAAGATTTGTTTAATTTAAAGTAGATCTGGCATTGTAGTGCTTGGGGCCACAGGCAGTGATATAAAACCTATTGTACCCAGCATACCATTGTTACATTTGATCACTCAAGTTTGGAACTGATTTGGTTAGAATAAATTGTCTACATGGACATGAAACTATGTGTCCCATGTAATTGAAAGTGAATCCAAATTCAAGTAATTATTAAAGGTGGGCATGCATAATATGGACATTTGTGTAGAAAGGGAGTGGTTGCGAATATTTTTTTCTCTCTTACGTCCTAGAGGATGCTGGGGACTCCGTAAGGACCATGGGGTATAGACGGGCTCCGCAGGAGACATGGGCACTATAAAGAAACTTCAGAATGGGTGTGGACTGGCTCCTCCCTCTATGCCCCTCCTCTAGACCTCAGTGCGTTCCTGTGCCCAGAGGAGACTGGGTGCATTACAGGGAGCTTTCCTGAGTTCTCTGAAAAAAAAGAATTTTGTTAGATTTTTTTATTTTCAGGGAGCACTGCTGGCAACAGGCTCCCTGCATCGTGGGACTGAGGAGAGAGAAGCAGACCTACTTAAGTGATAGGCTCTTCTTCTTAGGCTACTGGACACCATTAGCTCCAGAGGGAGTCTGAACGCAGGTCTCCCCTCACTGTTCGTCCCAGAGCCGCGCCGCCGTCCTCCTCACAGAGCCGGAAGAAAGAAGCCGGGTGAGTATAAGAAGAAAGAAGACTTCTAAGGCGGCAGAAGACTTCAGATCTTCTCTGAGGTAACGCGCAGCGGTAACGCTGCGCGCCATTGCTTCCACACACAACAAACACGGCAGGCACGGATGGGTGCATGGCGCAGGGGTGGCGGCCTGGGCAGCAATATTATACCTCTAGGACTGGCTAGTACATATATAGGCTGCGGAGGCAGTATGTATTAAAATCCCCCGCCAGTATTACAAAATTGAGCGGGACCGGAGCCCGCCTCCGGGGGGTGCGGAGCTTGATCCCACAGCACTAACCAGCGCCATTTTCTCCACAGAGCACTGCAGAGAAGCTGGCTCCCCGGACTCTCCCCTGCTGAACACGGTGACACAGGGCAGAAAAGAGGGGGGGGGGGGGGAGCATTTGTAAGGCGCAGTGAGTGTATTATATACAGATAATTATATACAAAAGCACTATTTATCTGGGAATTTTATTTTCCAGTGTGAGTTGGTGCTGGGTGTGTGCTGGCATACTCTCTCTCTGTCTCTCCAAAGGGCCTTATTGGGGAACTGTCTCCATATAAATATATCCCTGTGTGTGTGGGGGTGTCTGTACGAGTGTGTCGGCATGTCTGAAGCGGAAGGCTCATCTAAGGAGGAGGTGGAACAGATGATTGTGGTGTCTCCGTCGGCAACGCCGACACCTGATTGGTTGGACATGTGGAATGTGTTAAATGAAAATTTGACTTTATTACATAAATGGATGGACAAAGCAGAGTCCAGGGAAAAAGCAGTGAGTCAATCCATGGCTTTAGCTGTATCACAGGGCCTGTCAGGGTCCCTAAAACGTCTTCTATCCCAAATAGCAGACACTGATACCGACACGGATTCTGACTCCAGTGTCGACTACGATGATGCGAGGTTACACCCAAGGGTGGCCAAAAGTGTTCATTATATGATTATTGCAATAAAAGATGTTTTGCATATCACAGAGGACCCCTCTGTCCCTGACACGAGGGTGCACATGTTTAAGGAAAAGAAACCTGAGGTAACCTTTCCCCTATCTCATGATCTGAACGAGTTATTCGAAAAAGCTTGGGAAACTCCAGATAAAAAACTGCAGATTCCAAAGAGGTTTCTTATGGCGTATCCTTTTCCTGCACGGGACAGGGTACGATGGGAGTCATTGCCCAGGGTGGACAAGGCTTTAACGCGTTTGTCCAAGAAGGTGGCGCTACCGTCTCCTGACACGGCAGCCCTCAAGGATCCTGCTGATCGCAGACGGGAAACTACCTTAAAATCTATTTATACACATACGGGTGCTTTACTCAGGCCGGCAATAGCATCGGCATGGGTATGTAGCGCAGTTGCAGCTTGGACAGATACCTTGTCAGCTGACATGGATACCCTAGACAGGGATACCATTTTATTGACCTTGGGTCACATTAAAGACGCTCAGAGAGACGTTGGGCTGCTAGGTTCGAGAGCCAACGCCATGGCGATTTCGGCTAGGCGAGCCCTGTGGACCCGCCAATGGACAGGTGATGCCGACTCAGAGGCATATGGAGGTTTTACCTTACAAGGGTGAGGTTTTTATTTGGGGAAGGTCTCGCGGACCTGGTTTCCACAGCTACCGTGGGTAAATCTACCTTTTTGCCTTTTGTTCCCCCACAGCAAAAGAAAACACCACAATATCAGATGCAGTCCTTTCGGTCGCATAAGTCCAGAAGAGGTCGGGGCTCATTCTTCCTCGCCAGAGGTAAGGGTAGAGGGAAAAGAACGCCTGCTACGGCTAGTTCCCAGGAGCAGAAGTCCTCCCCGGCTTCCACTAAATCCACCGCATAACGCTGGGGCTCCACTGAGGGAGTCCGCACCGGTGGGGGCACGACTTGGACTCTTCAGCCAGGTCTGGGTTCTGTCAGACGTGGATCCTTGGGCGCTGGAAATTGTGTCCCAAGGCTACAAACTGGAATTCGAAGAGGTGCCTCCTCGGCGATTTTTCAAGTCGGCCTTGCCAGCTGCTCCCCCAGAGAGGGAAATAGCGTTAGCTCCAATTCAAAAGCTGTGTCAACAGCAAGTGATTATCAAGGTACCCCCAGTCCAACAGGGGAAAGGGTACTATTCAACCCTGTTCGTGGTCCCGAAACCGGATGGCTCGTTCAAACCCATTTTAAATCTAAAATCCCTAAACCTGTACTTGAAAAAGTTCAAATTCAAGATGGAATCGCTCCGGGCAGTGATCTCCAGCCTGGAAGGGGGGGATTTTATGGTGTCACTGGACATAAAGGATGCATACCTTCATGTCCCCATATATCCTCCTCATCAGGAGTACCTGAGATTCGCTATACAGGACTGTCATTACCAGTTTCAGATGTTGCCGTTTGGACTTTCCACGGCCCCGAGAATTTTCACCAAGGTGATGGCGGAGATGATGGTGCTCTTGCGCAAACAGGGAGTCACAATTATCCAGTACTTTGACGATCTCCTGATAAAAGCGAGATCGAGAGATCAATTGCTGAAAAGCGTGTCGCTCTCCCTGAGAGTGCTACAACAGCACGGTTGGATTCTAAATCTGCCAAAGTCTCAATTGATTCCTACGACTCGTCTATCATTCCTAGGCATGATTCTGGACACGGAACAGAAGAGGGATTTTCTCCCAATGGAAAAAGCCCAGGACCTCCAGAACATGGTCAGAGACCTGCTAAAACCAAAAAGAGTGTCGGTTCATCAATGCACTCGAGTTCTGGGAAAAATGGTGGCAGCCTACGAGGCCATCCCCTTCGGCAGGTTCCATGCGAGGACTTTTCAGTGGGACCTTCTAGACAAATGGTCCGGGTCCCATCTACAAATACATCAGAAGATAAGCCTGTCCCCCAGGGCCAGGGTGTCTCTCCTGTGGTGGCTGCAGAGTGCTCACCTTCTAGAGGGTCGCAGGTTCGGCATTCAAGACTGGGTTCTGATAACCACGGACGCGAGCCTCCGAGGATGGGGGAGCAGTCACACAAGGAAGGAATTTTCAGGGACTATGGTCAAGCCAAGAGGCTTGTCTACACATCAACGTACTGGAATTGAGGGCCATAAACAACGGCCTACGACAAGCGGAGAATATTCTTCACGACCTACCGGTTCTGATTCAATCTGACGTCACAGCCGTGGCTCATGTAAACCGCCAAGGCGTGACAAGGAGCAGAGTGGCAATGGCGGAAGCCACCAGGATTCTTCGCTGGGTGGAAAATCACGTAAGCGCTCTGTCAGCAGTCTTCATTCCGGGTGTGGACCACTGGGAAGCAGACTTCCTCAGCAGACACGATCTCCATCCAGGAGAGTGGGGACTTCATCAAGAAGTTTTTGCAGAGATAACAAGTCATTGGGGACTTCCTCAAGTAGACATGATGGCGTCGCGCCTCAACAAGAAGCTTCGGAGGTTTTGTGCCAGGTCAAGGGACCCTCAGGCAGTAGCGGTGGATGCCCTGGTGACACCGTGGGTGTTTCAGTCGGTCTATGTATTCCCTCCTCTTCCTCTCATCTCAAAAATATTGAGAATCATAAGACGAAAAAGAGTACAGACAATACTCATTGTTCCAGATTGGCCTCTAAGGACCTGGTGTTCAGATCTTCAGGAGATGCTTACAGAAGATCCGTGGCCTCTTCCTCTCAGGGAGGACCTATTGCAGCAGGGACCCTGCGTGTTCCAAGACTTACCGCGGTTACGTTTGACGGCATGGCGGTTGAACACCGAATCCTAGCTGGGAAAGGTATTCCGGAAGAAGTCATGCCTACGCTGATAAAGGCTAGGAAGGAGGTGACGGCGAAGCATTATCACCGTATCTTTAGGAAGTATGTATCTTGGTATGAAGCCAAGAGTGCTCCTACGGAAGATTTCCAACTGGGCCGTTTTTCTCCTCTTTCTACAGACAGGAGTGGATATGGGCCTTAAGTTAGGCTCCATTAAGGTACAGATTTCGGCCCTATCTATTTTTTTCAGAAGGAATTGGCTTTTCTTCCAGAAGTCCAGACTTTTGTAAAGGGAGTGCTGCACATGGGAACTTAACCTGGTGTTACGGTTCCTAAATTCTCACTTGTTTGAACCGCTTCAGACGGTTGAATTAAAATTTCTCACTTGGAAGGTGGTCATGTTGTTGGCCTTGGCATCTACGTGGCGGGTGTGCGAATTGGCGGCTTTATCTAACAAGAGCCCCTATCTGATTTTCCATATGGATAGAGCAGAGTTGAGGACTCATCCTCAATTTTTGCCCAAGGTGGTTTCAACATTTCATATGAACCAGCCTATTGTGGTGCCTGTGGCTACGGGAGACTTGGAGGACTCCAAGTCCCTGGATGTAGTCAGGGCCTTAAAAATCTATGTAGTCAGGACGGCTAGGGTTAGGAAAACAGAGGCACTGTTTGTCCTGTACGCAGCCAATAAACTTGGCGCTCCCGCTTCAAAGCAGACTATTGCTCGCTGGATCTGTAACATGATTCAGCCAAATTCGGTAAAGGCCCATTCCACTAGGAAGGTGGGCTCTTCTTGGGCGGCTGCCCGATGCGTTTCTGCTTTACAGCTTTGCCGAGCAGCTACCTGGTCGGGTTCTAACACTTTTGCAAAGTTCTATAAGTTTGATACCCTGGCTGATGAGGACCTTGCGTTTGCTCAGTCGGTGCTGCAGAGTCATCCGCACTCTCCCGCCCGGTCTGGAGCTTTGGTATAAACCCCATGGTCCTTACGGAGTTCCCAGCATCCTCTAGGACGTAAGAGAAAATAAGATTTTAAACCTACCGGTAAAACGTTTTCTCCTAGTCCGTAGAGGATGCTGGGCGCCCATCCCAGTGCGGACTCTTTTCTGCAAGGCTTGTATATAGTTATTGTTTACATAAGGGTTATGTTACAGTTGAAATCAGTCGTTGCCTGATACTGTTTGTTCATACTGTTAACTGGTTGCGTATATTCCAGGTTATGTGGTGTGGATGGTGTGGGCTGGTATGAATCTTGCCCTTGGGTTCACAAAAATCCCTTCCTCGTACTGTCCGTCTCCTCTGGGCACAGTTCTCTTAACTGAGGTTTTGAGGAGGGGCATAGAGGGAGGAGCGAGTGCACACCCATTCTGAAGTTTCTTTATAGTGCCCATGTCTCCTGCGGAGCCCGTCTATACCCCATGGTCCTTACGGAGTCCCCAGCATCCTCTACGGACTAGGAGAAAAAGATTTACCGGTAGGTTTAAAATCTTATTATTTATGTATTTATTTTTTTATTAAACCTTCACGTTCATGAAAGTGTTATTATCATATTTAAGTATTACTTTATAAGCATGTAAAACTGTATAGGGGGAGATTCAAATAGTTATTTTGGGCTTCCATAATTAATGGCCTCCCCACGGAGCAATTCAAAATCACCAGGTTTAGCCATTTAAAATGTCTGAACTAATGGGCAATGCGAAAAGTTCCATTTGGGCACCCAAAAGCCAGAATTTTGGCACAGAAATGTGCACCAGATCGGCACAACAATTGAATTGGTCCATCGTATACCCATTAATCATTGCAGCCTAAAAAAACTATTGAATCGCCACCATAGACTTTGTTCTAGTGTCTTCATAAGTAATATAAATAATTGACTCTTGGGGGCAATTCAGTTGTTTCCCCCTGCGGCTGCCATGAGTGGGCGCCTGACGGAGTGGGGACACATTTTTGCTCACACCCTCTGTATGTGGCAAGAAGAAATGTGCGAAAACTGTGTTTTTGGTGCCTTAACTGTTAGTTTAGGCGGCTAAACACTGTCTAGTTGGGTGCGATAAACGTAATTGATGGGTGTCCAGAATAATTGAATTACTCAGTTGGGTGCCCATTTAATTAGTTATGTGTAAAAAAACAAAAACAGAAAACCAGCAATTTAATCGCCCCCTTATAGTCACAACAGAAGAGTTCTCACAAGAGGTAACTTCTATTTAGAAATGGATTTAATGTTTGCAGATTGTGTCATTTGGAGCACCCTTCATAAAATCCACTAAAACACATTTAGGGGGGAGATCAGGTGTCTTGCACAGCCAGCAACTCCCATCTAAAATGACTGGAGCAATTCAGTTGTTTGCACTGATGGGTGCCCATTATTTCTCTTACGTCCTAGAGGATACTGGGGATCCATTTAGTACCATGGGGTATAGACGGCTCCACTAGGAGCCATCGGCACTTTAAGAATTTGATAGTGTGGGCTAGCTCCTCCCTCTGTGCCCCTCCTACCAGACTCCATTTAGAAAATGTGCCCGGAGGAGGCGGTCATGTTTACGGAAGCTCGTGAAGAGTTTTCTGCATTTATCTTTTTTTGTTGTTATTTTCAGGCAGGACTGGGTAGCACCAGTCTGCCTGTTTCATGGGAATTTGGGGGGGGGGGGGGCACTAGCTCCTGAGGGAACTATGCGCAAGCCCCACCACGGCGAGCGTACATTCCCGCAGCACTCCGCCACCCCGAACAGAGCCTGAAGAGTGTTGAGTACTAAGCCGGCGTCCCGGTTTGCGGGTCACCGGCCATTATTGCGGCATGAGGGTACGGACACGCACGGCTTCTAATCGGGGCGTATTGTGTCTCCAGACTCTGTACACAACTGCGTCTCAGTACACTGTACACCGTACCCACACTGGTAAACAAAGCCTTAAAACGGATCAGTCTCCATTTTAAGCACAAAATTACCTCAGCCAGTATAAAAAAAATGGGAAGACCGCACGCCATTGAGGGGGCGGGACTTCACTATGAGCGGATCCAACAGCTCACCAGCGCCATTTTCCCTCTGCAGTGGACACAGATGCTGACTGACAGGGACGTGCAGCTCCTCCGTTGTGACTCCAGATTACCTCAGCTGTACCAATAGCACGGGGGGAGCGATTATTATTATTTTTTTTTATAATCCGTTTTTATTAAAGGTTTTAAAATACATGAACAAAGAAAGAAAAACATTTATGCAGTTCCAAATACAGAGACACCGACATAAATAAATAAGACTAATAGACCCAAATCTAATTGTATAATCGTCAAAAGAAGAAGTAGCAAACCTGCAGAAGCGAGTGTAACCGTCAGAGGTAATATACCAAATTTGCAGGCGGTTAGAGTTGAACATCCGAGGAGCAGGGTATACTCCAAAGAATTATCGCAGGAAAATCTAGCTATGTCAGCGGGCGAGCCGTGTTGCACAGCAGCAGTTAAAGGTGTTCTCATACATAAGAAACATGAAAACTGATAGAAGACCAGAATAGGAGCGCCGAAAGGCAACAAGTGTAGAAGCAAGGAGAAGTAGGTACCACTTAGCAAGATATGGGAGACAGAGAAATAGGGACATTAGTTACTATCCAAGGGAGTGGCTAAGTAGGCCTGGGAAGCCTTGTATTCCAGCCAAGGGGACCATGTGGAATCAAATTCACGAGACTTGCCTATCGATGAGAGGAACAGATCCTACATTCGCATGAAATAATCTAGTTTAGTGAACCATGTACGACTCGTAGGAGGGATGTGGGACCTCCACAGGGACGGGAGTACAGCACGCACTGCGTTACTTAAATGTCGCAATAGGGAATGTTTGTGTTGGGACACTGGAATTGTGGAGTGATTAATAAGCCAGAATGCAGGATCATGCGGGATTTGAATCTTAAGGATGGCCTGAGAGATGCGTATAACCTGCTGCCAAAAGGGTTGGATCAGTGGACATGTCCACCAAATATGTAGAAGGGTGCCAGATGGGGAGGAGCAGCGCCAACAGAGGGCTGATGAGGAGGGATACACAGCATGGAGAAGAGAGGGGTGCCTGTACCACCTTGTCACAACCTTGTATTGGGTCTCTGATCTGGACACAAACAGAGCTCTTGTGGGTTTTTAAGATTTTTTTCCCCAATCGCTAGGGGATAAGGAAATGCCCAGGTACCTCTCCCAAGCCACAGCAAAGGAAGGAGTATCGATAGGTTGGGAGTGGCAAACAATCTTGTAAAGTGTGGAAATAGTGTGGGTCGGGTCAAGGACAGCAACACAGAGTTTCTCAAAGAGGGTCAATTCTCTAGCAGCGTTCCGGAGTCTAGTGGCAGTTATCAAAAAGTGTCTTATTTGTAGGAACTTCCAAAAGTCCTGCTGGGGGATGTCCCACTTCGCCCTCAGGTCTGAGAACTGTTTGACTCCAGTCGATGACACCATCTGACCGACCCTGAACAGACCTGTTTGCGCCCAACGCAGGAAGTGGGTGGGGTTGACACCCGGAGCAAAGTTAGGGTTGGCCAGGAAGGATGTCAAGGGACCAAATTTAAAAGAGATATAAGGTAGTTTCCGCAGTGACTTCCAGACGGCAAGTGTAGGAGTTATAGTGGGGTGGGGAAGGAGCAACTTAGGGGGGGAGGGGAGCCAAGGGAATATTTCTGGGAATTGTTGTACGTACAGGCCCTCCAGCTCCACCCATTGTTTAAGCTCATGATGTCTCGTCCAGTCTATAATTCTACTCAAAAGAATGGCATAGTAGTAATATTTTATATCAGGAAGCTGAAGGCCGCCACTCGCAGTCGATTTGGTCAACTGGGAACGTTTAAGCCTAGGCCTCCTCCTCTGCCAAACAAATTGCTGGATCAAAAGTGAGACAGATCGGAACCAGGACTCCGGGATGCGGATCGGGAGGGTCTGCATCACATATAATAATTTAGGGAGGTTATTCATCTTAACTATGTTTATCCTCCAAAACCAGGCTAGATATTTCATATTCCATCTAAAGTAGTCATTCCGAATCGTTTGCAAGAGGTAAATAATTCAATGTGAACAACTGGGACTCGTTAGCGGACAACTTAACACCGAGATAAGTTATGTGGGAAGATTGCCACGAGAAGGGGAAAGAGCGTTTAAGGTCCGTGACGGTGTCCGCAGGGGCGGAAATGTTAAGAGTACTAGATTTAGCATAATTAATTTTGAAATTGGAAAGCAGTCCAAATAGATCAAGTTCATTCATTAGGTGCGGAAGGGAGTCAGTGGGATGGGAAACTGTGGCTAAGAGGTCGTCGGCAAACATGGCTAGCTTATATTCTCCATCACCTATGGTAAAACCCCTGATAGCTTGATTGGCCCAAATAGACCTAGCCAGCGTCTCAATACAAAGCTCAAAAATCAATGGAGATAGTGGCCAGCCTTGCCTAGTACCGTTGCTTATGGTGAATGGGTCGGACAGGGTACCATTTACGTGGACCCTTGCCGTCGGGGAGTCGTATAGGGCCATTATCCAAGTAGATGCATTTGGACCTAAGCCTATATGTTCCAAAATGGATTCCATAAATTTCCAACTGACCCTATCAAATGCCTTTTCAGCGTCAGTAGAGAGTAGAATAGTAGGGGTAGAGCTGTGGGATGCTAAATTGATGAGGTTGAGGATTTTGGTTGTGTTGTCTTTGGCCTCCCGGTCAACCACAAAACCTACTTGGTCATTGTGAACCAAGAGAGGGATCAGCGTACTTAGTCTATTCGCCAAAATCTTCGCGTAGATTTTGAGATCTACGTTGAGGAGGGAAATGGGTCTGTAGCTGGAGCAGACCGAGGGGTCTTTGCCCTGTTTCGGTATCATCGCAACATGGGCCTCCAGAGAATCACGGGAGAAATGAGAGCCAGACGCAATTGAATTAAACGCTCGAAGGAGAAGAGGGAGCAACCTATCCTTAAACACCTTGTAGTACGCGATAGAGGAGATGGCTTGATCCAGCTCTTGGGCTGTGAAAGGGGCTTCTAGCATACTGAGCTTCGAGGGTGGGAGGACAGGATAATCAATGAACTTCAGATAGTCCCTTATTTTTTGGAGTGAAAGGTGGGGGTCTATATCTGAGGGAGCACTCTAGATTATAAAGCAAGGCATAAAATCGTGCAAAGCAAGCCCCAATCTCAGGTGATTTGAACTTGGGGATCCCTCTGGTGTCCTTCACTGAACTAATAAACGAAGCTGAGTGTTGGGCACGTATAGCGTGAGCCAGGACTCTGCCAGGCTTATTGCCCCATTGATAATATTTCCGTTTACATTTACGAATGAAATGGATAATATTGTCAGAGAGGAGTTTATTCAGCTGTGAGCGGGCTTCCGACAATTCTACAAGTGTCACGTCTGACAGTGATACCTTGTGAGAGGTCTCGAGGGCATGAATCTTAAGTAGAAGTCCTGAGATCAGAGATTGCTTCTGTTTCTTTTTATAAGTGCCTAGTTGTATCAATTTGCCGCGGAGGACCCATTTATGTGCTTCCCACACAGTGAGATGGGAGATATCATCTGTAACATTCGTGGCAATATAATCGTCTAGGGCCTTGTCGAAGGCGTCCTTACAGAGTGTATCATAGAGAAGAGACTCATTGAGTCTTCAGGTCCATTGTTTATGGGAACCATGAGGGAGGGCCAAAGTCATTGGGGCGTGGTCAGACCAGGTGATAGGGCCAATAGTGGCATCCATGAGAAGCGGGACATGTCTATAGCTAAGGAATAAGTAATCAATACGGGAGTAAACCCGGTGAGGGTGTGAATAAAATGAGTAGTCACGTCCTGAGGGGTTAAGGGTTCTCCAGGAGTCAGCTAGTTGTGTGTGAAGTAGGTGTTTAACACGGTGATATTTGGATGCAACAAATCTAGAGGTTTGGGATGACGTGTCAGTGCTCGGGTCCAATGTCCAGTTGAAATCACCACCTAAAACAGTGACACCCTGGAGTAGAGAGTCTAACCTCGGGAGGTGGGAGTTGAAAAAAGACAGTTGGGCCTGGTTCGGGGCATAAATCGCTGCAAAAGTGAACATTTGCTCAAAGATTTTGCAAGTCAAAAGATGAAGCCTACCCGGTACTACTCTGTGTACGGTAACGTCTGAAACACGTAAGTCCCTGGAGAAAACAATAGCCACTCCCTTGGATTTGCTACCCGGGGTGTTAGAATAGTATGCTGCGGGGAAGTAGCGACTGGTAAGAAGGGGTTACGAATCCCAACCTTAAAATGGGTCTCCTGCACTAATGTAAAAGCTGCTCTTTCAGATCTCAACAGACGTAGAAGGCTAGGTCTCTTCTCCGGCGTGTTGAGACCGCGCGCATTGAGGAACAGCACTTTAAACTTCCCCGGGACACTCATGGTGGAATGAAGTAAAACGCATACCCGTAAATCTGAAAGTGGAGGGAAAGAGAAGGGGGAGAAGGAAGAACAAGCATGGAAAAAGAGACCAAGATGAAATAAGTACAAAAACAATGTAATAGCATCAGCAAAAAACCCACAGGAGAGAGACTGAACCGTATCACCGTCTGCCTCCCTACCGGCATAGAGCCAAAGGCGGGTGTAATGGGGGGAGCGGGAGTGAACCGCAACAGGAACCACGATGAAAAAACATGTTTAAAACTGACACAAAAAGAGAGGAAAAAATCCTACGTTAAGAAAAGTGGCCAGTGGGGGACAAGGGCAGCAGGAAAATCCACAGCCCTCCCCTCCCACAGGCCAATTTGAGCAAACAAATAAACCAGTCATCAATAACCTCCGTAAACAGCTAGGAGATAACACTAAACGTGTGTGAGGACCCTTCGAACAAGAAAAGAAATACCCTCCAACATTGCATTATCAGCAAGAGTCTCTGTAGGAGGAAAAAAGGCCAGGAGCAACAATGTCATTCAGAAGGGTCTTGGAGGGAGATGTAGTCGATTGGGCTCTCCTCCCGGTGCCCCGAACCTCATGCCATGATTGCGAGCTAGAAGCCCGCTTAGGGAGAGGAACATCAGGAAGCGGAAACTCCCAATCAGGAATGGACAGTGGAGGTAGGCCTAGTGAGGAGCAGAACTGGGTGAGGTCTGCGTGGGAAGATAGGGTGTACCATTTTCCAGAGGAACAGGCTTGGAGGTTAAAAGGGAAAGCCCAATGGTAGCGTAGCTGGCATTTTCGCAGTTCGTCCGTTAGGGGCTTCAATGATTTCCGTTGCTGGAGTGTGTACCAAGAAAGGTCTTGGTAGAGGCTTATATCACAGCCATTGAAGTCGAGACCATCCAATTGCCGAGCCTTGGACATCATTTCCTCTTTCTGGGCGAAGTAATGGAGCCGGCAAATGACATCACGAGGTCGGTCGATGGAGAGGCCTCTCGGCCGGAGGGCTCTGTGGGCTCTGTCGAAAGTGATAACGTTATCCGAATCCTTGTTCAAGAGTTCGTTAAATATCTTGGACAGAGCATTCAGCAGCCCAGATTGGGTAACCACCTCCGGAAGACCACGGACGCTGATGTTGTTCCGCCTGCCCCTGTTGTCGCTATCCGTCATTCTGGACTGCAAAGCCCGGATTTCCTTGGATTGAGCAAGGACAGAGTCCCTCAACAAGGACATACAGGAAGCGCTAGCCTCTTGGTCTTCTTCCAGAGTCACCAAGCGGTCAGATAGGTGTGAAATGTCGCTTTTGATGGAGGCGAGCTCATTTCTAATAGTGTCTTGAAGGTCCTGCTTAGTATGAAGAGACCTCATGAAGGTCAGGATTTCCCGGAGGTCGCGACCGCCTGCTGACGCCGGGTCAGACATCTCATCAGCCGGATTCAAAATCGAGGAAGCAGAGGGAGAAGGCGGGGGGAGGAGCAGTTCTCCACCTGTGGGGAGGTCGTGGGGTGAAGGAAAGGCCTCAGATCCGCTTGAGACCTCGTGACTTTTTGAGGTTGGTTGTTACTCCCGTCTAGAGGATTTCGAGGTACGTCCCATATTCCGGGGGGGGGGGGACAGCAAGGAGGATATTTGCAAGTAGCTCAGGATGTGTCAGGATCTGCAAGATACATACAACAGCATAGCTCCTGGGGAGCGGTCACTCCCGTGACCTGGTCTCAGACTGCCATCAGGGGGCCCCGGGCAGAATAGTACAGAACGAGAGCTCAGGGCGGCGCATTTCAGTGCGGAGCAGCAACGTTGGCAGCTACTGGCAGAACCGCAGGAAGCACTGAGAGGGGACACCCCGTCAATCGGCAAAAGGGAAAAACAGGGAAGGCGGGGGGCCCCTATGAACGGGAAGGGTACCGGCAATTGGGAGCAGGAGTAAGCCGCCTAAGTATGTCTCACCCGGGGGAGAGGGGTCTGCAGTGTGACCCTGGGAGGTCGTCTTGCCTAGTACGGGGCAGGGTAAAAGGGCCCCTGTAGATCTGGCCTGTGTAGACCCAGGTGGGGCCTTATCAGTGCCCGGAGGGGCAGTATAGAGAGTTATGAATGGCCCAAGGGCCTTAACCAAAAGGCCCCTGGCCTGACAGTATTCACCACAGGGGGCGGGGAGTGACTATGTGGGGTGCAGTGAGAGCAGGGAGGCCGCAGGGGTAGCCCTCCAGAAAACTGGTATACTGAATCAGGGAGGGCCGCGGCCGAGCCGTCAGCCAGCCTGCAGCAGCGATGAGCACACTCCGGCACTTAGATCGTGAGGGGGAAGGGAGGTGGAGGTCATCCCAGGTCCTCCAAACCTCAGATCTCTGTCCCAGCGCAGGGCAGATGGAGGCCGCAGCCGCCCGGCACCGGAGAGAGCCACGCAGCCCGACCGCGCCGCCCACAGCCGTGGACGGGATCCAGCAGGGGCGGAGGCGCCGCGCTCGCTGCAGGATCCCCGGAGGCTAGGAGGTAAGCGAGTGGGGGGGACTCACCAGCCGCGCAGGGCCGCCGGGCTCGTAGAAACAGCTCCTCAGCCGCCGGGTCACGGGGGAGACGACTGCAGGCACTGCTGCTGCTTTTCCTCACGGGGGTAAACTCCCCTGCACCCGGACTCCGTCGCCAAAATGATCCGCTCAGCCGAGCATCCAATCCTGTGGGGGGTGATGCACACTTCAGGCCGCAGCACCTCGTGCACAATCGGCGGAGGTTGGTATCAGAGGACTGTGGGGGTAGGGAGAACCCCCAAAAGCTCATATAATTAAGTAAAAGTGAAGGGCCAGCAAGAGCTCCCAGAAAACCCGGGGGGGGGGGGGGGGGGGAGTCACCGGCCTCGTGAGGTGCAGAGCTGCTTCCCCGCTGCAGGACCACTGTCCTGATGGGCTGTTTGTTCATAGGAGCACTGCGCCTTAGCTGCCGCAGCATAGCGCACACCACTAACAAAGCCTGAAGATGATCGTTGTTAGTGAGTACAAACCGGTGGCCCTGCTAGGGGGCTCCCCCGGTTCATTGTGCCGCAGAGGCACGGGTGAGGCGCACGGGTCCCTCCCGCTGGAGCCCCTGCATGAGACTTGCTGGCGTTATTGTACCTAACATTTATGTGAGGCTACAAATGGTGTGGGAGACATGGCCAGTGGAGGCTGAGCTACCTCAGAGCGGGCTCAGCGGCATTTTGGCATCTTCTTCTGCATAAGCAGCAGCCTCATACAGCTCCTCCACATGTACACAGGATCACTGGTACCGGGTGTAGAGGGGGGGGAGCCGCTATTGGTGCACAGTTTACAGACAGTATCACTGTTCTATATATATAAATACATAAAATGTGGGGGGGGAGTCAAGAGCCTTCCTGACTGGGGGCTATCAAAACTATGGGCCTAATTCTGAGTTGATCACAGCAGCAAATTTGTTAGCAGTTGGGCAAAACCATGTGCACTGCAGGGGGGACAGATATAACATGTTCAGAGAGAGTTAGATTTGGGTGGGGTGTATTCAAACTGAAATCTAAATTGCAGTGTATAAATAAAGCAGCCAGTATTTACTCTGCACAGAAACAAAATAACCCACCCAAATCTAGCTCTCTCTGCAAATCTTATATCTGCCCCCTCCTGCAGTGCACATGGTTTTGCCCAATTGCTAACAAACTTGCTGCTGCGATCAACTCAGAATTACCCCCTATGTCTGATATGTCCTCTCAACTCACTGCCAATGCCAAAAAAACACAAGAACTGCAACAAGCAGTAGCTAACCTAGCTGCGAAGGCTTATGTTCCCCATCCTCCCATGTCTACTACAGGTGCACAAAAACGTGCTTTAGCTGCAATCCTATCAGATACTGATGATGATGATGTGGATCCCATTAGTGGGGATTCCACCCCTACACAGGTTATTGAACCATTTCCTGATTTCAAGTAATTGGATGATTTATTTAAATTAGCCTGGAAAAATTCATCAGAAAAATATCAGGTGTCCAAAAGTATTTTGCATATCTTCCCCTTTGCTCCTGAAGGCAGGAAATTCTGGGAAGAATCTCCAGCAGTAGACGTCTCAGTCTCTCTCCTCTCTAAGAAGGCGGTGCTCCCAACTTCGGGCTCCTTTACAGTAAAGGACCCAGGGGATAGGAAAATTGAGACCACTCTGAAATCTACCTACACTGCTGCAAGTGTAGCTCAAAGACCGGTCATTGCTAATTGCTGGATGGCACATGCAATTCATACGTGGGCTACTCAAATTCAGGAGGGTCTTTCGGGTGATATGACCTTAGTTACTACTGTAACTTTTCTAAAACACATTCAGGACACGGCAAGAGTCCTCTGTGACTCCCTTAAAGAAATTGGCAATATTAATGCTAGGACCACTGCTATGGCTGTGTCTGCACGCAGGGCCATATGGTTGTCAGTGGATTGCAGATGCTGACTCCAAACGTAATATGGAATCTCTTCCCTTCACTGGGAAATGGCTCTTCGAAGGTGAGTTGGACGCATGGATCTCCAAAGCTACTGCTGGGAAATCCACGTTTCCCCCTTCAAGGGCTCCGTCTGCAAGGCGTGCCTACCCGGGACTGTCTACTCAGTCCTTTCGAGCCTCCAGATTTCAATCTAGAGCCAGGGGTGCCTCCAACGCAGCTAGAGGCACCAGAGGTAAGCCTAAGAAACCAGCCGTTGCTGGATCTCAAGAATAGAGCACCAGTTCAGCTTCCACAAAGACTTCGACATGACGGTGCCCACCCACCCCGGGAGCTCAGTTAAGTTACTACAGCCACATCTGGGACGGTTCTTGCCAAGATGCATGGGTAAGTGATCTTATGTCTCAGGGTTACAAGCTGGAGTTCGATGGTGCTCCTCCCCAACGAATTTTCTAATCCAGCTTACCAGCTTTGGAAAATATGCGTGTTACGCTACTACTGGTTATCGACAAGTTGGTCCAGTCCCACGTTATTGTTCCAGTACCCCTGCTACAGCAAAGACAAGGTTACTACTCCAGTCTGTTCATAGTGCCCAAACCAGATGGGTCTGTGAGACCCATTTTGAATCTGAAGTCCTTGAATCCTTACCTGAAGGTTTTCAAACTCAAGATGGAATCTTTGAGAGCCGTGATCGCAGTCCTGGAACACCAAGAATTCCTAGTGTCCCTGGATATCAAGGACGCTTACTGCCATATCCAAATTTGGCATCCTCATCAGGTCTATCTGCGGTTCGTCCTACTGAGCGATCACTACCAGTTTAAGGCGTTACCCTTCGGCCTGTCTACAGCTCCGAGGGTGTTCATGAAGGTGATGGCGGAAATGATGTTTCAACTCAGAGTCCAGGAGGTCAACATTGTCTCTTACCTTGACGATCTCCTGATAAAAGCGAGTTCCCGGGAGCTTCTACTGCTCCATATAGATCGAACTATCCAACTTCTGTCTCACCATGGGTGGATTCTCAATTTACAGAAGTCCCATCTGGAGCCGTCTCAATTGGACATCCTGAACAAGTGGTCTGGTTCCCATCTTCAGATACACCGGATGATTCGGCTGTCACCCCAGGCTAGCCAGGGTTTCACTCCTACGACGGATGCGAGTCTGAGAGGATGGGGAGCCGTCACCCAGGGGGCGCAGTTCCAGGGCAGGTGGTCTGCCCAAGAGACCCTACTTCCGATCAACCTACTGGAAATCCGGGTTCTCTACAATGCTCTGATTAAGGCCTCCCCTCTACTCCGGTAACAGGCGATCCAGGTTCAGTCGGACAACGGCACGGCAGTGGCGTACATCATTTGACAAAGAGGGGCAAAAAGCAGAGCCTGCATGCGAAAAGTGTTCAAAATACTTCTCTGGGCGGAAAGAAATGCAATAGCACTGTCCACAATTTTCATTCCGGGAGTGGACAACTGGTAAGCGGACTTCCTGAGTCGCCATGATCTCCACCCGCAGAAGTGGGGATTACACCGTCAAGTGTTTCAACAGATCGTCGTCAGGTGGGGATGCCCACAGATCGACATTATGGCGTCTCGCCTCAACAAGAAGCTTCGCTGCTACTGCTCGCGAACCAGAGACCCTCAGGCGAGCGCAGTGAATGCGGTAACATCGCCTTGGCCTTACCAGCTGGTCTACCTATTTCCTCCGATTTCATTGATCCCATTGATCCCAAGGGTGCTCAAGCGAAACAGACATCACGAAGTACAAGCAATCTTGATTGCACTGGATTGGCCCCGGAGAGCGTGGTACGCGGCTCTTCTGGACATGTTCATAGAAGACTCTTGGCCTTTGCCACTAAGAAGGGATCTTCTTCAGCAAGGACCGTTAGTCTTCCCGGACTTACGGCGGCTTCGTTTGACGGCATGGAAGTTGAGCGGAACATCCTAGCTCACAAAGGGCTTTCCAAAAAGGTAATTGCTACTATGGTGCAAGCCAGAAAACCTGTGACGTCAAAACACTATCATCACATCTGGAGAAGATATGCACACCTCCATCTGCAGGATTCCACTTGGGAAGATTCCTTAGTTTCCTACAGTCTGGAGTGGATAAAGGCTTAAATTTTGCATCCATTAACGTCCAGATTTCAGCTCTCCGTCTTCTTCCAGAAGAAGTTGGCTATCCTGCCAAAAGTTCAGACCACCTTGCAAGAGGTGCTTCACGTACAACTTCCGTTTGTGCCGCCTACGGCGCCTTGGGTTTTGGATGTGGTGTTACGCTTTCTACAGTCCTCTTGGTTTGAACCTCTGATGACGGTAGAAGACAAATACCTCACGTGGCAGACGGTGATGTTACTGGCCCTGGCTTCTGCTAGACGTGTCTCAGAATTTGGGGGGCCTTATCGTGTAAAAGTCCATACTTTGTCTTTTTTTGAGGACAGAGCGGAGCTCAGGACTAGGCAGCAGTTCCTGCTGAAGGTGGTCTCCGCGTTTCACTTGAATCAACCTCTTGTGATTTCGTCCAGTTCTGGCTATTCTGCCCCTCCGGAGGCATTGGATGCAATGCGAGCCTTGAAGATCTATGTCAAGAGGACTGCTCGGATCAGAAAGACTGATTCCTTGTTCGTGCTATATGATGCGCAAAAAAAGGGTTGCCCTGCTTCAAAGCAGTCCTTTGCTTGTTGGATTCGGCTGACTATCCAACAGGCCTATGTGTCGGCAGCCTTGCTGGTTCCTAAGTCTCTAGAGACGCACTCTGCTAGATCGGTGGGCTCCTCCTAGGCGGCTGCCCAGGGAGTCTCGGCCTTGCAACTATGCCGAGCTGCTACCTGGTCGGGGAAGAACACCTTTGTGAAGTTCTACAAGTTTGATACCCTGGCCAAAGAGGATACCCAGTTTGGGCAGGTAGTGCTGCAGATGTCTCCGCACGTTCCCGCTTGTTCTGGAAGCTTTTGGACATCCCTATCGTACTAATGTGTCCCCGATATCCCTTATGCATGCTAGAGAAAATTAGGATTTTAAATACCTACCAGTAAATCCTTTTCTCGTAGTCCATAAGGGATATTGGGCGCCTGCCTCTGTGCGGTGACTTTCTGCAGGTTCTCTGTTATGTGTTACCTGTTCAGCTGTTGCTGTTCTGTTGCCAGCCGTTGCTGGCCTGGTTATGTAATGGTGTGCTGGTGTGTAAATTTCACCACACTTACTGTTATGTTCCTTCTCTCAAGTATGTCATTTCTCCTTCGGGCACTGTTTACCTATACTGCCTGTGGGAGGGGCATAGAGGGGAGGAGCCAGCACACCCTGTTGAAGAAATTTATAAAGTGCACTGGCTCCTTTGGACCTGTCTATACCCATCGTACATGCTTCAAAAGCATGTCCTCACGAAATTTGATGAGTTCAAAAAGCAGAGACTTATTGGTATGATATCGCTGGCTTTGTCCCTGTATGAACCAACAAGTCCACACGGCACATTTCTTCATAGCAAGCCATCAGTCCCTGGCCTGCCTGACCAGTGAAGCGTGGTGGGGAATGTCCAGATGCCAAAACCACAGTCTCTCCAAGTAGCCTTCACTAGGCATACGTGTCTTGCGCCACTGCGGGTGCTTTATCAAGTATCAAAGCGCCCACAGTGGCACGAAAGCATAAGACTAGTGAAGGCTACATGTAGAGACTGGTTTTGGCATCTGGACATTCCCGGCCTGGCTTCATGCAACGGGTGACGTCATAGCTCAGTTCCGCGGCCGCTACACGCTGCCTCACACAGCACCCGGCTGAAGGATAAGGAATACACTGCTGGCTAGGGTAAGATCAGGGACAGCGCAAACACAGCTCAGACTGTGCCACCAACGTATCCCAAGAATTGTGCCTTGCCAAACCGCACTTTTTCCTACAAAGTTTTCTCAAAAGAGCTGCAAACATACTGTATTGTTTTTAATGTATTATTCGTCTTGTTTGTTTATTTTCTCAGCACATAGAACATTCTTTCCATTAGCGCTTGTCCATTAACCGATAATTTACCAAAACCACTTTAAAGCAAGCCTCTTAACAAACCAGCGCTTGATGTCAATTCACATGTATGTATGTATGTATGTCAAGATCCAATAACAGCAAAAATAATTTGTATTTTTTCTGGATAATGAGGTTTTGATAAAACATCATATTTTCTTATGGTTTTACGGTGTACCTAAATAGCTTTGCTGTCTCTACACATTTTATATTATTTGAATATATGCCAAAGTAGAAGTGACAATTACATCAGTGACTGCAATGAAATAGTTGACTTTATAAAGCACTTTTGACAAAGTATGTATGTCTTTTCTGCTTCTTTATTATTTTACTAACTTTAAGAATACGTTTATACCATGACTCGTGCATAAGGTTATCTGAAATCATTGTTTTAGGGTAAAACCCATATAATTGCAAAATAACTGACGTTATTTTACATTGCACAGAAAGTGTAGTCATTCTGAGAAAACTGAGCCTACATAGTCGGTAATAAAATGTTAATTGACTCTTCATGTTAGAATTGCTGTTTCCTTTGGTACCTTTACAAGAAATTGCACCTTTATCACTGAGGCAGGCCAAAAGCTGGAAACGTGACTGAGTCTCAAGATTCTCGAAGCCTGTGCGTGGTTACAGAAAGTTCTCCCACGCACAGGTACAGTACAAACCTTGGTTACGTTATTTGGGTTCTTCAAACTTTGCTGATCAAGGTGTTTTTGCCGAACTTGGTTTACTTGGTAGATAAATGCCCCCCAAAAATGTGTATATGTGTGTGTGTGTGTGTGTGTGTGTGTATATATATATATATATATATATATATATATATATATATATATATATATATATATATATATATATATAATATACAAACACCAGTCAGGCGGCACTCACGGCGAGGAATAAAGAAGCAGATGAGGCATCTGCTTCTTTATTCCTCGCCGTGAGTGCCGCCTGACTGGTGTTTGTGCATTTTGGAAGGGCTTGGCCCTAATTCCTCCTGGAGGGCACCGGCTTTACTAGTGGTTACTATTATAAACGGAGTGCCGCCTGACATGTTGGAGTATATATATATATATATATATATATATATATATATATAATATACATACATATTTATTTTGTGACAAGAACACTGGGATAGTGTTTGAGGGCAGGTATGTTTGTCCCAGGTTCTTGTCTTACATGTATTAGAAAAATGAAAACTGCTAGGAATATGTTTTGTTTTGTTAGAACCTTTTCGGTTTGTTGGAAAATCTGGGTAAGGGCCCTGAAAGAGAGATGGGGCAAGTTCCAGACATTGGGCCCAGTTCGGGTCTTTGGCCTCACAGAAGGCTAATCAGGCTTTCAGCTGTGTAAGAGTGTTATAGAGCTGCTGGTCTGATTAGGGTGGGCAGACTGCCTGGGAAGACTGCAGGATCTCTGTGAGAGAAACACGCTTCCTGATACAAGTGAGCTATACAGTGTTTGCTGGAGAACTCTGTGTTTTTTGTTTTAGTGATAGTTAGGAACATCTTGTGTTTAGTTAGTGCCGGACAGGCAAGGTATTTTCTTTTGGTGTTTGTTTTATTTTCTGTACAATAAAACTGGCTGGGGCCAGTTGTACCAGAAACTGGACTTGTGTTGTTCCTCAGCTGCTGCGTGCTGCCATATACCCCAGGAAACGGCACCTTGCACCCTTACAGTGTTACAATATATATATAGTATATATTGTGACAAGAACACCGGGATAGTGTTTGAGGGCAGGTATGTATGTCCCAGGTTCTTGTCTTACATGTTTTAGAAAATGAAAACTTCTAGGAAAATACTTTTGTTTTGTTAGAACCTTTTCAGTTTGCTGGATAAGTGCACTGAGAGAGAGATAAGGCGAGTGCCAGACATTGGGCTCAGTTTGGATCTTTGGCCTCACAGAGGGCTAATCAGGGCTTTCAGCTGTGCAAGAGCCTTATAGGGCTTCTAGCTTGATTAATGTGTGCAGACTGCCTGGGAAGACTGCAGAATCTCTGTGAGAGAAACATGCTTCCTGATACAAGTGAGCTATACAGTGTTTACTGGAGAACTCTGTGTTTTGTTTAGTGATAGTAAGGAACATCTTGTGTTTAGTTAGTGCCGGACAGGCAAGGTATATTCTCTTCTGGTGTTTGTTTTATTTTCTGTATAATAAAACTGGCTGGGGCCAGTTGTACCAGAAACTGGACTTGTGTGGTTCCTCAGCTGCTGCGTGCTGCCATTTACCCCAGGAAATGGCACCTTGTACCCTAATAGGGTTACAAAATAAATATATATATATATATATATATATATATATATATATATATATATATATATATATATATATATTATTTTTGTAAACATTTTTTTAGGTAAGAGTGAATGTATGTTAATGATATTTTTACCTGTTGACTGTTAATTTTCCTCGCTACATAACAAATACCATGGTCTAGCAACAATGTTATGACATATTAAAGCCAGGAGTAGCCACTTACCTTGAGGGGTGGTTGTCACAGTATTTTAGAAAAGGACCCTACACACTGGGTGATTTTATCCCCCAATAGCAGCCTGATGCTTTGGTCTTGAAAAAGGTTCTGGCATGAACAGAAACGTTGACCTGACCCTGTGATTATGTGAGCCTGGACTAAAGATCACTTTTTGCCTATTTGAAAAAGTCTGGTTTAATACCGGGGAGAAGCACCACCAGGATTATTGTGATGAGAAGCATCCCCAGTACACATTGAGATACGTGGTATTATGCGATTCAATTAGGTGGTTGGAATTCCACCATTCAAGGTACACCTTGAATTCACTGGGGTGTTACTATAGGTGGAGGTCACGATTTATGTGAGATAATGCACTAGGAGGCGCCTATTCTAATTTTCTCTATCGTCCTAGTGGATGCTGGGGTTCCTGAAAGGACCATGGGGAATAGCGGCTCCGCAGGAGACAGGGCACAAAAAGTAAAGCTTTACGATCAGGTGGTGTGTACTGGCTCCTCCCCCTATGACCCTCCTCCAAGCCTCAGTTAGATTTTTGTGCCCGGCCGAGAAGGGTGCAATCTAGGTGGCT
Organism: Pseudophryne corroboree; assembly: GCF_028390025.1. NCBI lineage: Eukaryota > Metazoa > Chordata > Amphibia > Anura > Myobatrachidae > Pseudophryne > Pseudophryne corroboree. The sequence continues at coordinate 190,330,614 of NC_086453.1, read as the reverse complement.
CTCCTAAAGAGCTGCTTAGAAAAGTTTAGCTTAGGTTTTTTTTTTATTTTACAGTGAGTCCTGCTGGCAACAGGATCACTGCAACGAGGGACTTAGGGGAGAAGAAGTGAACTCACCTGCGTGCAGGATGGATTGGCTTCTTGGCTACTGGACATTAGCTCCAGAGGGACGATCACAGGTACAGCCTGGATGGTCACCGGAGCCTCGCCGCCGGCCCCCTTGCAGATGCTGAAACGAGAAGAGGTCCAGAATCGGCGGCAGAAGACTCCTCAGTCTTCTTAAGGTAGCGCACAGCACTGCAGCTGTGCGCCATTTTCCTCTCAGCACACTTCACACGGCAGTCACTGAGGGTGCAGGGCGCTGGGAGGGGGGCGCCCTGGGAGGCAAATGAAAACCTTTTTTGGCTAAAAATACCTCACATATAGCCTCCGGGGGCTATATGGAGATATTTAACCCCTGCCAGAATCCACTAAAGAGCGGGAGACGAGCCCGCCGAAAAAGGGGCGGGGCCTATCTCCTCAGCACACAGCGCCATTTTCCTCACACAGCTCCGCTGGTCAGGAAGGCTCCCAGGCTCTCCCCTGCACTGCACTACAGAAACAGGGTAAAACAAGAGAGGGGGGGCAAAATTGTGGCAAAACTATATTATTAAAGCAGCTATACAGGGAGCACTTATTATAAGGCTATCCCTGTCATATATAGCGCTTTTGGTGTGTGCTGGCAAACTCTCCCTCTGTCTCCCCAAAGGGCTAGTGGGGTCCTGTCTTCGTTAAGAGCATTCCCTGTGTGTCTGCTGTGTGTCGACATGTATGAGGACGATATTGGTGTGGAGGCGGAGCAATTGCCAAATATGGGGATGTCACCTCCTAGGGGGTCGACACCAGAATGGATGCCTTTATTTATGGAATTACGGGATAGTGTCAACACGCTAAAGCAGTCGTTTGACGACATGAGACGGCCGGACAATCAATTAGTGCCTGTCCAGGCGCCTCAAACACCGTCAGGGGCTGTAAAACGCCCTTTGCCTCAGTCGGTCGACACAGACCCAGACACAGGCACTGATTCCAGTGGCGACGGTGACGAATCAACCGTATTTTCTAGTAGGGCCACACGTTATATGATTTTGGCAATGAAGGAGGCGTTACATATTGCTGATACTACAGGTACCACAAAACAGGGTATCATGTGGGGTGTGAAAAAACTACCTATAGTTTTTCCTGAATCAGATGAATTAAATGAGGTGTGTGATGAAGCGTGGGTTGCCCCCGATAAAAAAATGCTAATTTCAAAGAAGTTATTGGCTTTATACCCTTTCCCGCCAGAGGTTAGGGCGCGCTGGGAAACACCTCCTAGGGTGGACAAGGCGCTCACACGCTTATCAAAACAAGTGGCGTTACCCTCTCCTGAGACGGCCGCACTTAAAGATCCAGCAGATAGGAGGATGAAAAATATCCAAAAAAGTATATACACACATACAGGTGTTATACTACGACCAGCTATAGCGACAGCCTGGATGTGCAGTGCTGGGGTAGCTTGGTCAGAGTCCCTGATTGAAAATATTGATACCCTGGATAGGGACAATGTTTTACTGTCTTTAGAGCAAATAAAGGATGCATTTCTTTATATGCGTGATGCACAGAGGGATATCTGCACACTGGCATCACGGGTAAGTGCTATGTCCATTTCGGCCAGAAGAAGTTTATGGACGCGACAGTGGTCAGGCGATGCGGACTCAAAACGGCATATGGAAGTTTTGCCGTATAAAGGGGAGGAGTTATTTGGTGTCGGTCTATCGGATTTGGTGGCCACGGCTACAGCCGGGAAATCCACCTTTTTACCTCAAGTCACTCCCCAACAGAAAAAGACACCGACTTTTCAACCGCAGCCCTTTCGTTCCTTTAAAAACAAGAGAGCAAAGGGATATTCATATCTGCCACGAGGCAGAGGAAGGGGGAAGAGACAGCAACAGGCAGCTCCTTCCCAGGAACAGAAGCCCTCCCCCGCTTCTACAAAAGCCTCAGCATGACGCTGGGGTTTCTCAAGCGGACTCGGGGGCGGTGGGGGGTCGTCTCAAGAATTTCAGCGCGCAGTGGGCTCACTCGCAGGTAGATCCCTGGATCCTGCAGATAATATCTCAGGGGTACAGGTTGGAACTAGAGACGGATCCACCTCGCCGTTTCCTGAAGTCTGCTTTACCAACGTCCCCCTCCGACAGGGTGACGGTCTTGGAAGCCATTCACAAGCTGTACTCTCAGCAGGTGATAGTCAAGGTACCCCTTTTACAACAAGGAAAGGGGTATTATTCCACTCTATTTGTGGTACCGAAGCCGGATGGCTCGGTAAGACCTATTCTAAATCTGAAATCCTTGAACCTGTACATAAAGAAGTTCAAAATGGAGTCACTCAGAGCAGTGATAGCGAACCTGGAAGAAGGGGACTTTATGGTATCCTTGGACATCAAGGATGCGTATCTCCACGTTCCAATTTACCCCTCACACCAGGGGTACCTCAGGTTCGTCGTACAGAACTGTCACCTATCACTTTCAGACGCTGCCGTTCGGATTGTCCACGGCACCTCGGGTCTTTACCAAGGTAATGGCCGAGATGATGATTCTTCTTCGAAGAAAAGGCGTATTAATTATCCCATACTTGGACGATCTCCTAATAAGGGCAAGGTCCAGAGAACAGCTAGAGATGGGATTAGCACTGTCTCAAGAAGTGCTAAAACAGCACGGGTGGATTCTGAATATTCCAAAATCCCAGTTAATTCCGACAACACGTCTGCTGTTCCTAGGGATGATTCTGGACACGGTTCAGAAAAAGGTTTTTCTCCCGGAGGAAAAAGCCAAGGAGTTATCCGAGCTTGTCAGGAACCTCCTAAAACCAGGAAAGGTGTCTGTACATCAATGCACAAGAGTCCTGGGAAAAATGGTGGCTTCTTACGAAGCAATTCCATTCGGCAGATTCCACGCAAGAATTTTCCAGAGGGATCTGTTGGACAAATGGTCAGGGTCGCATCTTCAGATGCACCAGCGGATAACCCTGTCTCCAAGGACAAGGGTATCTCTTCTGTGGTGGTTGCAGAGTGCTCATCTATTGGAGGGCCGCAGATTCGGCATACAGGATTGGATCCTGGTGACCACGGACGCCAGCCTGAGAGGCTGGGGAGCAGTCACACAAGGAAGAAACTTCCAGGGCGTGTGGTCGAGCCTGGAAACGTCTCTTCACATAAACATTCTGGAACTAAGAGCAATCTACAATGCTCTAAGCCAGGCAGAACCTCTGCTTCAAGGAAAACCGGTGTTGATCCAGTCGGACAACATCACGGCAGTCGCCCATGTGAACAGACAGGGCGGCACAAGAAGCAGGAGTGCAATGGCAGAAGCTGCAAGGATTCTTCGCTGGGCAGAGAATCATGTGATAGCACTGTCAGCAGTGTTCATCCCGGGAGTGGACAACTGGGAAGCAGACTTCCTCAGCAGACACGACCTTCACCCGGGAGAGTGGGGACTTCATCCAGAAGTTTTCCACATGCTGGTAACCCGTTGGGAAAGACCAATGGTGGACATGATGGCGTCTCGCCTCAACAAAAAACTGGACAGGTATTGCGCCAGGTCAAGAGATCCGCAGGCAATAGCTGTGGACGCGCTGGTAACGCCTTGGGTGTACCAGTCGGTGTATGTGTTTCCTCCTCTGCCTCTCATACCAAAAGTATTGAGAATTATACGGCAAAGAGGCGTAAGAACGATACTAGTGGTTCCGGATTGGCCAAGAAGGACTTGGTACCCGGAACTTCAAGAGATGATCACGGAAGATCCGTGGCCTCTACCTCTGAGAAGGGACTTGCTTCAGCAGGGTCCCTGTCTGTTTCAAGACTTACCGCGGCTGCGTTTGACGGCATGGCGGTTGAACGCCGGATCCTAAAGGAAAAAGGCATGCCGGAAGAAGTCATTCCTACTTTGATTAAAGCAAGGAAGGAAGTAACCGCGCAACATTATCACCGCATTTGGCGAAAATATGTTGCGTGGTGCGAGGATCGGAGTGCTCCGACGGAGGAATTTCAACTGGGTCGATTCCTACATTTCCTGCAATCAGGATTGTCTATGGGTCTCAAATTGGGATCTATTAAGGTTCAAATTTCGGCCCTGTCGATTTTCTTCCAAAAAGAATTGGCTTCAGTTCCTGAAGTCCAGACTTTTGTTAAGGGAGTGCTGCATATACAGCCCCCTGTGGTGCATCCAGTGGCACCGTGGGATCTCAATGTTGTTTTGGACTTTCTCAAATCTCATTGGTTTGAACCACTAAAAACTGTGGATTTGAAATATCTCACATGGAAAGTGACCATGCTACTAGCCCTGGCTTCGGCCAGGAGAGTGTCAGAACTGGCAGCTTTATCTTACAAAAGCCCATATCTGATTTTCCATTCGGACAGGGCAGAACTGCGGACTCGTCCGCATTTTCTCCCTAAGGTGGTGTCAGCATTTCATCTGAACCAACCTATTGTAGTGCCTGCGGCTACAAGCGACTTGGAGGACTCCAAGTTGTTGGACGTTGTCAGAGCTTTAAAAATATACATTTCAAGGACATCTGGAGTCAGGAAATCTGACTCGCTGTTTATACTATATGCTCCCAACAAGTTGGGCGCTCCTGCGTCTAAGCAGACTATTGCTCGCTGGATTTGTAGTACGATTCAGCTTGCACATTCTGTGGCAGGCCTGCCACAGCCAAAATCGGTAAAAGCCCACTCCACAAGGAAGGTGGGTTCTTCTTAGGCGGCTGCCCGAGGGGTCTCGGCATTACAACTCTGCCGAGCGGCTACGTGGTCGGGGGAGAACACGTTTGTAAAATTCTACAAATTTGATACCCTGGCTAAGGAGGACCTGGAGTTCTCTCATTCGGTGCTGCAGAGTCATCCGCACTCTCCCGCCCGTTTGGGAGCTTTGGTATAATCCCCATGGTCCTTTCAGGAACCCCAGCATCCACTAGGACGATAGAGAAAATAAGAATTTACTTACCGATAATTCTATTTCTCGGAGTCCGTAGTGGATGCTGGGCGCCCATCCCAAGTGCGGATTATCTGCATTACTTGTACATAGTTACAAAAATCGGGTTATTATTGTTGTGAGCCATCTTTTCAGAGGCTCCGCTGTTATCATACTGTTAACTGGGTTTAGATCACAGGTTGTACGGTGTGATTGGTGTGGCTGGTATGAGTCTTACCCGGGATTCATAAATCCTTCCTTATTGTGTACGCTCGTCCGGGCACAGTACCTAACTGAGGCTTGGAGGAGGGTCATAGGGGGAGGAGCCAGTACACACCACCTGATCGTAAAGCTTTACTTTTTGTGCCCTGTCTCCTGCGGAGCCGCTATTCCCCATGGTCCTTTCAGGAACCCCAGCATCCACTACGGACTCCGAGAAATAGAATTATCGGTAAGTAAATTCTTATTTTTTGTATTTTAGATTTAAATTGGTTAGCCTGAGCAGCAAGCCACGGGAGAAAAGGGCTGCCATCCCATTATAACGTGGGAGTGCATTTCTAAGGAGTCCGGTTACCCTAGAGGAGGGATAAGGACATTCATCCAGCTTTAAGGAGAGGAATAGCGCCAATACCACCAACACAACTAACTATATATATATATATATATATACACACACACACACACACATGATATATATGTCATTATCTCAGTAGGTGACCCATTTTGGATAAGGGATACTCAACCTGTATGTGTATATATGTGTGTGTGTGTATATATAATATATATATATATATATATATATATATATATATATCATTTTTTTTTTTTTTTTTTATGAGAAGCACTGTAAGCCAAAAATTAAATACTTTAATGTATTGCTGCATATTGACATGCTATACCATGCTTTTACTTGTCCTATATTGCGATCTGGTCCACACCTATCCACTGTTAATGTGCTTTTCAGCTGCTAACACCACATTAATATATCACAACATTGTAATATTCAAGAGGTGTTTAAAATGTAAAATGCAGCACAGCCTATTTCTCATACATTACAGTGCACTGCAGTTCCGTAGAATGTAGTTCTAAAAGTACATTGCATCAGAAGCACCAGGAAACGCATCAAGTGCATAATGAAAATGCCAAAATATCTGTTAGTTTTGTGGATTTTTCCCATGTTCCCAGAGTGTATGTGAATTTAATTACACCATGTTTTTTCTGTCATCACTGGGCTGATGTAGTCCTGAACTACTTGTAACTCATAGAATGCAGCGTAGGTACATAACCTCCTCAATGGTCAAGAGAGCATAGACCATGTATATTTGTTAAATGAGCAATGCCTTGAGAAACAGAAACCCCAGACCACTGAGGTGGGCGATACACATCGCCCTTTACCACAGCCTGGTTTTGCATACTACTGTATGTCTGTCGAGGATCTAATGGCATTACTTATGAAAGGGGCTAGCACGTTAGGTGTGGTTTCCTGGAGAGATCACAGCTTCAGTGTTGCAGATACAAGTGTGAAGACTTCTGGTTTTCAGCAGATTCCACTGTTTTTGGTTATTTAGTTTTGTTTGTTTCTTTTGTTTTCAGTATGTACATGTTGCAGTAACATGAGGTTAGCTATGAGTACATGATTGATTGTTTGATGTAATCTGCTCTGGGTGGTAGGTGGCTCTGACGGTATCCGTTCGGATGGTCGACCACTAATGGTCAACATTAACATGGTCGACATGGACAAATGGTCGACACATGAAAAGGTCGGCATGGCTTTTTTTTTTTCAAATTTGATTTTTAACTTTTTCATACTTTACCATCCACATGGACTACGATTGGGAACGGTAACCTGTGCCGAGCGCAGCGAGGCCCCTTGTCCTCAGCGCAAGCCATGCAAGGGGCACGGTACACTAATTGGGGTTGCTGGTCATGTTACGGAAAAAATTACACCAAAACCAGTCCAAAATCCATGTCAGCCGTTTCACGTGTCGACCATTTGTGCATGTCGACAATGTCAATGTCGACCATTAGTGGTCAACCTAATGACTGTCGACCTTAACACTGTCGACCATTCATACCGGAACCGGATCTGAAAAAGTGGTGTAACTTGTAGCCGTCCAAATCTGCTGCGGGGTACACTGGGTTCCACAGGGAATGACATTGGGGTGTAGAGTAGGATCTTGATCCGAGGCACCAACAGGCTCAAAGCTTTGACCTTCTTCCCAGGATGCATAGCGCCTCCTCCTCTATAACCCCGCCTCCGTGCACAGGAGCTCAGTTTTGTAGTTGGTGCCATGCAGTAAGCAGGCATACAACAGGGGGGCTGCTCCAGCAGCCCTGAGAAGAAGCTTTTAAAGAAAAATGTAGACTTCAAGGGTGCAGCAGAGACCCTGACTGTGTTAGATGTCAGTCAGACATCTTCTGCTGCAGCTCCATCACCTCCCCCAGCTGCTCTGTACACTCCTGCGCCCTGGTTGCTGGATACCTACAGCGGAGGCTCTGGTTTTCTTCCAATTAGTCACACACACGACCGCTGTTCTCCTGGATCGCGTGGCCGCACTCGTGGAGGGGGTAAGTGGGTCCCCCCCCCCCCCCCCCCCCGGTGGGACCCGCTGTAAATCACGATCCCGTGCGACCGGTGGGAGGCGGGCCGTACGCACGCTGGCGTGGACACTGTGGCAGTACAGGGACCCCACTAGACCACCAGGGCATGGGCACAGGTCTGTTTTCTCTCAGAAAACCGTTTATTTAAGCCCCGAGTACCCGGTGGTGAAGTCCAGCAGGGGGATAAGGCTTTGACCAGTAGCCCCTCCCCCAGCCCCAGGACGCCATTTAGAGTAAATGTTCCCGCCCTGGAGCTTCATATCTTTCTCTCTCTCCCTCACTCCCTGTCAGTATTTGGGCGCCATTAGGACAAGCTGAGCTGTTTGGGCAAATCCTCCTCTGTAAAGCCAACTGCCTGTCAGCGCTGTGCATTTTACAGGACATTTAAGTGTTCTACATGTCTGCTGACAGTGTTAGTTAAGAAAAGGTGCATTTAGTCAGGGTTATTTACTACAAGTACCCTGTGATATACATCCAGTCTTTACTGTGCATTGTTATATCTATTAAGTGTATAGCTATACTTAGTACTACTATGTATTGCTAGTCCAGTGCAGTTTTATTGCATGTCATAATTTCTGCATTGCACAAACTGTGACTCTGTGTGTGTGCATATAGCTGCTGGGTGATCTCCATTTCGTGTATCTGATTCAGATTGCTATCCCTATATTCTATGACCTGAGGGGGCTAGGTGCGTCAGGTTTATCATTTAATATAAGTAGTTCACTGGATATACTCAGTGTGTATTTTTCTCTGTGATTTTTTTGTCACCATATACCTCTAGAATTCCCTGTTTGGGCTGAAATACACTGCACAGGGGGTTCTTGTCAGGTACTGTGCTGCTGATATTGTACTGTATTGCCTTGCATTGAGCTTTTGATTATGTCCGCTACAAAGGGCAACGGTGCTGGGTCTGATCCCACATTGCGTGGTGTTGACGCTGCAGACACATTTGAGGATAATATAGCAGCTGAGGGTTCAGGTTCTAGGGGTTCCTTACCCCCCAGTGGGACTGTAGCAAAGGGGGTTCAAAATGACCCACCTTAGGCTATCTTCTCCACGTTATTGAATACGCTGGTAACTAGACTAACGCCCCCTATGGGACCTCCTGTGTCGGTACAATCGCTTATGGTCTCTGCAGTTAACCCGCCGTGGGCAAATCAACTTTCCAATCAGTTACAGCAATTGAACCGATCACTGACAATTCAGAAGGCTAACCCTCGCCCGCCTAAGACCAAGGGGTCCTCTAAGCAGGCAATTACTTCCTCACAATCCACCAACGTCCCAGACACCTCGTCTGATGAGGATGGCGTTTATACTGACCCCACAGATTCTGATCCCGCTACTACTGATGGGTAAGCTGTTTCACAGGTGGATGTTCCTGTCTTGTTGGAGGCTATCAGGCTCATTCTTCAAGTTGATGATGACCCGGAACCTGATGTTGCCCCTAAGAAACTGGACAGGTGTAAACATCAGAAAGTGGTTAAACAAGTTTTACCTCACTGACCATTTAGTTGACATACGTCAGGAGTCCTGGGGAAATCCAGGAAAGAAATTCACACTCTACCCCCTCGCTGCGGAGCTAAGTGGGAAACACCCCCGCCAGTGGATTCACAGGTGGCGCGGCTGGTGGTATCCTCAGCTCTGCCTGTAACTACCGTGACGTCCCTGAGAGAGCCGACGGATAAACGTGTGCAGGGTTGTTTAAAGGCGACTTACACCCTAACCGGTGCTGCACATAGGCCCACCATTGCAGCGACATGGGCTGCAGAAGCTGTGGAAGCGTGGGCTCAGGAGCTGGAGGCGGAGTTGTCTTCCAACACTTCTGATCATGCTAGACAATGCTTGAAATATATTGTCACAGCGTCGCATTACATTAAGGAGGCGGTTTCTGATGCCGGTATTCTGGCGGACAAGGCTTCTACTACGTCCATTTTGGCTCGCCGGATTCTCTGGTTACGGTCCTGGTCTGTAGATATGGACTCTAAGAAAACCCTGGAGGTACTCCCTTCGGTATGCGGACTCCGGGTCGACAACAAAAAGGTCGACACACCTTAGGTCGCCGCCAATTGGTCGACACACCTTAGGTCGACAGGAACACGTTCGACATGGAAAAAGGTCGACATGAGTTCTTCACATTTTTTTTCTTTTTTGGAACCTTTTCATACTTAACGATCCACGTGGAGTACGATTGGAACGGTAGTCTGTGCCAAGCGAAGGCACCATGCCCGAAGCATGGCGAGCGAAGCGGTGCACTAATTGGGGTTCCCGGTCACTCTACGAAGAAAACGACACCAAAAAAACATAAAAAACTCATGTCGACCTTTTTCCATGTCGACCTTTTGTCCATGTCGACCTAAGGTGTGTCGACCAATTGGCGTCGACCTAAGGTGTGTCGACCTTTTTGTTGTCGACCTGGAGTCCCAGACCCCTCCTTTCTAAGGGAGACTTTCTTTTTGGAGAAGACCTCACCAAGGTAGTGGCTGACTTAGCTTCTGCTAAAACAACATGTCTGCCTAGTACTGCTCCTTTTGGTGCAGAAGGCTAAGAGTACTCCATTTCGCTCCTTTCGTCCTTCAGGGAAAGTAAAAGGTCAGGCATACCCGAAACAGGTTTGCACTTCCAAACCCAATAAGCCCAAGCCCAAACGGGCCTGCTTCCAAAACTGACAAGTGTGCCGCATGACGGGGCGGGCCTCCCTCTGGGGGATCCCAGGGTGGGGGGCCGACTTCTAGGGTATACTCAGGAAAGGTTGAAGACCACTTCCGATTCCTGGGTACGGGAAGTCATCACTCGAGGTTATGCCGTATCCTTCAAGAATCGTCCCCCTCATCGATTTTGGCCGACAGACGTCCCTTCGGATCAGGTGAAGGCAAAAACTCTTAATTCGGTGGTACAGTCCCTACTGGACACAGGAGTGGTAGTACAGGTGTTTCTGGCTCAGAGAGGCAAGGGGTACTATTCACCGCTGTTCCTAGTCCCGAAACCGAATGGGTCCTCCTGGCCCATTCTCGACCTCAAGTCCTTGAACAAATTTGTGAGGGTCTCCAAGTTTCGTATGGAAACTCTTCGCTCTATTGTTCTAGCCTGTGATCCTGGGGATTATATGATCTCCCTGGACATACAGGATGCTTACCTGCTTATTCCCATTGCAGTGTCACATCAGCAGTACCTGAGGTTTGCGGTTGGCGACCTCCATTACCAATTTCGGGCGTTACGTTTTGGTTTGACCACGGGTCCGCGAGTCTTCACCAAGGTCATGGCGGTAATGATGGCTGTGCTCCGCCGTCAAGGGGTCAGGATCCTACCGTACCTGGACGTCTTGTTGATCCTGGCAAATTCCCAAGAAATTCTCCTACGCCATCTGGATCTGACTATCCAGTTTCTGCAAGCCCACGGGTGGCTCATCAACTGGAAGAAATCTTCCCTGGTCCCTGCTCAGAGCATGGTGCACCTGGGGGCGTTGTTAGACACTCGCAACCAGCGGTTGTTCTTGTCTCGGGAGAAAGTCCTGAAGCTTCAGGACAGGATTCGATGCTTCCTATCTCGTCCGCAAGTGTTGATACATTCGGCAATGCAAGTGCTAGGTCTCATGGTGTCGGCTTTCGACATGGTAGAGTACGCTCAATTCCATTCCCGCCCTCTGCAGAAGCTGATTCTTGCCAAGTGGGATGGCCTGCCTCACCGAATCAGGTCTCAAATGATCTCCTGGTCTCCGGAGGTCCATCTGTCACTGAGCTGGTGTCTTCAGGACCAACGATTGAGCAAGAGTCGTCCCTTCTGGATCTCCAACTGTGTTCTTCTGATGACGGATGCCAGTCTGAGAGGTTGAGGCGCAGTGTTGGAGCAACACTCCCTTCAGGGTCGGTGGACCAAGGAGGAGTCTCTCCTCCCGATTTAAACATTCTGGAATTGCGGGCGGTGTTCATCTCATTGAACTTGGCCCAGCATTTAATACAGAACAGTCCTGTTCAAGTACAGTCGGACAACACCACCGTGGTGACATACATCAATCATCAAGGCGGCACTCGAAGCCGCATGGCAATGAGAGAAGTATCCAGGATTCTTCAGTGGGCGGAACGTCATCTGCAAGCCATATTGGCAATGTTCATTCCGGGGGTCCTAAACTAGGAAGTGGACTTTCTCAGTCGCCAGGACGTACACGCCGGAGAATGGAGCCTCCGTCCAGATGTGTTTCAACTCCTTGTGGACAAGTGGGGCCTTCCAGATGTAGACCTGATGGCATCTCGACACAATCACAAGGTTCCGGTCTGCGGAGCAAGGACAAGGGATCCTCAAGCAGCATTCGTGGACGCACTGGCAATTCCATGGAACTTTCGGCTGCCATAAGTGTTCCCTCCGGTGTCACTCCTGCCCAGAGTAATATGAAGTTCAAGCAAGAAGGAGGAATCCTATTTCTGATCGCTCCAGCGTGGCCCAGACTGCATTGGTTCTCAGACCTTCAGGGTCTCTCGATAGAGCGTCCCCTTCTACTTCCGCAGCGCCCAGATCTCCTCATTCAAGGCCCCCAGTGTATATCAGGATTTAGCCCTATTGGCTTTCACGGCGTGGTTCTTGAAGCTTCCGTCTTAAGGGCAAAAGGATTTTCTGAGGTGGTCATTCAAACCATGTTGAAGGTCTGGAAACCGGCTTCTGCTCGGATTTACTATAGGGTCTGTAGTTCTTACTTTGCTTGGTGCGCATCTACGCTTACAAGTTTAGTACGGCCAAACTTTTGGCCTTTCTATAACAGGGCCTGGACTTGGGCCTTCGTCTAGCCTCCATCAAGGTTCATATTTCTGCCTTGTCTGTTTGGTTCCAGAGAAAAATGCAACTTTACCTGATGTTCATACATTTACTCAGGGTGTGTTGCAGATTCAACCTCCTTACGTCCCGCCGGTGGCTCCTTGAGACTTGTCTGTGGTTCTGGAGGCGTTGCAATGGTCTCCATTTGAGCCTCTTGAATCTGTAGACCTTAAATGGCTTTCTCTTAAGGTGTTGTTTCTGCTGGCTATTGCCTCTGCCAGATGGGTGTCTGATTTTGATGCTTTGTCCTGTAAGTTACCATATCTGATTTTTACCGTGACCGGGCGGTTCTTAGAACTCTTCCCGGGTACCTACCTAAGGTGGTGTATTTTTTCCACCTTTAATCAGGAGATTGTGGTTTCCGGCCTTTGGAAGACCATTCAAGAGAGGCAGAGAGTGCTCTTTGGATGTGGTATGTGCTCTCCGTATCTATGTGAAGAGAACTGCCTCCATAGGAAGTTGGATTCTCTGTTTTTGGTTTTCACAAATGTGGCTGGCCTGCTCACAAGCAGACCTTGGCCAGATGGATTAGAATGGTGATTGCACATGCTTATGTACAGGCTGGTCGTCCAGCTCCTGCTACTATTAAGGCCCATTCTACTCTGTCTGTTGGACCTTCTTGGGCGGCCCGCCGTGGTGCGACCCTTTAAACAATTGTGCAAGGTGGCTACTTGATCGTCAGTGAACACGTTCATAAGGTTCTATGCCTTCGATACATCCGCCTCCCAGGATGCTTCCTTTGGACGCCGGGTTCTTGTGCCCGCTACAGTGCGTCCCCTCCCATAAGGAACTGCTTTAGGATATCCCCAATGTCATTCCCTGTGGAGCCCAGTTTACCCCGCAGCAGAAAACGAGATTTATGGTAAGATCTTACCGTTGTTAAATCTCAGGTTTCTGTGAGGTACACTGGGCTCCACAGGGCGCCCACCCTGACGTACGTAGCTTCTTTGGGTTGGTATGGCATTAGCCGCTGACACTTTCTCCTGTCGTGAGAATGTGGTGTATGTGGCTACTAACAGTTGTCGTCTCTCTTGCCTGCTACTGCATTGGACTGGTTAACAAAAACTGAGCTCCTGTGTATGGAGGAGGGGTTATAGAGGAGGCGGCGCTATGCATTCTGGGAAGAAGGTCAAAGCTTTGAGCCTGTTGGTGCCTCGGATCAAGATCCCACTCTACACCCCAATGGGGTCAATTCTATTCGTCAACTAAAGAATAGCGCCGGGAATTAGCTCCCGATGCTATTCAATTCTGCTACTAGTTGCCCGCAATTGTCGGGAATTCTTCTCTCATCCCCGGGGGATGAGAGAATAAACCCGACAAAAGTGCTGCCTCGCGGCCGGCGCGAGGCTGATTCTGTCGGGAATCAGCCTCGCGCCGGGTAGTTAAGTCGGAGAATGCCCGTTCTCCCGACAAAACTACCTGTTAAGTCGGCGAGAACGGGACATCGCCGACTTAACTTTAGCTGAATTGAATGGCGTCGGGAGCTAATTCCCGGCGCTATTCTTTAGTTGCCGAATAGAATTGACCCCAATGTCATTCCCTGTGGAGCCCAGTGTGCCTCGCAGAAAGAGATTTAACAACGGTATGTTCTTGTTTTATATAATATATATATATATCATTTATTTATTGTAAGCTTGCGAGCAAGGCCTTCCTACCTCTGACTTTTTATTACCCAGATTTGTCTTATCATTGTGTCCAGTTGTAGAGTATAACGGAATTTGCTGTGCTATGTATGAAACTGTAAATGTTCGTACATACAATATTTATTAATTCTCCTCTGCCTGCATCTTGCAAATCACAGGAAAGCTACAGTACCTGTTCTAGTAGTTTAAAAGGGTTGGGGCTGTGTTATCGGCGCCCGGGATCCTGGTGGTCAGCATCCCGACGCCGAGTTCCCGGCCGAAAAATGCCTGCTGGGTTGGGGGGAAGGGGGAGCGCTATGAAGCCCTTTGCGGGCTCGCCACAGGTTCTTTTCCCACTATATGGGTGTCGTGGACACCCACGAATGGGAATAGTCCCTTCTAGTCGACATGCCGACTATCGGTGTTTTGGGATGCAGGGGGAGTTATTGTGACCGTTTGTCTGCTTACCGTCGGTCATATAACTACATCCTATTTAAAACTACTACTATCTCTTGAGGCAAGGAAATAAGTTATTGTATGTGTGTTTTTTGTTTTTCTCTTACGTCCTAGAGGATGCTGGGGTCCATGTTAGTACCATGGGGTATAGACTGGCCCACCAGGAGCCATTGGCACTTTAAGAGTTTAATAGTGTGAGCTGGCTCCTCCCTCAATGCCACTCCTACCAGACTCCGTTTAGAAAATGTGCCCGGAGGAGCCGGTCACAGCTAGGGGAGCTCTACTGAGCTTCTTTGGAAAAAGGTTAATTTTTATTTTTCAGAGTTTTTCATTTTCACAGGGAGGCTGCTGGCAACAGCCTCCCTGCAGCGAGGGACTGAGGGGGGGGGGGGGGGGGGCGCAGTGTCCGCCCTGCGGGGTCTTGAGCCACTGCTCCCACTGACTGAACACTGGCTTTAGAGGGGTCTGATCGCACCACGCCACAGGGGAATGCTCGCCCCGGCAGCCGGCCGCCACCCCCTTGGGAGCTGAAGAGGTGGCGACTGAGTCACTGTCCCCCCTTGCAAGCGGGGGTCAGTGTGAAGAAGGCGGGCTTGGGGTATGGAGCGCGGTCTCACCTGCGCTCCGTGATGGCTCAGCGATACTACGGTGCGGCGCTGGGAGGGGCGCCCTGGGCCAACGCTGATACCTACACTGTCCACTAAAGTCTGTCTGGGTCTGAGGATCCAGGCCAGCGCAACTCCTCCGGCCAGTATACTCTGTTGGTGAGCGGAAAGACCGCGCCATTGAGGGGGTGGAGCTTCTCCTCAGAGCGGACCCAGCGGCGTTCAGCGCTATTTTCTCCTGCCTGCAATCACTTCAAGTGGAACCAGGTCCCTCCAGAGCAATCTCCAGCTGTCTGTACAGTACCAAGGGGGTTGTAGAAGGGGGGAGGCTGTATACAGGCTGTGTCACCTATTAAGGGACACAGCCAGCGCTAGTTGGGGACTCCCTATACCTTTGATAGCTCTGTGTGTGGGTTGGCTCCATTCTCTGTGTCTCTCTACCATTCTTGGGAAGGGAAACTCTGTCTTCATTCTGTGTGTTTGTGGGGTGTTTGAGTGTGTGTGCAACATGTCTAGGGACACTGTTTCATATGCTGCAGGGGATTTGTCTTCCCAGGAAGACTCCATTCCATGTAATCAGGATTTCACTGTCTTAGCACAGATCCCAGCTAGAGAGCCAGAATGGTTAGCCACTCTTAGGGGGACTTTTTCTCAGATTTCTGATGCCACTCAGGTCCTCCAGTCCTCTGTGGTTGGGTGGTCGGATACTGCTTCCTCGGGGTCCCCTGCGGTACAGTCTCAGAAATGTGCACTTGCAATTATGCAGGATGACACGGACACCGACTCTGACGCTGCAGGCGGTGACGGAGATGTGTCGAGGGGGACGGCATCACTTGCCAAGGGGGGGTGCCGTTGATGATTGAAGCTGTTAGGGATGTTTTAGGGATGTTAGGGATGTTTTACACATTTCGGACACAGCACCAGAACAGGTGGAGGAGATCTTCTTCACAGATCATAAGAAGCCCCCTCTCACTTTCCCGGCATCCAAGGAATTGAATGCTATCTTTGAAAAGTCATGGGAAACTCCGGAAAAGAGATTCCAGATTCCCAAGAGAGTCTTGGTGGCTTTTCCCTTCCCAGAGGAAGATAGGAAGAGATGGGAGTCTCCGCCGATCGTGGACGCCTCTGTCTCTGCAGGAGAAATCAACTACTCTGGATAAAGGTGACGTTGATTTATTTTTACGTAATATTCAGGATTATGCAGGGTTCCTGGTGGATTCCATGAAGGACCTGGGTTCCATGGCTGCGGGAATCTCCTCCATGTATGTCTCGGCTCGCAGGGGTCTCTGGCTGCGCAACTGGTCTGCGGACGCAGAATCCAGGAAGTGTGTGGAGGGCCTTCCATACAAGGGTCAGGCTCTCTTTGGGGAGGCGCTGGATGCGTGGATTGCCACGGCTACCACGGGTAAGTCTCCTTTTCTCCCCTCAGCTCCCCCGGCTACGAAGAAGCCTTTTTCATCTTCCACGTCAGTCCTTTCGGCCCGCAAGGCCTAGAAAGAATAAAACTTCGAACACCTTCTTCAGAGGTGGTCGTGCCAAGGGAAAGAAACCTGCTCCCGCAGGTTCCCAGACCCAGAAGCCCGCTTCTGATACCCATAAGTCCTCTGCATGACGGACAGCTAGGCCTGGAGGAAGGACAGGTGGGGGCAGGACTCCGGCAGTTCAGCCACGTCTGGGTGTTGTCAGGTCTGGACCCCTGGGTTCTGGATATAGTGTCCAGAGGGTACAGACTGGAGTTTCAAGATCCCCCGCCTCACCGCTTCTTCAAGTCAGGCTTGCCAGCCCTGCTGGCAGACAGGACAATTCTTCTGGAAGCCATCAGGAAATTGGTAGTTTCGGAGGTCATTGTTCCGGTTCCACCTCAGCAGTGGAACAAGGGTTATTATTCGAACCTCTTTGTGGTACCGAAACCGGATGGTACGGCCTATTCTAAACTTAGTCTTTGAATCCTTACCTCAGGGAGTTCAAATTCAAGATGGAATCTCTGAGGGCTGTCATCTCAGGAGTCACAGAGGGGGAATTCCTGGTGTCTCTAGACATCAAGGATGTTTACCTCCACATTCCCATTTGGTCGCCACATCAGGTATACCTCCGGTTTGCACTGTTGGACGAACACTATCAGTTCCAGGTGCTGCCGTTTGGCCTCTCCACAGCACCAAGGATCTTCACCAAGGTGATGGCGGAGATGATGGTTCTCCTCCGCAGGCAGGGGGTGAACATAATTCCATATCTGGACGATCTCCTGATCAAGGCGTCGTCCAGGGAGAGGCTGTTGTGATCCATCACGCTCATGACACAGCTGCTCAGGAAACACGGTTGGATCCTAAACCTTCCAAAGTCTCACCTGGAGCCGACAAGGCAGCTGTCTTTCCTGGGAATGATCCTCGACACGGAAGTGCAGAGGGTGTTTCTCCCGGTGGAGAAAGCGTTGGTGATTCAAACTATGGCCCGAGATGTCCTACGACCTACCCGGGTATCGGTTCATCAATGCATACGCCTCCTGGGGAAGATGGTTGCCGCCTACGAGGCTCTACAGTACAGCAGGTTTCATGCTCACCGTTTTCAACTGGACCAGTGGTCGGGCTCTCACCTACACATGCACAAGAGGATACGCCTGTCTCCGAAAGCCAGGATTTCACTCCTCTGGTGGCTGCAGCTTCCGCACCTTCTGGAAGGGCGAAGGTTCGGAATTCAAGACTGGATTTTTGTAACCACAGATGCAAGTCTAAGAGGTTGGGGAGCAGTCGCTCTGGGGGAAACCTTTCAGGGTCGTTGGTCGGACCAAGAGTCTCTCCTCCCGATAAACATCCTGGAGCTCAGGGCAGTGTACAACGCCCTTCTGCAGGCAGCACACCTTCTACAACATCGTGCTGTTCAGGTGCAGTCGGACAATGTGACCACAGTGGCCTACATAAATCGACAAGGCAGAACGAAAAGCAGAGCTGCCATGGCAGAGGTCAGTGATCGCAAAAACGCGCTATAGCGCGTTTTTTACCCCAAAATGAGGACTGGGGACTCGCTTGTTAAGAATGGGCGGGTCCCCGGGGACGCGCTCCGTTGAAATTGCTTTCTGGCGCTCGATTGGTCTCTTGCTGACTTTTCTCTGACCTTAGTGGTCAGAAGTCAGCTGCGGCTGCTGCTGCTGGGCGGGAGATGCGGTGCCGGGAGTCAGAGAGTTTACACACTGAGAGGACTGACGGGAAGCTGCAGCGCGGCGCTCCGGGGCTTGATCCACACTTGTCACCCTCTCCCCGGCTACACTAGTCAACGGGAGGGGAGGGGGTGGGGGGGCCGCTAGATAACAGTTGATACGGGAGGTGCCGGAGCCGCCGCCAGATGACATCACCCAGCAGAGTGATGAAGCAAGTCGGACCCGCCACCTGGGAACAGATCCCTGCACAGAGCTGGCAGTGCAGAGGTAATTTAGCTGAGCCAGTGTGCGGGGCCAGGCAGAAACTGAACAGCAGCAGGCTAATGCTGCCTTAAGTGTCTGCCAGCCCAGTATCCCCCACCATTACTGACCGTGCCAGCCCAGTATCCCCCACCATTACTGACCGTGCCAGCCCAGTGTCACCCACCATTACTGACCGTGCCAGCCCAGTGTCACCCACCATTACTGACCGTGCCAGCCCAGTGTCCCCCACCATTACTGACCGTGCCAGCCCAGTGTCCCCCACCATTACTGACCGTGCCAGCCCAGTATCCCCCACCATTACTGACCATGCCAGCCCAGTATCCCCCACCATTACTGACCGTGCCAGCCCAGTGTCCCCCACCATTACTGACCGTGCCAGCCCAGTGTCCCCCACCATTACTGACCGTGCCAGCCCAGTGTCCCCCACCATTCCTGACCGTGCCAGCCCAGTGTCCCCCACCATTCCTGACCGTGCCAGCCCAGTGTCCCCCACCATTCCTGACCGTGCCAGCCCAGTGTCCCCCACCATTCCTGACCGTGCCAGCCCAGTGTCCCCCACCATTCCTGACCGTGCCAGCCCAGTGTCCCCCACCATTCCTGACCGTGCCAGCCCAGTGTCCCCCACCATTACTGACCGTGCCAGCCCAGTGTCCCCCACCATTACTGACCCTGCCAGCCCAGTGTCCCCCCACCATTACTGACCGTGCCAGCCCAGTGTCCCCCACCATTACTGACCCTGCCAGCCCAGTGTTTCCACCTTCCCTCCCCAACCAGCCCACTGTGTTATCTCACTGCCCTTCCATCTAGAACCCCCCCAGTCAGTCCAGACACACTGATTCCCCTCCCCAACTCAGCCCAGTGTTACCTCCTCACACCCCTATATCTCTGCCCCTCTACCTGGCGCAATGTGTATAACGTGCTCTACCTGGCGCAATGTGTATAACGCGCTCTGCCTGGTGAATTGTGCATATTGTCATCTACCTGGCGCAGTGTGCATATTGTCATCGACCTGGCGCAGTGTGCATATTGTCATCTACCTGGCGCAGTGTGCATATTGTCATCTACCTGACGCAGTGTGCATATTGTCATCTACCTGACGCAGTGTGCATATTGTCATCTACCTGACGCAGTGTGCATATTGTCATCTACCTGGTGCAGTGTGTATAACGTGCTCTGCCTGGCGCAGTGTGTATAACGTGCTCTGCCTGGCGCAATGTGTATAACGTGCTCTACCTGGCACAGTGTGTATAACGTGCTCTGCCTGGCGCAGTGTGTATAACGTGCTCTGCCTGGCGCAATGTGTATAACGTGCTCTACCTGGCGCAGTGTGAATAACGTGCTCTACCTGGCGCAGTGTGAATAACGTACTCTACCTAGCGCAGTGTGAATAACGTGCTCTACCTGGCGCCGTGTGTGTAACGTGCTCTACCTGGTGCAATGTGCATATTGTCCTCTACCTGGCGCAGTGTGTATAACGTACTCTACCTGGCGCAGTGTGAATAACGTACTCTACCTAGCGCAGTGTGAATAACGTGCTCTACCTGGCGCCGTGTGTGTAACGTGCTCTACCTGGTGCAATGTGCATAAGTGGGCAGATGTATTAACCTGGAGAAGGCATAAGGAAGTGATAAACCAGTGATCTGTACAAGGTGATAAAGGCACCAGCCAATCAGCTCCAATATGTAAATTAACAGTTAGGATCTGATTGGCTGGTTCCTTTATCACCTTGCACCTATCACTGGTTTATCACTTTCTTATGCCTTCTCCAGGTTAATACATCTGCCCCATTGTCCTCTACCTGGCGCAGTGTGTATAACGTACTCTACCTAGCGCAGTGTGAATAACGTACTCTACCTAGCGCAGTGTGAATAACGTGCTCTACCTGGCGCCGTGTGTGTAACGTGCTCTACCTGGTGCAATGTGCATATTGTCATCTACCTGGCGCAGTGTGTATAACGTGCTCTACCTGGCGCAGTGTGTATAACGTGCTATACCTGGTGCAATTTGTATAACGTGCTCTACCTGGTACAATGTTTATAACGTGCTCTACCTGGTGCAGTGTGTATAACGTGCTCTGCCTGGCGCAGTGTGTATAACGTGCTCTACCTGGTGCAATGTGCATATTGTCATCTACCTGGCGCAGTGTGTATAACGTGCTCTACCTGGCGCAGTGTGTATAACGTGCTCTACCTGGCGCAATGTGTATAAAGTGCTCTACCTGGTGCAGTGTGTATAAAGTGCTCTACCTGGTGCAGTGTGTATAACGTGCTCTACCTGGTGCAGTGTGTATAACGTGCTCTGCCTGGCGCAATGTGTATAACGTGCTCTACCTGGCGCAATGTGCATATTGTCATCTACCTTGCGCAATGTGTATAACGTGCTCTACCTGGCGCAATGTGCATATTGTCATCTACCTGGCGCAATGTGTATAACGTGCTCTACCTGGCGCAGTGTGTATAACGTGCTCTACCTGGTGCAATGTGTATAACGTGCTCTACCTGGTACAATGTTTATAACGTGCTCTACCTGGTACAATGTTTATAACGTGCTCTACCTGGTGCAATGTGTATAACGTGCTCTACCTGGTGCAATGTGTATAACGTGCTCTACCTGGCGCAATGTGTATAACGTGCTCTAGCTGGCGCTAAGTGTAAAACGTGCTCTGCCTGGCGCTAATAACGTGCTCTACATGGAGCAATATGTATAACGTGCTCTACCTGGCGCAGTGTGTATAGGAGGTTCTACCTGGTGCAATGTGTATAAGCGGCACTACTGTGTGGTATAATGTGAATTGGTACTATTATGTGGTCATGCCCCTTCTCCATTAAGCCACGCTCCTAAGTTTTTCATGCACGCCTTCGGCGCACGCTGCCTATACTTTATGTTCTGGGAGGTGGAAAACCAATTCACTTTCTGCCAAGGCGCACTAAAATGTCTAGTTACAGCTCTGGTGCAGGGTGTCCTGCATGCTACACAGCCCAGCAGCACTGTCACCCCATCCCCCCCACCTTACAACAAGATTAAGATTAATAAAAACCTTCATTCCAATGGGACCCAAAAAAGGACCGGTAGGATCCCAATTTTTAAAAGTGAGGGGTCCCTGGGACCCACTTTTTTTTGGGCTCAGCGCGATCACTGAGAGGTGTTAATCCTCACCTGGGCAGAAAGGCACGCGGTGGTAATGTCGGCAATCTTTCAGGCGTGGACAGCTGGGAAGCAGACTTCCTTAGTGTTCACTCATTCCAGGTAATAAAAGTGGGCGGTTCAGCCCGCTGACATAAGGGGGCGTGGGCGGCGGCGTCACTGTTGGGTGCGTGCCCAGCACCTATGGAGGTGCCGGGCTTCCCCCAAGCGCTCTCTTAGCGTGAATGGATGCCGCGCGCATGCGCGCGGCTTCTTTACATGCTGTGAGGGCAGGAAGCGGGCGGCAGTTTTAGTAGGGCGCCGCAGAAAGGGCAGGGCGGATTTTGCCCTTAAAAAATCGGGCAGGGCGCGGCGCCCTGCTAAAACTGCCTAGCGTGAACACTACTTCCTCAGCAGACACGATCTCCATCCAGGGGAGTGGGGACTTCATCTGGAGGTGTTCGAGGAGGTAAACGGTTGGTGGGGGGTTCCCCACATAGACATGATGGCCTCACGTCTCAACAAGAAGCTACGGAGGTACTGCTCCAGGTCAAGAGACCCACATGCAGTGTCAGTGGACGCACTGGTAACTCCGTGTGTGTTCAAGTCAGTGTATGTGTTCCCTCCACTTCCTCTGATACCAAAGGTTCTTCAACTCATGAGAAGAACAAAGGTCCTGGCAATCCTCATCGCTCCAGACTGGCCAAGGAGGGCTTGGTACGTGGATCTTCTGATGGAAGATCCATGGCCTTTACCTCTTCGGGAGGATCTGCTTCTGCAGGGGCCGTTCGCTTATCAAGACTTACTGCGGATACGTTTGACGGCATGGCGGTTGAACGCCAGATCTTAGCTCGGAAAGGTATCCCGAGTGAGGTAATTCCTACCCTGATACAGGCCAGGAAGGGGGTAACGTCTAAGCATTACCATCGCATTTGGAAGAAATATGTTTCTTGGTGTGAGGCCAAGAAGTTTCTGGTGGTGGAGTTTCAACTTGGACGTTTTCTCCTTTTCCTGCAAGCAGAGGTGGATATGGGACTGAGACTGGGCTCTGTCAAGGTCCAGATCTCTGCTTTGTCCATCTTCCAAAAACAGTTGGCTGCTCTTCCTGAGGTTCAGACCTTTTTGAAAGGGGTTCTGCACATCCAGCCTCTCTTTGTGGCACCTACGGCTCCGTTGGATCTAGATGTGGTGTTGCATTTCCTGCAGTCGGCTTGGTTTGAGCCTCTACAGGAAGCTGATCTCAAGTTTCTCACGTGGAAGGCTGTCACCTTGTGTGTCGGAATTGGGGGCTTTATCTTGTAAAAGTCCCTATCTGATCTTCCATGAAGATAGGGTGGAACTTAGGACTCGTCCACAGTTCCTACCTAAGGTTGTGTCGCCTTTCCACATCAACCAACCTATTGTAGTGCCAGTGGCTACTGACTCCTCATTTACTTCAAAGGCCTTGGATGTAGTGAGGTCTTTGAAGATTTACGTGAAGAGGACGGCTCGTCACAGGAAAAGTGACTCCCAGTTTGTCCTTTTATGATCCAAAGAAAATTGGATGTCCTGCTTCTAAGCAGTCGATTTCCCGCTGGATCAGGTTCACTATCCAGCATGCTTATTCCACAGCAGGCTTGCCGTGTCCGAAATCCGTAAAGGCCCACTCTACTCGTAAAGTGGGCTCTTCCTGGGCGGTTTCCCGGGGGTTGTCTCGGCGGTGCAACTCTGTCGAGCTGCTACTTGGTCAGGGTCAAACACGATTGCCAAGTTTTAAGAGTTTGATACTTTGGCCTCTGATGACCTCCAGTTTGGTCAAGCAGTCTTGTAGCAGCCTCCGCGCTCTCCCTCCCGTACTGGGAGCTTTGGTACATCCCCATGGTACTAATATGGACCCCAGCATCCTCTAGGACGTTAGAGAAAATAGGATTTTGGTTACCTATCTGTAAATCCTTTTTCTCGTAGTCCGTAGAGGATGCTGGGTGGCCGCCCAGCGCTTCGTTTTCGTGCGTTGTTTCTTTTTATAGATCAGTGTTACCTGGTTCCTAGGTAAGTTCTGAGTTATTTACTGTTTCAGCTGTTGCTGAGTTGTTCCGGCATGTTGGCCGGGTTTGCATGTTATGTGAGCTGGTATGAATCTCGCCACTATCTGTGTAATTCCTTCTCTCGAAATATGTTGTCTCCTCGGGTACAGTTTCTAGACGGAGTCTGGTAGGAGGGGCATAGAGGGAGGAGCCAGCCCACACTCTTAATCTCTTAAAGTGCCAGTGGCTCCTGGTGGACCCATCTATACCCCATGGTACTAATATGGTCCCCAGCATCCTCTACGGACTACGAGAAAAGGATTTACCGGTAGGTAACCAAAATCCTATTTTTTTTTCTACTTTTTAAATACTTCACATTCATATTTTATTTGTAGGTTGCAAAAGTCTCTAATACGGCATTTTGTTAAGCTCTATGGTGAACGAGCCCGGCCTAGGGTGAAACGTACGTCCATTCTGACGTCATTCCGACGTCTCCTCCGGGACTCCCGTGAAGCGCCGCACACGGGCCCGGATCTGTAAGCAACTAGAGACGTATTAAGCCAGCGGCAGCGACCCAGTTTATCAGGAGGATTACACACTATTCAGACAGGTATTTCGGCGCGCACTCATTGCGGGACGGGAGTTGGCTTTCCCTGCAATGACAGACTGTCAACAGGGTTACCTCTCCCGGTTTTCCGACAACAGCAAGTAACGCCACCTTTTCCTTCCTTCATACCCGTTCCGGCCGCTGACTCTCTCACCTCCCATTCACTGTGGCGGCTTCACACATGGGAAGGCAGGAGAAGTTAGCAGACGAACGGCGCGGGTACTTTTTCTTTATACTGGTATTTAGCTTTATGATAAAAGCTTTCAATTATATAAATTCATCATTATTACTGCTGCTGGGATTGTCTCCCAGGCACTTGCTGAATTATTTATACATACTCGTTTTTCTGATACTTATCTGTAGACTAACAAGCGATTGTATCTCATGCACTCGCCAGACCATTTACATACACTTGTTGTTTTATGTGGTCATTACCATTGATCTCTAAGTCTACTTATGATCAGATTAACAAGTGCATCAATTAATATAGTTTTGTTATATCCACATAATCTGAATCTTATTGTCTGACCGGTGATTCAGTAGATGGTTTGGATAACAAGTGCCACACCTCTGCCTATTTAATAATTATTATATTTGTGTATATTTATCTTTATTTATTTTTCACCTGGCATTTAATTAATCAATTTCTTCCAATATGCCAAAAAAAAGGCAATTAATCAATTAAATTGCATCCTGTGTCAAGAGTGCAGGGATTTCCATCTGAACCTTAGGGTGTGTACACACGGTGAGATATTTTCTTTCGATTTTGACTATATAGTCAAAATTGCAAGAAAAGTTAGTGCAATTCGCAAGGTGAAAGTCACCTTGCGATCCCGATTCGATCCCGATGCGTGGTCCCGCCAGGTCGGCATCGCAAGAAAAGATAGACTGTGCACGCAAGTCAGTCCTTGCTAGATCGGTGTACTATCTAGTTCATCTCACATGTCAATGACATCTCACATAAGCCAAAATCGTAAGCACACATAGTCCATATCTCAAGAAAAGTTAGTCAAAATCTGTACTATCTGGGCTCCGGGAAGTTCAAGGGAAATCGCAAGTAAAAATCGAGCATAGCAAGGATCTCACCGTGTGTACACACCCTTAGACATATCACTAGATACAGAGGCTGCTACAAACGTCTCTTTTTTGGATACATTGTTATATTGGAGGAGCATGTTATGTCCATTATATTCACCACAGAATCATGGTTGATTTATGTTCTTCTTTAATAGGACTGTGCCAATAGGTACACACAATTTTAAATTTATTGAATTAAAATGAATTTTTAAACAATATATATTTATTGAAAGAGTGCCCCCACAAAGAGGCTTTTTTCTTTGGTCCCTGTTTCTTTGTAGGGACAACTTTTCTTTTTGTAGCTATATTATTAATACCTCTGGGGTGCACCACCAACGTATACACATTTTTCTAACTGTATGACGCCTATTATTATCTAAAATTGTTGGTTTATTGTTACTTCATATATAATCATTTTTGCAGTGCAGGCACATCCAACCCCTTGCTCTAAACTCCAAATTGCATCTTTTTTTTACTTTCCATGTGTTAGTTATACTTTCACCCTGGATAAGTTAAATAGGACGAATATACAATATTACCCACCTGTTAACGAAAGTCTCCAGGTGCTGCAGATCAAACTGGTTCAATCTTGCAGGGTGGTTTCTAGTATATGCAGGATGCTTAACCAGATGTGAGAGGTAAGAGACTCTAAAATATGGTTCTGCCACGGTTTTTCCCCCAAGTTTATGTATTACAGATACACAATATATACTGTATTACGCCTTTGAACTGAAGTTTTTAGACAATGTTCACTGCTGTGGAGTTTTCTTACAGTACTACATGCAGGTAAAGCACCACTGACTTTTTTTTAACCAGATGATTTTTATTGATGTTGCTTAAATATATAAACAATAAAGAAAGAATAGCAAAATATGGATAGCTGTCAATACAGAACACACCAAAAATAAAACATAGACCTGTGCATTCAACAACTACTGTACCCACCTTCCAAAAAGGCCTAGGAACTTAAGACTTCTCCCTCCCCTCCCCCCCCCCCCCCCCCCCCAAGCAAAGGGCCACACAACTAAGGGGGTTCCCTTAGGCAAACCAACCATATGCAGCAACACAGCTACCTCTCGGGCGCTGAAGAGTATCTGCTTACTACCTCTCCATAATCTCGTAGCCAGGCTGCAAAATCTAGGGTCCATGGCGACCTGGCCCCTTGGATTTGTCGAGCCCTGTCTTAAGGGGTCATTTAGGTATGCATGGTAATCCAAAAGCCTTTCTTATTTAGGGGTGCATATTCCTCAGAAACTGGGAAATATTGTGTCCTGCAATTATCTCTCTCTCTCTTAGATGTTTATAAATTAGGTTACAGAGCCTACACTTGGGTTCCCAATCTATCATTGCTACTCCAACATATATTATGGAGAAATTCTTGTCAGTTGGGGCCAAGAAGGGTATTACTTGGTGGTACAGTTTATAAATCGGTACTCGCACACCCAATTCCATCCTGGCCTTTTTGAAATGGGAATTAGATCTCTCTAAAACTCGCACTGATGATGATGATTGTCAAGCCGCATTCTGTGCCTGTTAACTTTTTCTAAATGTATTTCCCACAGCGAAATGCTGTTGACTGTATTTCACCCCTTACAGGATGCATATCATAAGGCCTTCACTCTCCAGTCATTGCTAGCGTAATTATGGCCAGGTGAGAGATATCCAGAGATATTGAAGATTATAAAGGAGACTACCGCAATTGGTCCGCAATAAATAGAGGGATAATAAATAAAAAAGAAGATATGCCCTACAAAAGGAATTACACCTATAGGCGACTATATGAAGCAGAAAGAATGAATCACCAATTCACAGAACACCGGTGTTATCGGGGCCACGAGGAGGAACAACACTTTTTTTCCACATAACCGAAATCCTACAAACCAGTATTATAGGAATAAGGAAGAAGGCCTAACTAAAAGAAAAAGAGAAGAACGGAGCCCTTATGGGAGAGGTGGAGCAGTCCTGCATACACGTAATCAATATAATAGGAATCAGAGAACACAATATCCATCAGCAGCAGTACTAACATAAAGCTTCAATAAAGGCATGGAAAGGTTGAATAAACGGATAAAAAGAATGACCATAGAAGAAGAAGAGAGAATCGACACAGATAATGAACAAGACGACACCGAACAATTTCTTGAATTTTTTTTAGAACTAGCCCCCCAAAAAATCAATCCTTCAGATGTACAGGGTCCATTTCCAAGATGACCGCGAATTCTGAAGAAAAAAGGAGGAGACGAAGAAGGAAAAGAAGTTCAAGCAACCTAAACGGGGAAAGAGGAGAAGCTAAGAACAGGCCAAAAGAAGAAACAGAAGAAAACAACAAAGAAACAACAGAAAAGGGGATATTCAACCTGAGTCAGTATACCGTCAGTACTGCAGAGATGACTGTTTTGAAAAAAGGCCTGAGGTTTTCCCCTATAAACCGTCTTAACAAATTCGATACATTCATCGATCTCCAAAAATTTGTAAGAAAGGTTACTTTAAAGAAATTCTTCGGTAGAATGGCCAATCCAAGGGAGAAAGAAAAGAAGAAGATCCTACAGAAGATATTTTTAAACATACAGAACTAAAAGAAAATTCTACTTTTTACCCCTACCATATGAAGGGACACTTACTAAATACTTTCCAGAAATTGGTGGAAGAGGACATAAGAGGATTCCCAGACACCATGGGAACAAAACTGAGGTCTAATCTGTCAAAAAAGAAAGTGAAGCTTTAAGGAATCTCAAGGATAACGACAAAATAGTCCTAAAACAAGCAGATAAGGGAGGAGGAATCCTCATCATGGATCGAGAGAAGTATGACGAAGAGGTCTGGAAGCTCCTGAGAGATAAACAAACATAGCAACCTTTAAAGAAAGACCCAACCATTGAATACAGCAAAGTGTTGACTGAACCAAGCAATGGAAGAAAGAGTGTTAACAAAAGAAGAATACATCTTCATGGATATAAAACATCTGAAAATTCCTGTGTTTTACCACCTACCGAAGGTTCATAAGGACCAACAGAATCCATCAGAAAGACCTATTGCAGCAGGGATTAACTCATTGACATCACACCTTTCTCTTACATCCTAGAGGATGCTGGGGTCCACATTAGTACCATGGGGTATAGATTGGTCCACCAGGAGCCATTGGCACTTTAAGTGTTTGAGTGTGTGGTCTGGCTCCTCCCTCTATGCCCCTCCTACCAGACTCAGTTTAGAAAATGTGCCCGAAGGAGCCAGTCACAGCTAGGGGAGCTCTACAGAGCTTATCTAGAAAAGTTTAATTTTAGAGTTTTTTATTTTACAGGGAGGCTGCTGGCAACAGCCTCCCTGCAGCGAGGGACTAAGGGGGAGAGCAGTGTCCGCCCTGCAGGGTCTGAGCCACTGTTTTTGCTGACTGGACACTGAGCACCAGAGGGGTCGGATCGCTCCCCGCCAAAGGGGATCGCTCGCCCCCAGCAGCATGCCGCCAACCCCTTACAGAGCTGAAGAAGTGGCGAGTGAGACACCGACCCCCTCTAGCAAGCGGGGGTGCCGGTGTGAAGATGGCGGCAGCGGGGAGGGAGTGCAGTATTAACTGCGCTCCTGGGAAGGCTCAGCGGGACATGGTGCGGCGCTGTGAGAAGCGCCCCGGGGCAAGCACTTACCCCCCCACACTGGTCCAGAAGCCTGTCTGGGTCCTCGGATCTCAGCCAGCACTAATTCCTCAGGCCAGTATAATCCATGAAGAGCTGGAAGCCAGCGCCATTAAGGGGGCGGGGCTTCTCAGAGCGGACCCAGCAGCATTTCAGCGCCATTTTCCTGCCTGCACAGCGCTGAGAGGAAGAACCGGTCCCTCCACAGCAACTCCAGCTATCTGTACACGGTACCAGGGAGTTGTAAAAGGGAGGGGAGGCTGTAATACGACTGTGTATCCTATTAAGGTGCATTGTCAGCGCTGACAAGGGGTCTCCCTTTGCTAAAAGCGCTGTGTGTGGGTTGGCTCCAATCTCTGTGTCTCTCTTGCCATTCTTGGGGGAGGGGAGACACTCTGTCTGCCCTCACTTGTGTGTGTGTGTGTGTGTGTGTGTGTGTGTGTGTGTGTGTGTATAGAGTGTTTGGTGGTCTCCTTTAGCTATGTCCAGGGACACTGTCATATGCTGCAGAGGATTTATCCTCCCAGGATGATCCCATTCCATGTAATCAGGATAGCACTTGTTTAGCACAGATACCAGCAAGGGAACCTAAGTGGTTTTCCTCTATCAAATCTTTGATTTATCAGATTTCTGACAGGGTTGCAAGTAATGAATCTGCAACCCAAGTATTACAGAGCTCTATGGCAGCATGGTCGGTTTCTGGAACCTCAGGACGCACCGCTATATACCCCCATAAGAGTGCGCTTGTGCAGGTCACACAAGACGACACGGATACCGATTCTGACACCACAGATGGTGATGGGGATGTGTTGCGGGGGTCCGCATCTCTTGCAGAGGGAGTGCTATTGTTGATAGAGGCTGTCAGGGATGTGTTGAATGTTAATGATACCACACCTGAGCAGGTTGAGGAGGCCTTCTTCACTGAAAATAAAAAAGCCTCGCTAACCTTCCCAGTCACGTCTGGGTATCGTCCCGCCTTGATCCCTGGGTGATAGATATTGCATCCCAGGGATTCAGGCTGGAATTTCAAAGTCTCCCTCCTCATCATTTTTTCAAATCCGGCTTACCAACTCTGTTGGAAGACAGCACATTACTACAAGACGCTGTTCAAAAACTGGTGAAGACACAGGTCAGTGTGCCAGTTCCTCCTCATTTACAAACCACAGGTTACTATTCGAACCTTTTCATGGTACCGAAGCCGGATGGTTCGGTCAGGCCCATTCTGAACCTAAAATCACTGAACCCTTTTCTGAAGGAGTTCAAGTTCAAAATGGAGTCTCTCAGGGCAGTGATATCAGGTCTGGAAGAGGGGGAATTCCTATTATCCTTGTATATCAAGGATGCGTACCTCCACATTCCGATTTGGCTACCGCATCAGGCTTATCTCCGTTTCGCATTACTGGACTGTCATTTCCAGTTCCAGGCCCTGCCATTCGGCCTCTCTACAGCACCAAGGGTGTTCACCAAGGTGATGGCGGAGATGATGGTTCTACTCCGAAAACAGGAGGTAAACATCATTCCGTATCTGGACGATCTACTGATAAAGGTATCGTCCATGATGGAGCTGTTGCAGTCCATTGTACTCACAACCCGCCTACTCAGAGTTCATGGTTGGATTCTGAACCTTCCAAATTCTCATTTGGAACCAACCCGGTGGTTGTCTTTTCTGGGGATGCCCTCGACACGGGAGTGCAGAGGGTGTTTCTTCCTCAGGAAAATGCGTTGGTGATACAAACAATGGTCCGGGATGTCCTAAAGCCAGCCCGGGTGTCTGTTCATCAATGCATTCACCTTTTCGGGAAGATTGTGGCCTCTTACGAGGCTTTCCAGTACGGGAGGTTCCATGCTCGGGCCTTCCAGCTGGATCTCCTGGACAAGTGGTCAGGATCTCATATACACATACACCAGAGAATTCGTCTGTCGCCAAAGGCCAGGATTTCACTCCTCTGGTGGCTCCAATTGCCTCACCTTCTGGAGGGCTGCAAGTGCGGGATTCAGGACTGGGTCCTTCTAACCACGGATGCGAGCCTCCGGGGCTGGGGCGCAGTCACTCAAGAGGAAACCTTCCAAGGTAGCTGGTCAAGTCTGGAAGCTGGCCTGCCGATCAACATCCTGGAACTAAGCTGTCTACAACGGTCTTTTTTCAGGCGGCCCATCTTCTAAGATATTCAAGTGCAGACGGACAATGGGGGTAATTCTGAGTTGATCGCATTCAATTGGGCAAAACCATGTGCACTGCAGGGGGGGGGGGCAGATATAACATGTGCAGAGAGAGTTAGATTTGGGTGGATTATTTTGTTTCTGTGCAGGGTAAATACTGTCTGCTTTATTTTTACACTGCAATTTAGATTTCAGTTTGAATACACCCCACCCAAATCTAACTCTCTCTGCACATGTTAAATCTGTCCCCCCTGCAGTGCACATGGTTTTGCCCAATTGCTAACAAACTTGAGGCTGCGATCAACTCAGAATTACCCCCAATGAAAGGACGGTAGCTTACATAAACCGACCGGGCGGAATGAAAAGCAGAGCTGCGATGTCAGAGGTGACAAGAATCATCCTCTGTGCAGAAAAACATGCGTTGGCGCTCTCTGCAATCTTCATTCCGGGAGTGGACACCTGGGAAGCAGATTTCCTCAGCAGACACGATCTCCATCTGGGGGAGTGGGGTCTCCATCCGGAGGTGTTCAAGGATATAACAGATGTTTGGGGGTTACCCCAAATAGACATGATGGCCTCTCCTCTCAACAAGAAGCTTCAACGCTATTGTTCCAGGTCGAGGGACCCACAAGCAGTGGCCGTGGACGCCCTGGTGTCTCCGTGGGTGTTCCAGTCGGTGTACGTGTTTCCACCACTCCCACTCATTCCAAGAGTTCTAAAGCTTGTAAGGAGAACAAGAGTTCAAGCGATCCTCATTGCTCCAGACTGGCCAAGTCGGGCTTGGTACGCGGACCTTCTGAATCTCTTGCAGGAAGAGTCGAGGCCTCTTCCTCTTCGGGAGGACCTGCTGCAGCAGGGGCCGTTCGCCTATCAAGACTTACCGCGGCTACGTTTGACGGCATGGAGTTTGAATGCCTGATACTAGCTCGGAACGGCATTCCGAAGAAGGTTATTCCTACCCTGATATACAGGCTAGGAAAGGGGTAACGTCTAAACATTACCATTGTGTTTGGAAGAAATATGTCTCTTGGTGTGAGTCCAAAAAGTTTCCTGCGGTGGAGTTTCAACTGGGACGTTTTCTCCTCTTCCTGCAAGCCTGTGTGGTTATGGGCCTGAGGTTGGGATCTGTGAAGGTCCAGATTTCGGCCCTGTCCATTTTCTTCCAGAAACAATTGTCTGCCCTCCCTGAGGTTAAGACCTTTTTAAAGGGAGTTCTGCACTTCCAACCTCCCTTTGTACCGCCTACGGCGCCTTGGGACCTTAACGTGGCATTGAAGTTTCTCCAGTCAGACTGGTTTGAGTCTCTACAGGAGGTTGAGGTCAAATTTCTTACGTGGAAGGCTGTCACGTTGTTGGCCTTAGCTTCTGCTAGACGTGTGTCAGAATTGGTGGCTTTTGTCCTGTAAAGCCCTTACTTGATATTCCACGAAGATGGAGCTGAGCTCCGGACACGTCGGCAGTTTCTTCCAAAGGTTGTGTCTGCATTTCATATCAACCAACCTATTGTGGTGCCAGTGGCTACTGACTCCCCAATTTCGTCAAAGTCCTTGGATGTTGTGAGGGCTTTGAGAATCTATGTAAAGAAGACTGCTCGTCACAGGAAATCGGACTCCTTGTTTGTTTGTCCTGTATGATCCCAAGAATATTGGGTGTCCTGCTTCAAAGCAGACTATATCTCTCTAAATTAGGTTCACTATCCAGCATGCTTTTTCTACGGCAGGATTGCAGTGTCCAAAATCTGTTAAGGCCCACTCTACTCGTAAGGTGTGTTCTTCCTGGGTGGCTGCCCGGGGTGTCTCAGCGTTACAACTTTGCCGAGCGGCAACTTGGTCTAGTTCGAACATGTTTGCTAAGTTCTACAAGTTCGATACTTTGGCCTCTGATGAACTGAAGTTCAGTCAATCAGTTCTGCAGGAGCCTCCGCGCTCTTCCTTCCGTTCTGGGAGCTTTGGTACATCCCCATGGTACTAATGTGGCCCCCAGCATCCTCTAGGACGTAAGAGAAAATAGAATTTTGGTTACCTACCGTAGTCCGTAGAGGATGCTGGGCGCCCGCCCAGCACTTCGTTTTCATGCAACCGTTATCTGGTTCAGTACAGCTTTGTACAGCTTTGTATGTGTGAGCTGGTATGAATCTCGCCACTATCTGTGTTAAATACTTTTCTCTCAAAGATGTCCATCTCCTCAGGCACAGTTTCTAGACTGAGTCTGATAGGAGGGGCATAGAGGGAGGAGCCAGCCCACACTCTTAAACTCTTTAAGTGCCAATGGCTCCTGGTGGACCTGTCTATACCCCATGGTACTAATGTGGATCCCAGCATCCTCTACGTACTACCAGAAAAGGATTTACCGGTAGGTTACCAAAATCCTATTAAAATACACATCATTTTAAATGATCATGCAGTAATGAAATACAATAAAATTGTGTGGAAATTCTGTCCCAAAAATAAGTTAAACGGTTAAATGCAGTTCAGTTTCTTTCTACCAATGATTAATATGAGGTATATTAGATATTGTGCCGACCAAAGAAAAATATTTTCTAATAGTTATGTAAATAGTATAGAATGCTGGTAATGAAGTAAATATGTATATACTACCAGTGGAATACATACTATTTACCGGCGGCCAGGATGCCATCTGTCAAGATACAGATAGCGGCATTCCCAGACGCTGGTATTTCGCGGGCTTGCTGCGCTCACCACGCTGCGAGCATGGTGGCTCGCTGTGCTCGCCACAGGTTATAGTCTCCCTTCTTTGGGTGTCCTGGACACCCACAGAGGGAGAAAAGCCTGTGGCGCAGGTATTCCACCGGCAGCATTTTTCCGCCTGTCGGGATTCCGGCGTCTGGCAGGGATCCTGTCGGGCGGTCTGCTGATTGCCTCCCGCTGCCGTCAGTGCTGTAATGTCAGTAAATGACTGTCAATGTGAGTGGTAATTGGGCCTTGGTGGGCAGCTTACCGCCCTCAAGGTGCCCGCTCTTTCCCACAAAAGGTCTTTCTGTCCGTTTTCCTCCCCCACTCTCCATCCGGAGCCCAGGGAGTACTGGTGGGTGGCGGATCGCTGTTGTCCCGCAGCACCTCAGATTCTGGTGTGTGTGGACAGTTCCCACATCGGCTTTGTGCACTTATACGTTGCATAAGCGTCTCCTGGGGAGGTGGGCTTGTTGCTTGATGGACTGAATGGAACATACAGATGCACTTTTGTTGTGTGTTTTTTTTAATACACACATTAAGCAGATTTTTTATATTGGATCTAATGCAAAGCAAGTCTGACCAGCTGTCAGTCACTGTATGTTGCTGTAATTGAGCCAATACATTAGGGGAGAATCTGGGCCGCTCTGCATTCTCCCGATGACTGGTTGGGGTTCGAGAAAATCCAACATTCCCTGGTTCCAACCAATAAATTAACAGGATCAGTGGGTCAGGGATTTTTAGCATACTGTGTTTTTTTTTTTTTTCTGGTTCCCTGATGGATTACTGATCATCGTTGTCTGCCAATCAGTGTTTTTTTTTCTCAGGGAATCCCCAGCCTGATACATGGTCTGTGTTAGAGAAGCATCTCTCTTTCTTGTTAGCCTGCTGTAGATGAGTGGAAGAGAGCATGGTTGGGTATAACCTGTCCAGTATTTTCATGTATAATATTCCGCTCTGTAATTCTCAGCCTTTACTTTACATTAAGCTTTACTTGCTCATTACGTAGAGTGATAGAGAAACAATAACAAGAGCTGCTATGCCTCTTCCTGCAAAGTGGATATCTGATTTGGGGAAAGAACACTTTTCTGTAGTCTGTGCCCACACACTATGATCTGCTTTTGTGATCACTTTGAGGTGTGGTTACAGAGCGCTTCTATTATCTCCAAATGTCATAGAATGTCAGCTTCTGTAGAAAAACAGAGGTTCTGGATTTTCCAGTAAGTGGAACGTTGTGTGAACTTTTGTGTCCTGATATGTTGACATAGTAGAGATCATGTTTAAAAGATCAAGCATGAGGGTTCATTCAGAAAACCTCAAATGCAGTTCATTGAATTTTTTTCTCTCCTTCTTATACATTTTAAAATTGTATTTTTCTTACGTCCTAGAGGATGCTGGGGTCCACATTCGTACCATGGGGTAAAGACGGGTCCACCAGGAGCCATTGGCACTTTAAGAGTTTGAGTGTGGGCTGGCTCCTCCCTCTATGCCCCTCCTACCAGACTCCGCTTAGAAAATGTGCCCGGAGGAGCCGGTCACAGCTAGGGGAGCTCTACAGAGTTTCTCTAGTAAAGTTTATTTTAGAGTTTTTAATTATTTTACGGGGAGGCTGCTGGCAACAGCCTCCCTGCTTCGTGGGACTAAGGGGGGGAGGGGGGGGGGGAGTAGTGTCCGCTCTAAGGGGTCTGAGCCACTATCTCTGCTGACAGGATACTGAGCTCCTGAGGGGATAGATCGTTCCCCGACACAGAGGATCACTCACCCCAGCAGCATGCCGTCACCCCCTTACAGAGCTGAAGATCAGTGGCGCCTGAGTCACTGACCCCCCCCCCCCCCCCCCCTAGCAAGCGGGGGGCCGGTGTGAAGATGGCGGCATCAGGGTAGGAGCGCAGTATTAACTGCGCTCCGGAGGCTCAGCGGTACATAGTGCAGCGCTGTGAGGAGCGCCCTGAGCCAGCGCCTACACCCTAAACTGGTCAAACAGCCTGTCGGGGTCCCAGGATCTCAGCCAGCATAAATCCTCAAGCCAGTATAATCCTAGGAAGACTGGGAAGACAGCGCCATTTTGGGGGCGGAGCTTCTCAGAGCGGACCCAGCAGCGTTCAGCCCCATTTTCATGTCAGTAAGAAAATGTTAATAACTGAGCCTTAATAAGCCAATCTCTGACTCGCAATTGATCACTTTAGGGCAGTCTTTGTGCAAAATGCCGGCATATGCAATTAATACTGGAAGACGAAAAGTCCTGCAGGGCATACGTATGCATACATTATGTGGCGTCCAGGTTTGAGCGGGGCTGGGGCACAGTCACTCAAGGGGAAACCTTCCAAGGAAGCTGGTCAAGTCTGGAAGCCGGCCTGCCGATAAACATTCTGGAACTAAGAACTATCTACAACGGTCTTCTTCAAGCGGCCCATCTTCTGAGAAATCGTGCCGTTCAAGTGCATTCGGACAATATGACAACAATGGCTTACATAAACCGACAGGGCGGAACGAAGAGCAGAGCTGCAATGTCAGAGGTGACAAGAATCATCCTCTGGGCAGAAAAACATGCGTTGGCGCTGTCGGCAATCTTCATTCCGGGAGTAGACAACTGGGAAGCGGACTTCCTCAGCAGACACGATCTCCATCCAGGGGAGTGGGGTCTCCATCCGGAGGTGTTCAAGGAGGTAACAGATCTTTGGGGCATACTCCAGATCGACATGATGGCCTCTCGTCTCAACAAGAAGCTTCGGCGGTATTGTTCGAGGTCGAGGGACCCGCAAGCAGTGGCGGTGGACGCCCTAGTGACTCCATGGGTGTTCCAGTCGGTGTACGTGTTTCCTCCACTTCCACTCATACCAAAAGTTCTAAACCTCATAAGGAGAACAAGGGTTCAAGCGATCCGCATTGCTCCAAACTGACCGAAAAGGGCTTGGTACGCGGATCTTCTGGATCTACTGCAAGAAGAGCCGAGGCCTTTTCCTCTTCGGGAGAACCTGCTGCAGCAGGGGCCGTTCGCCTATCAAGACTTACTGCGGCTACGTTTGACGGCATGGAGGTTGAACGCCTGATACTAGCTCGAAAGGGCATTCCGAACAATGTTATTCCTACCCACATACAGGCTAGGAAAGGAGTAACGTCTAAACATTACCATCGGATTTGGAAAAAATATGTCTCTTGGTGCGAGTCCAAGAAGTTTCCTGCGGTGGAGTTTCAACTGGGACGGTTTCTTCTCTTCCTACAAGCCGGTGTGGGTATGGGCCTGAGGTTGGGATCTGTGAAGGTCCAGATTTCAGCCCTATCCATTTTCTTCCAGAAACAATTGGCTGCCCTCCCTGAGGTTCAGACCTTTTTGAAGGGAGTTCTGCACATCCAACCTCCCTTTGTACCGCCTACCGCGCCATGGGACCTTAACGTGGTGTTGCAGTTCCTCCAATCGGACTGGTTCAAGCCTCTACAGGAGGTTGAGGTAAAATTTCTTATGTGGAAGGCTGTCACTTTGTTGGCCTTAGCTTCTGCTAGACGTGTGTCGGAGTTGGGGGCTTTGTCCTGTAAAAGCCCATACTTGATTTTCCACGAAGATGGAGCGGAGCTACGGACACGTCAGCAGTTTCTTCCGAAGGTTGTGTCGGCATTTCATATCAACCAACCTATTGTGGTGCCAGTGGCTACTGACTCCTCAATTTCATCAAAGTCCTTATATGTTGTAAGGGCTTTGAAAATCTATGTAAAAAGGACTGCTCGTCACAGAAAATCGGACTCTCTGTTTGTCCTGTATGATCCCAAGAAAATTGGGTGTCCTGCTTCTAAGCAGACGATCTCTCGCTGGACCAGGTTCACTAAACAGCATGCGTATTCTATAGCAGGATTGCCGTGTCCTATGTCTGTCAAGGCCCACTCTACTCCTAAGGTGTGTTCTTCCTGGGTGGCTGCCCGGGGTGTCTCGGCTTTACAACTTTGCCGAGATGCAACCTGGTCTGGGTCAAACACGTTTGCAACGATCTACACGTTCGATACTTTGGCGTCTGATGATCTGAAGTTCAGTCAATCAGTTCTGCAGGAGCCTCCGCGCTCTCCCTCCTGTTCTGGGAGCTTTGGTACATCCCCCAATGTGGACCACAGTATCATCTAGGACGCAAGAGAAAATAGGATTTTTGTTACCTACCGGTAAATCCTTTTCTCGTAGTCCGTAGAGGATACTGGGCGCCCGCCCGGTGCTTCGTTTTTTCCTGCACTGTTACTTGGTTAAGTATTGTTGGTTCAGTGGTTGCTGTTCCTGGTTTAAAGTTTGGTTAGCTTGGCTTTCCTCTAGTTTGTAACATAGTAACATAGTATCTGAGGTTGAAAAAAGACAATTGTCCATTGAGTTCAACCTATTTGTGGTCTCCTATGCATGATGATTTGACTAAAATTTCTGACTGATGCTGCTGTCAGCCATTGCATTTTATCCCTATTTATAGTAACTATAATGCATGACTGTGCACCATACCCCTGGATATCCTTATCCATTAGGAATTTATCTAACCCATTCTTAAAGGTGTTGACAGATTCCGCCATTACAACTCCCTCGGGCAGGGAATTCCAAACACGTATTGTCCTTACCGTAAAAAAGCCTTTACGCCGTATTGTGCGGAATCTCCTCTCCTCTAACCTGAGCGAGTGTCCACGAGTCCTCTGTGTTGATCTAACCAAAAACAGGTCCCGCGCAAGCTCTGTGTATTGTCCCCTTATATATTTGTAGATGTTGATCATATCCCCTCTTAGTCTCCGCTTTTCCAATGTAAACATGCCTAGTCTTTCAAGCCTTTCCTTGTATTCCATCGTCTCCATGCCCTTAATTAGTTTGGTCGCCCTCCTCTGTACCTTTTCAAGCTCCAGGATATCCTTTTTGTAGTACGGTGCCCAGAATTGTACACAGTATTCAAGGTGTGGCCTCACTAGTGATTTATATAACGGGACTATATAATACTCTCATCCCTAGCATCAATACCCCGTTTTATGCATGCTAATATCTTATTAGCCTTCTTTGCTGCAGTCCTACTTTGGGTACTACTGCTTAGCTTGCTATCTATGAGGACACCCAAGTCCTTTTCCAGTACAGAATCCCCTAATTTTACCCCATTTAGTAGGTAGGTGTAATTTTTGTTCTTGTTACCACAGTGCATTACCTTACACTTGTCTGTATTGAAGTGCATTCTCCATTTGGCTGCCCATGCTTCTAATTTAACTAAGTCGTTCTGAAGAGACTCTGCATCCTCCTCTGTATTTATAGCCTTACACAATTTGGTACCATCTGCAAAAATTAACACCATGCTCTCTAGACCTTCTGTTAGGTCGTTAATGAAAATATTGAACAATAGCGGTCCTAATACTGAGCCTTGCGGCACACCACTTAGCATTTCAGTCCAAGTTGAAAAAGATCCATTAACCACAACGCGCTGCTCCCTATTATCTAACCAGTTTTTGTCCCAAGTGCATATTGTGCTTCCTAGCCCTGATTCTTGTAGCTTGTAGATAAGTCTCATGTGTGGTACAGTATCGAACGCTTTGGCAAAGTCTAAAAAGATTACATCCACGTCTTTACCCTGATCTAGGTTTGCGCTTACTGTTTCATAAAAGCCAAGTAAGTTGGTTTGACAGGATCTGTCCTTCATAAACCCATGTTGATTCCTTTTAATGACCTTATTGACTTCAAGGAACTTCTGAATACTATCTCTTAGAATACCTTCCAATACTTTCCCCACTATAGATGTAAGACTAACTGGTCTATAATTACCTGGTTCAGCTTTACTTCCCTTTTTGAATATAGCCACTACTTCTGCTATACGCCAGTCTTTGGGAACCATACCTGATATAACTGAATCCTTAAAGATCAAAGATAGCGGTTTTGCCAGTTCAGAGTGAAGCTCCATTAGAACCCTTGGGTGAATACCATCGGGCCCTGGTGATTTATTAATCGTTAAATGTTTTAATCGGTCACAGACTACTTCCTCGCTTAAATAAGTACCTATCAGTGGGATATTCTCATTATTGAGATTGTGTGTCAGTCCCTGAAATGGGTCCTCTCTAGTGAATACTGTTGAAAAAAACTCATTTAGTGTGTCCGCTATGTCATTATAATTTTTGCTTAAGACTCCCAACTTGTCTTTTAAAGGGCCTATACTCTCCTTCTTTAATCTCTTGCTATTAATGTATTTAAAGATTTTTTTGGGATTCGCAAATGTGTGCTGGTTCGGAATCTCACCACTATCCTTTTATGTACTTCTCTCAAAGTATGTCCGTCTCCTCGGGCACAGTTTCCTAGACTGAGTCTGGTAGGTGAGGCATAGAGGGAGGAGCTAGCCCACACTATCAAATTGTTAAAGTGCACATGGCTCCTAGTGGACCAGTCTATACCCCATGGTGCTAATGTGGACCCCAGTATCCTCTACGGACTACGAGAAAAGGATTTACCAGTAGGTAATTAAAATCCTACTTTAAAAAAAAAAAAAAGGGCACATGGTTTCCTGCAAATGTGTTCTCACCAAGGAAAGGAGGGATATTATCCTGGTCTTATAGGAGCAGTACGGGTAGGTGTGAAAAATGTGGGGAGCACACTAAAGTCTGATGGAAATGTTCCTGCTTGGCCTGGTCCTGGTGCTCTCCCCCCAGTGCTCCCTGCTCACCCCGAGGGGTTGGCCTGCAGGGCAGTACTGATGTTCTCTGCCAGAGGGTTAGTAGGCCTGGTCCTGGTGATCTCAGTGCAGAGGTGTGCAGAGTCCACATAATGTTCCTGAGTTCTTTCTTGATACTGTTCAGTGTTTGTTAAACTGTTCATTTTCAAAATGCTAAGAGATAGGAACGCACGGATGTGCATGTTTGCAGCTACAGATATACTATGGTAAATTAACACCGGCTACAGCTGAGGCAAATAATCAAAGTTGTTAAATTACAGTGTTTGACACCATCCCGGCAGTCAGCATACCGACAGCGGGATCCCGGGCGCCAGAATGCCAGCAGGGGGCCCAGGACTATTCTCACTCGTGGGTGTCCACGACAGCCAAAGAGCAGGAATAGAACTTATGGTGAGCGCAGCAAGCCCGCAAGGGGTTTCGTTGTGCTCTCCTCCCTGCTGGCATTCTGGCAGCCAGGTTCCCGGCGTCTGTATGTTGACCGCCAGGATCCCGGCCGCGCGTCACGCAAGCCAACCCGTTTGACTGTGCAAACACCAACCCAGTCTGCCTTCAATACCTATGCATCACTGACCAAAATTTCAAACACAGGTATTTTAAATTGCAAACAAATCCTGAAATTACAAATATATCTAACCAACATCGTTTGCATGTTATCCACATGATAGATAGTGTCTAGTAAGACAGTCAATAGATAGACACCATATGTTAGACAGACATTAGGTCAACAGGGTCAAAAGGTCGACATGAAAAAGGTAGACAGTGCAAAATGTCGACAGGGTCAAAAGGTAGACTGGTTTAAAAGGCCGACATGAAAATGGTCGACATAAAAAAGGTACACTTTTTTTTTTTTTTTTTTTGACATGTACTGTATTTATACTTTCTCATACCTTCTCTATCCATGTTGGCATAGAGTTGACTATAAACCTTGTAGTGAACCGCCGAGCCCCAAGCGTGCCCCGCGAGGGGATTCCTTTCTACAATTGGGAGTCCCAAATGACAGAACTATCCACACAAACACCAAAAATGCAAAAAAAAATTTGTCTACCTTTTTTATGTCGACCTTTTGACTGTCTAATATGTGGTGTCTATCTATTGACTGGCTAACCAGACACTGTCTATCTGTTATACCACACCTGTTTGCATAGTGTTAATTTAATCTAGAGATTGTTTGCAGAGATTCAGACTGCAGTAGGCAGATTACAGGGTGAGATATGAACATACTTGAGGATGTAGAAGAAAAGGAAGATGAGTAATGCATATACCACGGGCCTCATTATAGTTAGTAGAAATCCAGCTAAAGGGGAAGCATTGGACAATAACTATTTTTGTATGCAGGGTGAATCTAGCTACTTTTGCATGTGACCTAGCGGGCAGCTTTATTCATTATACCCTGTAATTTGGAGATGAGCTAGGACATGCCCTGAACCTAATGCTAAATCTGTTCGCACATTTAAATCACCCTTGCAGCCTATCATGGTTTTGCCACAGTGCATCATTTAGATGTATTTATTCTTAATTATAAATGAAAATGCGAGAACGTGAAACTGTTGGCTAGGTCTGCATGTATGCTAGCGTACCTCCTAACTATGCCGCTTTTGTTGGACACAAATGGGTGGGGCTTTTACCAAATTGGGCATTTCTGGGTGAGTAGGGGTGGGGTTTGTGCCCATCGGGGACATGACTTCCTTTGTCCTGATTTTGCATGTCTAAATGTTGGAGATGGGTTATGTGCTGCCATTGCAGAGTGATGATCTTATGTTTTATAACATAGCATTTGCTTTCTGTATCAGATGTTTAAAATGAACTTTGTCCTGAATAAATACCAACATGAATTAACATTTCTCCGCATAGTAGTGGTATTGGGGGAGTATTACTATGTGATCATATAGGCCTCTTGGATGCTGCTGTTTGTCCTTTTGTAATTTGAGATGCGCAGAATATGGTATTTTTTACATATATTTATTTAGCATATGTGACCCGTATGTATTTAGTGGTATGAATTAGAGTTGTCGTTTGCCTTGTTTTGTTAAAGCATAGTGCAATATCTTCCATTGTCCGCAATAGAACTGTGACCAATTATCAAACATGCCGGTACACTTGCTCAGCGTTTCCAAACAATAACTCTGGCAATAGACCATGGCAGGGGTTCCCAAACTTTTTTTTGAATAACGGCGCCCTAGAGTATAAGAATTTTCCTCA
This sequence comes from Pseudophryne corroboree, assembly GCF_028390025.1. Taxonomy (NCBI): domain Eukaryota; kingdom Metazoa; phylum Chordata; class Amphibia; order Anura; family Myobatrachidae; genus Pseudophryne; species Pseudophryne corroboree. Next base: position 190,287,992 of record NC_086453.1, on the reverse strand, counting down.
CGGCACCTCTAGACCAAAAGTTTCTTATTGAGAAGTTTATAAAGAAATATTAAATGAAGTAAATTGTTTTTTTATATGTCATCCGTAAGTTCCGTTATGTGGTGAGCGGCAAGAGTTGCTTCTGTTTGTTCACATAGTTTATGATTGGCCGCCACCAGCACTGGTTTTGCCTATTACATTGACCAAAAATAATTTAAATTGGTACTTGACCACCAATCCAAGGCACCTGCAAGTGCCCTGAGTGCGGTGAGGTAAATGGCTCGGGAGGCACTGGCTAGTACCAGAGACAGATTTACACATAGTATGTGAGCCCAAAGGTTCATATGGGCATTATACACAGGTGCAGCAGTATATACATGAGGGCATTATACACAGGTGCAGCAGTATATACTGCTGGAAATGTGGTAAGATTTTATTAGAGATGTGTGGAAAAGATAGGCAGGGGGAGGCACTGCTTCACTTCTCATAGACGTTTTACTCCACAGGCTATAAAAATTATTAGAATAATACAAAGAACATATTTGTAATACTGTATATTCTTTGTAATTTTCATATACTTTATATAGTCAAAACTCTGGCGTACAGTATACTGGAGTATGACAGAAAAAGGCTCTGCCTCACCTCACGTCACTGCTAGGTACACAGTTTGAGAACCACTGGACTATGGTAATAAACATTATTTATCAAGTAAAGCTTTGGGCCTGTGTAATCATATTACACCAGAGATGTGTGAGAAAACCATGTCAATTATTCCTGCTGAAAATGCGGAGGTCACTTGTGAGTGTGGTTATGTGTTCACTGCCCTAGCTGGGTGCCAATATGCGTGTCCAAAATAGATTTTGACTTCCGTGGCCATCTTGGCATTCTGAATATGACTTCTGTTCTTTAGCACAACATATTATGTTTGTCAAAATCTATATTTTATGGTGATTTCTCCCTTTTATTTCTAAGGGTGGATGGGAACAAGGATAAAAAAGTCAGCGCGCAAGAAATGCAGCGCTGGATCATGGAGAAGACTGAAGAGCATTTCCAGGAGGCCGTTAAGGAGAATAAAGTTCACTTCCGAGCTGTGGATCCGGATGGTGATGGTAGGTGATGATTTGTTGTATAACCTCAGAGTACGTGTATATATATGTATGACATTTACTTGTGTCAGAAATGCCTCAACATTTTGGCAATCTGTCTAAAATCATTATGTAGAAATGAATATGCTGAGAGTCTGTTATTCGAAACAGTAGGTTTTATATTAACTGTGTTTATAGGGTTTTTTTCTTACATTTTAAAGTCACAAATAGCATTTTTAAAGGCCGTTATGTAAGAATAAGGAGGTGATTCGAACCCACTCCTATATAAATTCCAAGGGTTGTGCCTATTTAGCAGCTCCATTTTCAGCAGTGTCTTCAGGACTAAAGGTTTATGGATACAGTCTTAGGATGTTTTTCCAGCATCTTCATTATGTGGGTTTTTTTCCAGTCACTTTTTGCATCCTGCATATTCTGTGATTGCATTCAGTTAACTTGGTGTCATAGTTTGTAGAAGGTTTTTTTGGGGGTTCCTACAAAGTCAGAAGCTCTCGGCCGGGTTGAGTAAAAGCTGCTCTATTATATCGTTTGTTTGCCAGGGGATGCTGTGATTCAGGTAGAGTTGTAACTACATTGTACTGAATGACTGCTCCAGAGGTATAACCTGCTTGGAAAGTGGTGAAAATACAGAACGGTGGGCAGTGCGAATGGGGGCATACCGGGGGCGTGTTCGCGGTGGCTGCGTGATGTCACACGCAGCCTCTGCGACAGGTAAGATGGTGCCGGGACTCCTGAGGCCGCAGCTAAGCTGCGTCTGCAGGAGTCATCTTTAGTTTCTGCTGGCGAGCAGAAATTGCGACGTGATCGCAATTTCTGCTTGTTGAAGGGGGTGAGGCGCTGGTCAGTATGCTGGGTCAGTCAGTATGAATCCACCTATTTCTGTCATGTTAAAATCACTCAACTTCAGAGAGAAGTTGATTGGTCTGATGAAAAAGTTGTGTATTGTAGGGCATACATTCCATGGAGTCGATCCAATTACAGTAGGTGCAGCTTGACTTGTGTGAGCTGTTTTCACAGCACATTCGCACTGCTTTTTGCATTTGCAATCCAATTCCAAACTAGTGTGAAAAGGTAGGGAAGATATTTTAAGGAGAAAAATGTTGGGACGTGCTTCAGAAGCCCCTTACCAAACCCTCCGCCCCCTTAATGACTAATTTTGCATTTGGAAGTTTTCAATTGGCTTATCTGGGCCAATAATTTTTGGGGTTTAAAAAAATAATAATAAATGCCATCAAAATGCCCCCAAATTAACTTTAGATTAATGCAACCCAAATTTAATTACAGTATTTGTTTCAACATTTTTTTTTTTTTGCTATTGATCATCGTTGTATTTTTTTTTGTTACCGCAAATTATCCCAAAAGCACCTTTCGCCTTTATATTTTGCATTTTTTGTTTAATTCCTTTATAATTAAAAAAAACCTATTTTGCTTTTTATAAAAAATGTTTTACTTAAAAAACAAACAAAATAAATTAAAAAATCAGCCATTTGACACCTTTAAAAGCGTGTAGTACTTTCCTTATGCCCACTATCAGCCTTCCATATGATTCTGCTAACAAAGTTGTCACTTATCTGGGGTCATCCACTTCTCCCAGATCAAATTTTGTAGAAAATTTGTACACCCTCACCGCGAGTACCGCAAATTGCAATGTTTAATTGGATCTGCTAATTCTTAAGTCTGCGAGTTTCATGAAGTCTTATTAACAGACTTGCTTCTGATTAATTTTCCCCCATAAATGATTATCAGGCAAGCTGTACAGTTGGTTAGTTGGATGAAAAATGGTTATGCGTGTGGTCAACTTTACAAGCAGTCTTATATATGAATGTTCCAAATATCTGTGGATGATGTTTTCCTGACTGCGAAGTGCTCTATTACATTTCACTGATCTGTTCATCTTCTCACTGCAGGACACGTGTCCTGGGATGAGTACAAGATCAAGTTCCTGGCCAGCAAAGGCTTCAACGAAAAGGAGGTTGCTGAAAAGGTTAAAAACAACGAGGAGCTGAAGATTGATGAAGAGAGTAAGTTCTATTCATAATTCCGACCCTCCCTAATATACTTTGCACTACAAAGTTTGTCTTCTTTCTTTCTTTCTTTCTTTCTTTCTTTCTTTCTTTCTTTCTTTCTTTCTTTCTTTCTTTCTTTCTTTCTTTCTTTCTTTCTTTTTTCTGTAGAAATTTGGATACATCTGCTTTTAAATTAACATACACTCATCTCCAAGTTCCGCAGCAATCTGCCTATTCTGGTTCCTGTTTTCCTTTGTAGAGATGTTGGTTCCTTTGGATGTGTTTTGTGCCACATTGACCAGAATTCGGCTTTACATGAGACAGAGTCTATGATTCATGCCACCGCCTGGTATTCCATGCACACTTTTGTGATTCTATCATTTTGACACCAAGAAGGCTAGTTTTAGTTGCTGGGTGCTTTGAGCAGCCACAGCATGCTCCATCCCATGAGGACTGCTTTTAGACATCTCCAGCATACTCCAGTATTACTTACCAGTAAAACCATTTCTCCAATTTCACATAGGACACTAAACACCCTCCATGCGTTTGCTGCGTATGTTTACATTCTGTTTTCGTTCCAGGTGTTGATTGTTTGCTGTTAAATTGTGATGTGTCCTTTCACTTGGTTTGGAGATGACTTCTAACCTCCTTCAGTTTCCTCTCCTCTTCATCTCTGCTTGGGCTCGGTTAAACTAAACAGAGATCAAGTGGGGGTGGGGGAGCCATGTTGATTTAAAATTTAAAATGCCAGGCTCCACAGACCACCATCTTTACCTCCAACGTAGGCCAATGTTCCCCATGGAATCGGAGAAATGGATTTTACTGATAACTACAAAAATTCTGTTTTGTAAAATGTACTTTCCTCCCAAATATTATCAGTTATTTATAGAACACATACATATTCCACAGCGCTTTACAGAGAACGTTTACTTATACATATCAGTCCCTAGAATAATTAATTTAATGCACACACAACCAAAAATTGTTATAGATGGCATAAAGATGGTTAAGCCAAGGGGAGGGGGGGGGAAACTTTAATTTCCTTTTGGACTGGTTGCTGTTTAGTTTTCCAGAGGCCATCTCTTGACTATTTCCTTTGTGCTAGCTTTGACATCTTCTGGTAGGCAGATTTATCCCCACTTATGCAGAGCGGTCTTTTATTTCTATTTTATGTGTGCACATTAAATTACATTTTCATGGTATTACACTAGATTTTTTTAGTTTTAAACCCCTCACACATTTCTACTGTTGGAGTTATTTTGTGGAGATCTTCAGCAGAGAGCTTTTTTATACTCCTTGAACAACTTTCATTTGTTTAAGCATACATCCAGCAGGGGTACATGAAGGAACACAAAGGAAGGTTCTGTGTGCTCCTTTTATCGGGAAGAGGGTACCTTTCTTAAGCTGGGTACACACTCGTAGATATAAAATCCATTCTATTGAACAAGTGATATACTGTATATGTAGTGCATCAACGGGTGTATACACCCTATGGGGTATATGCAATTGCGGTCGAATTCCCGAAATTGTCGAATTTCGGGTCATTTTCGACCAAAAAAAAAATTCGCCTATGCAATTCAGTGCTTTCCGACCAAAAAACGGACTTTCAAAATTCGACTTTTTGAAATTCGAATTTTTGCAAATTCGACTTTTCTGCAATGATACAAGTGCTGCAATTCGACCAAAGCATATTCAATTCAAGTTTGGAAATTCGACAGCAGTGCTTTTAGACAGCAAATTCGTCATTTTCAATCCGCCACACTTTGGAGGGTGAAAACAAATAAAAAAATTTTAAACATGTTGTTTTTTTTTTTGTGTTTTTTTTTTTTGGGAATAGCAGATCTATTTATATTAGAAGGGATTAGGTACTTTTTTTTTTTTTTTTGGAGGCACAAATATTATTTATATATTTTTTAAAATATTATTTATTTATTTATTTATTTTTTATTGCTGGAACGGAAAAATCCTTAAAAAAAATGGCGTGGGGTCCCCCCTCCAAAGCATAACCAGCCTCGGGCTCTTCGAGCTGGTCCTGGTTCTAAAAATGCGGGGGAAAAATTGACAGGGGATCCCCCGTATTTTTAAAACCAGCACCGGGCTCTGCGCCTGGTGCTGGTGCAAAAAATACGGGGGACAAAACGAGCAGGGGTCCCCCGTATTTTTCACACCAGCATCGGGCTCCACTAGCTGGACAGATAATGCCACAGCCGGGGGTCACTTTTATACAGCGCCCTGCGGCCGTGGCATTAAATATCCAACTAGTCACCCCTGGCCGGGGTACCCTGGGGGAGTGGGGACCCCTTCAATCAAGGGGTCCCCCCCCCCCAGCCACCCAAGGGCCAGGGGTGAAGCCCGAGGCTGTCCCCCCCCCCCATCCAATGGGCTGCGGATGGGGGGGCTGATAGCCTTTTGTGATAATAAAAAGATATTGTTTTTTCCAGTAGTACTACAAGTCCCAGCAAGCCTCCCCCGCAAGCTGGTACTTGGAGAACCACAAGTACCAGCATGCGGGAGAAAAACGGGCCCGCTGGTACCTGTAGTACTACTGGGAAAAAAATACCCAAATAAAAACAGGACACACACACCGTGACAGTAAAACTTTATTTCATACGTCGACACACACATACTTACCTAAGTTCACACGCCGACATCGGTCCTCTTCTCCATGTAGAATCCACGGATACCTGAAAATAAAAGATCAATATACTCACCTCAGCCATGGTCCAGAGATACATCCACGTACTTGGCAAAAAAAGAAAACGAACACACGGGCCACCGGACTGAAAGGGGTCCCATGCTGACACATGAGACCCCTTTCCACGAATGAGACCTGTCAGTGACAGCTGTCACACAAAGGTCTCTAAAGCCAATCAGGAAGCGCAACTTCGTTGCGCTCACCTGATTGGCTGTGCGCTGTCTGAACTCAGACAGCGCATCGCACAGCCCCGTCCATTATATTCAATGGTGGGAACTTGGCGGCTAGCGATGAGGTCACCCGCCGGTCAGCGGCTGACCGCGGGTAACCCCACCGCTAGCCGCTAAGTTCCCACCATTGAAACTAATGGAGCGGCTTTGCGATGCGCTGTCACAGCAAAGACAGCGCACAGCCAATCAGGTGAGCGCCACGGAAGTAGCGCTTCCTGATTGGCTGAAGGGACTTCAGTGACAGGAGTCACGTGATGTCCCGGCATTCGGGAGAAAGGGGTCTGATGTGAAAGCATGGGACCCCTTACAGTCCGGTATGGAGCGTGGATTATACTCTGGACGTGGATGTATCTCTGGACGCTGGAAGGTGAGTATAATTTTTTCACAGGTACCCTCGGATCGTCGGAGACCGTGGCAGTCGGCGTGTCAACATAGGTAAGTATGTGTGTGTCGGTAGTGTGTAATAAAGTTTTACTATCAAGGTGTCTGTGTACTGTTTTTATTTGGGTATTTTTTTTCCAGTAGTACTACAGGTACCAGCGGGCCCGTTTTTCTCCCGCATGCTGGTACTTGTGGTTCTCCAAGTACCAGCTTGCGGGGGAGGCTTGCTGGGACTTGTAGTACTGCTGGAAAAAACAATATTCTTTTCATTATCACAAAAGGCTATCAGCCCCCCCATCCGCAGCCCATTGGATGGGGGGGGACAGGCTCGGGCTTCACCCCGGGCCCTTGGGTGGCTGGGGGGGGCCTTGATTGAAGGGGTCCCCACTCCCCCAGGGTACCCCGGCCAGGGGTGACTAGTTGGATATTTGATGCCACGGCCGCAGGGCACTGTATAAAAGTGACCCCCGGCTGTGGCATTATCTGTCCAGATAGTGGAGCCCGGTGCTGGTTTTAAAAATACGGGGGATCCCTGCCCAATTTTTCCCTGCATTTTTAGAACCGGGACCAGCTCGAAGAGCCCGAGGCTGGTTATGCTTCGGAGGGGGGACCCCACGCCATTTTTTTTTCCGGGTTTTTCCCCCCGTTTTTTAAAATCGCGGCAAAATCCGCCAAATCGGCCGATTTTCGCCCGCGGTTCTGGCGAATCCGTTTTTCATTAAATATGGTGAATTCCGGCAGCCACCTGCCAGAATTCACCTGGCGAATTGAGTCGGAAAAAAAAACGGCGAAAAATTGCCGCGATTCGCCGTGAATTGCATATACCCCTATATGTCTGTGAACAATGGCGTGGACAGACATATGGGGTTGGCTCTACAGTACAGCCAATGCTGACATATCTTGGAGATGTCTGGCTGTGTGTACGGGTGACCCTCCGACACCAGTACACTAGCTGCAGGGACTGATATCACAGCTGGGTTGGCATTTGAATTTGCCTGCCCAGCTATGATATCAGTTGTGACGTCAGGAGAGACACATCATCCGACCAATTGGTAAGTGTGAATACTTAACAAATCAGCCGCTGTGTAAGTGTATCCGCCTGTCAGCAGCTCTGTCTACATAGAGTGTATCCAGCCTTACTTCTCTGACTGAAAAGGGCTTCTGTTGTGTGTGTTGTGTCACAAGCCGTCTCATTTATCACTCCAAATTTGCTACAGTATGATATATTCCCTCTCGTTTACATTCACGTTTGAGGGTACATGGAAGAAGAATCTTCATGGTGTGATAAACGGGCAAAAGACTTTAATAACCTTTTATTTGTTTGTAAATTAATACCCTTATATAGTGGGTTTTTTTTTTTTTTATAGTCTGAGTGAATTCTTTCCAGCTCTATTGATTGTCTCACATTTTATTGTTTGTTCAGGACATGTGTCAGAGAATACTGAGGCAGATGTATTACCTGGAGAAGGCATAAGGAAGTGATAAACCAGTGATATGTGCAAGGTGATAAACGCACCAGCCAATCAGTTCCTAACTGTTAATTTACATATTGGAGGTGATTGTTTGTTTCGTTTATAACCTTGCATTTATCTCTGGTTTATCACTTCCTTATGCCTTCTCCAGGTTACATCTGCCCCACTGAATGTTGTTCCATTGCCTGGCTCTGTCTTTTTTTGTTTTCGTTTTTTTTGTTTATAGCAATATAGAATACCCCTCTTGGATAAGTGTGGAAGAAAATATTTTGTAAATTTGGTATTTCTCTTACGTCCTAGAGGATATTGGGGTTCCATTTAGTACCATGGGGTATAGATGGATCTACTAGGAGCCATGGGCACTTTAGTCTGGGCTGGCTTCTCCCTGTATGCCCCTCCTACCAGACTCCATTTAGTAAATGTGCCCGGAGTAGCCGGTCACGCTGAAGGAAGCTCCTGTAGAGTTTTCTGCATTTATTTTATATGTTTGTTATTTTCAGGCAGGGCTGGATGGCACCAGTCTGCCTGCTTCGTGGGACTTAGGGTACGGCCCAACCTCTTGAAGGGTTAATGGTCCCGTTCCCCGCTGACAGGACACTGAGCTCTTGAGGGAACTATTCGCAAGCCCCACCACGGCGAGCGTACATTCCCGCAGCATGCCGCCAGCCCTAACAGAGCCAGAAGAATGAAGAGTGGTGAGTACTAAGCCGGCGTCCCGGTTAGCAGGGCACCGGCCATTATGGCGGCATGAGGGTACGGAGACGCACGTCTTCTCAACGGGGCGGAATGCGTCTCCGGATACAGTACACAACTGCGTCTCTGTACACTGTACATAGTACCCACACTGGCAAACACAGTCTTAAAACGGTTCTGCTCCATTTTAAGCACAAAAATTACCTCAGCCAGTATTAAAAAAGTGGGAGGTTCGTGCGCCATTGAAGGGGCGGGGCTTCACTATGAGAGGATCCAGCAGCTCACCAGCAACATTTTCCCTCTGCAGTGGACACAGACAGTGACTGTCAGGGATGCGCAGCTCCTCCGGTGTGACTCCAAATTACCTCAGCGATACCAGTGGGGTCATAGCAGGGGGGGGAGCATCTATTAGTGTACTAAGTCCCCTATCAGGGTACTTGGTCTGCGACCCAGCTAAGCTTGACATTAGCAGTGAGGGCGCGGTGGGGGCTGGCTCCAACAACTCCGTGTCTCCCTGAATGGCTCTTTGTGGTTTAATTGTGCTTAACCTTTTGTGTGTGTGTGTGTGTGTGTGTGTGTGTGTGTGTGTGTGTGCTCTGTCACATTTACATTATGTCAGGCAAAGAGTGTGTTTCATGTACAGCGGAGTGTATTTCCTCACCAGGGAGCTCACTACTGTGTACTCAGGGCAGTGCACCTTCCCAGAATAGCGCTGCTGAATGGAGTGGGTTAATTCTCTTAAAGAAATGATCTCCACTTTTTCTACAAAATTGTCCTGCAATGAGAAAGAGACACAAAATAGACTGTGGATGGGTTTATGAACAGAGACTCAGTCCCCAAAAATAGCGTCTCAATACCCTCCCATTTGTCTGCAAAAGCGATCTCTGGCCCATATACTGCAGTCTGACTCTGACAGGTCAGACATGGAGGAGGGGGAGGTGGACTCAGAGGGGGCGGGGGGGATGCAGCTCTGTCACAGGGAATAGAGGCTCTTATAGAGGCTATCAGAGATGTTCTGCATATTCCTGATAAGGTGTCAGAGGAGTGTGAGGAATCTTACTTTAATGTAAAAAAGAACTCCTCAGTCACTTTTCCTGCGTCAAAGGAATTGAATACTATGTTTGAAGAAACCATGGGTTAATCCTGATAAGAAGTTTCAAATCCCTAAAAGGTTGCTCTCATCTTTTCCTTTTCCTTTGGAAGATAGGAAAAAATGGGAACATCCGCCCATAGTGGACACATCAGTCTCTCGGCTGTCACGAAAGATTGTATTGCCTGTCCCTGGTGCAGCCTTCCTAAAAGACACGGCTGATCATAAAATTGAGACTACAATCAAATCATTGTACACAGCTGCTGGGGTGGCCCAAAGACCCACTATGTATGTGCATGGATCACAAAAGCCAATGCTAAATGGTCAGGTAACCTAATTGAGGAGTTAGATTCCTTGCCTAGGGGGGATGTTGTTTTACTCCTGCAGCATATACAGGACACTGCAAACTTTATGGTGGAGGCCATAAAAGAGAGAGGCTTGCTTAACGCACGCACCACCGTTATGGCAGTGTCTGCACGCAGAGGCTATTGGCTATGCCAGTGTGTTGCTGACGTGGACTCCAGGAAAGGCGTGGAAGGCCTACCATTCACAGGAGAAGTCTTGTTTGTAGTTGAACTAGACAAATGGATCTCCAAACTACTGCGGGTAAGTCTACGTATCTTCCTTCCGCAGCCCCCCAACCAAGAAGACTTATTCAGCTTCTAAGTTGCAGTACTTTCGGACGGCCAAGTTCAAGGGCACATCCAGAGGTGCTTCTATGTCCTCCAGCGAGGCAAGAGGTAAACCACGCAAACCAACAACTGCAGGCGCTCAGGAACAGAGCTCAGGCTCTGCTTCCTCAAAGTCTTCAGCATGACGGTGGACCGCAATGCCTGGAAGGCTGTCAGGTGGGAGCCTGACTACGATTCTTCAGTTAGATCTGGTCAAGTTCGTGCCAGGATCCCTAGGTCATGGATCTTCTTTTCCAGGGCTACAGACTGGAGTTCCAAGAGCTCCCACCTCACAGATTCTTCAAATCAGTCTTACCAGTTTCACAAGAGGCAAGTATAACTTTACAGCATGCCATCCAAAAACTGGTACAGACTCAAGTCATTGTTCCAGTTCCACCTCATCTGCAAAACAAGGGGTACTATTCCAACCTGTTTGTGGTACCGAAACCGGACGGTTCAGTAAGGATGATTCTGAACCTCAAGTTGTTGAACCCGTACTTACGAGTGTTCAAATTCAAGATGGATTCTCTGAGAGTGGTATTCTTGGGTGTGGAGGAGGGGGAATTCCTAGTGTCTCTCGATATCAAGGATGCGTACCTTCACATTCTGATCTAACCGCCTCATCAGGCTTACCTACGGTTTGCACTGCAGGACTGTCACTACCAGTTCCAGGCCCTGCCATTTGGTCTCTCCACGGCACCGAGGGTGTTCATCAAGGTGATGGCAGAGATGATGTTTCTACTCTGCAAACAGGGAGTGAACATAATTCCGTACCTGGACGATCTCCTGATAAAAGCACCATCCAGGGAAAGGTTGCTGGACAGCATTGGTCTCTCAACCAAACTCCTCCAGGATCACGGGTGGATTCTGACCCTTCCAAAATCTCACCTGGAGCCAACACGGAGGCTTCCATTCCTGGGAATGATACTGGACACAGAGTCGTAGAAAGTGTTTATTCCGTTGGAAAAGGCATTGGTAATCCAGTCGATGGTTCGGGATGTCCTGAAGCCAACCCGGATATCGGTGTCTATACATTCGCCTTCTGGGGAAAATGGTGGCCGCGTACGAGGCACTTCAATACGGAAGGTTTCACGCAAGACCCTTCCAGCTTGACCTTTTGGTCAAATGGTCCGGATCGCATCTTCACATGCACCAGATAATCCGTCTGTCGCCAATAGCCAGGATCTCCGTTTTGTGGTGGCTACAGACTTCTCTCCTCGTCGAGGGTCACAGGTTCAGAATTCAGGCCTGGATTAACCACAGATGCAAGCCTCCGAGGTTGGGGAGCAGTCACCTAGGGGGTGCAGTTTCAAGGAAGATGGTCAAGTCAGGAAGTCATCTTTCCAATCAACATTCTGGAACTCAGGGCCATATACAATGCCCTTCTGCAGGCCTCACATCTTTTTCAAGATCGGGCCATTCAGGTCCAGTCGGACAATGTGACGGCGGTGACGTAAATAAACCGACAGGACGGAACGAAATGCAGAGCAGCAATGTCGGAGGTGTCAAGAATTCTCCTCTGGGCAGAAAAAAAAACTCTGATGTTGTCAGCAGTCTTCATTTTGGGAGTAGACCTCAGCAGACACGACCTGCACCCGGGGGAGTGGATCCTTTACCCGGAATTGCTCAGGTACTTGACACATCGATGTGGATATCCACAGATCGACATGATGGCCTCTCGTCTCAACAAGAAGCTCAGGCGGTATTGTTCCAGGTTGAGAGACCCACAGGCAGTGGCGGTAAACGCCCTGACGATTCCATGGGTCTGTCAGATGGTGTATGTGTTTCCTCCTCTTTCTCTGATCCCAAGAATTCTAAAGCGATTAAAAAGGGAAAAGGTTCAAGCAATACTCATTGCTCCGGACTGGCCAAGAAGGGCCTGGTATGCGGACCTTATGGAGATGCTCCTCGAATATTCGTGGCCTCTACCTCTTCGCGAGGATCTTCTGCAACAGCGCCCGTTCGTCTATCAGGACTTACCACGGCTACATTTGATGGCATGGAAGTTGAACGGCTGATTCTAGCCAGGAAAGGGATCCCTAACAAGGTTATCCCAACTATGATCCAAGCCAGGAAGGGGGTAACATCTAAGCATTACCATCGTATTTGGAAGAAATATGTCTCTTGGTGTAAGAGCAGAAATTATTCTGTGATGGAATTTCATCTGGGACGTTTCCTGCAGGCAGGTGTGGATGTGGGCCTATGTCTCCATAAAAGTCCAGATTTCGGCCTTGTCCATTTTCTTTCAAAGACAATTGGCTTCTTTCCCTGAGGTACAGACTTTCTTGAAAGGTGTTCTGCACATCCAACCTCCCTTTGTGCCTCCCACGGCACCTTGGGATAATCAATGTGGTGCTGCAGTTCCTCCAATCGGACTGGTTTGAACCGTTACAGTAGGAGGACGTAAAATATCTTACGTGGAAGACCGTCACACTATTGGCCTTGGCTTCAGCAAGACGTGTGTCTGAGCTGGGGGCTTTGTCTCACAAAAGTCCCTTTTTAATTTTCCATGAGGACAGAGCTGAACTCAGAACTTGTCAGCAATTTCTTCCTAAAGTGGTGTCTGCGTTTCACATCAGCTAGCCTATTGTGGTTCTGGTTGTTACCGACACCTCTGCTACTTCAAAGTCTTTGGATGTTGTGTTTAAGGGGGGTACTCACGTAGCGATATTCTAAGCAATCTGACTAGATTGCTTAGAATATCAGCATGATCGCTCCGTGTGTAGCCCCCTCAGCGATAGCGATGCGCGGCCCCGCACATCGCTATCGCTGTTGCTAGATTGGCCTGCATGCAGGCCAATCTAGCGGGTCGCTCACTTCACCCACTGGGTGAAGTGAGCGGCCCCCCGTCTCCCCCCCGCACGCTCAGCACAGATCGCGCTGTGCTGAGCGGCAGGAGAGATGTGTGCTGAGCGAATCGCTCAGCACACATCTCTCCTGCATCGGCCCGTGGGTACTGGGCTTTAAAGGTGTATGTAAAGCGAACAGCTCGTCACAGAAAATCGGACTCGCTGTTTGTTCTTTATGATCCCAATAAGATTGGGTGTCCTGCTTCAAAGCAGACAATTGCACGCTGGATCAGGCTTACTATCCAGCATGAAAGGATATTTACAAAGAGAAAGAATCTGACTCAGGTGCACTCCGTCCATCACAATTTTATTGTTTTAAAATACCTTTTATTTGAATATACTAAAATTGCATATGAACATATACCTTTATCTGAAAGCCTGTAAGGCTGTTTTCCTTGTATCTATTCAGCCTCTAGGGCTGAGTAAAGCGAAGTATGAAAGAAGTTGATAGAAAAACTGTGACAAGAAAATGAAAAACTAATGTGTGACTAAATAAAACATTAAAAATATCTACTGTGTCCCGTTCTTTCGTGTGGATGTATATAATTAAAGACTTATCCTGATATGGGTTGAAGCTCTCACTGTCAGGTACTTTTTAGATCTCTTTGAGCCAGCTGTTTGCTGTGTGTGTCACCTGATATGTTTATATCATAGGGAGTAGAACTCTCCTTCTTGGCACTTAATAAAACAATAGTTATATTAATCTATATTGGTGTAACAGTATGCCAGTACCATATATTGAGAAATAAACAGTGACTCTTATGTAATGTAGTCACTGATTCTAAAATAGATTTAAAGCTCTTGCTACAAGATACTTCAAATAGCCAGAGTAAGATGGTTACATTCTGAATGTTAACCGATACATTTGTTACCTTATTCACCTCAGTGATTATTGTGTATAAACATATGTTGTAAAAGTGTGCCTTTTTGCTGGGGGATTTTACTCTCCTTTTTGCTGATATTATTGAGGAAAAGATGGCTTGATTTATTGGCATATTATAATACAGCAATATGATGTTGCTATCTTTCAGAAAACAAGCAATGGCTCATATCTATACACAATACGAGCAACAGTAAATGGTGGTAAAATTCCTCTAGGAGCAGGTCAGAAGCCCTGATCCCACAATATATCAGGTGCTTACACAGTATATAGTGCTTTTATTAGCATAACCTTAAGAGACTCTATTTACACTTTTATTCTTAATTCTCGTGAGTTGACCAAACAAATAGACTTGACAGAGCTTCAGCATCTAGAATACTATTAGTGACTGGTATATATAATTCTCATATTGTTCTACAGGCTTTTGGTTAGAGGCTAGGGTATGGACGGGCGTCCCCACGCTCACCAGTGCCGTCGCAGCTATGTTCACTGTTATTACAATAATAATGTTCAAATTAACATTACCACCAATAATTGCGGTGGTGTGTTGTGATATTACTACTGCTCCAAGCCTGTGACACTTTCAGATAAGTCTATTATATAAATCAAATAATATCATCCTAAAAACGGGTACACTGATGCCCATGCGCATTCCGCTTGCCTAAAGCTTCCTCGGCGCTATAGCCCTGAGGACTTAATTTGAACATTTATTATTATTGTAATAACAGTGAACATAGCTCCGACGGCACTGGTGTGCGTGGGGACGCCCGCCCATACCCTAGCCTCTAACCAAAAGCCTGTAGAACAATATGAGAATTATATATACCAGTCACTAATAGTATTCTAGATGCTGAAGCTCTGTCAAGTCTATTTGTTTTGTCAACTCACGAGAATTAAGAATAAAAGTGTAAATATAGTCTCTTAAGGTTATGCTAATAAAAGCACTATATACTGTGTAAGCACCTGATATATTGTGGGATCAGGGCTTCTGACCTGCTCCTAGAGGAATTTTACCACCATTTACTGTTGCTCGTATTGTGTATAGATATGAGCCATTGCTTGTTTTCTGAAAGATAGCAACATCATATTGCTGTATTATAATATGCCAATAAATCAAGCCATCTTTTCCTCAATAATATCAGCAAAAAGGAGAGTAAAATCCCCCAGCAAGAAGGCACACTTTTACAACATATGTTTATACACAATAATCACTGAGGTGAATAAGGTAACAAATGTATCGGTTAACATTCAGAATGTAACCATCTTACTCTGGCTATTTGAAGTATCTTGTAGCAAGAGCTTTAAATCTATTTTAGAATCAGTGACTACATTACATAAGAGTCTCTGTTTATTTCTCAATATATGGTACTGGCATACTGTTACACCAATATAGATTAATATAACTATTGTTTTATTAAGTGCCAAGAAGGAGAGTTCTACTCCCTATGATATAAACATATCAGGCAGGGCCGTAACTACGTGTGTGCCAAGGGGGCTTGGCACACAGCGCAGTTGCCCTGGGGGCGCACGGCCAGCGGCATGTAATGAGTCAATTTGACTCATTACATGCCGCCTCTGAACTGCGCCGTGCGCCGCGCTGGAGGAGAGAAGACAGGAGCGCCGGGCAGCGGAGGAGGAGGGAGGGGGAGCAGAGAGCCGCAGCAGCGCTATTTGATTGGTAGTAAGCGCTGCTGCAGCATCCCCCTCTCCTTCTGTATTGGCTGCCTGGCGCTGCTGTGGATGCATCCCAGCATCCACAGCAGCGCCGGGCAGCCAATACAGAAGGAGAGGGGGATGCTGCAGCAGCGCTTACTACCAATCAAATAGCGCTGCTGCGGCTCTCTGCTCCCCCTCCCTCCTCCTCCTTCTCAACTGACTTCAGACTGCACCGAGAGGGAGATGCACGAGGAGCCTGTCAGCGGGGAGAAGGTAAGTATGTCTCTCTCTCTCTCTCCTGCAATGTGTAAAAAGGGGTCCCATCTGCTACAATGTGTAAAAAGGGGTCCCATCTGCCGCAATGTGTAAAAAGGGGTCCCATCTGCCGCAATGTGTAAAAAGGGGTCCCATCTGCCGCAATGTGTAAAAAGGGGTCCCGTCTGCCGCAATGTGTAAAAAGGGGTCCCGTCTGCCGCAATGTGTAAAAAGGGGTCCCGTCTGCCGCAATGTGTAAAAAGGGGTCCCGTCTGCCGCAATGTGTAAAAAGGGGTCCCGTCTGCCGCAATGTGTAAAAAGGGGGACTGGCTGCCGCAAAGCGTAAAAAGGGGTCTCGGTTGCTGCAATGCGTAAAAAGGGGTACCATCTGCCGCAATGCGTAAAAAGGGGTCCCATCTGCCGCAATGTGTAAAAAGGGGTCCCGTCTGCCGCAATGTGTAAAAAGTGGTCCCGGCTGCCGCAATGTGTAAAAAGGGGGACTGGCTGCCGTAATGTGTAAAAAGGGGTCCTGGCTGCCGCAATGTGTAAAAAGGGGGACTGGCTGCCGCAATGTGTAAAAAGGGGGACTGGCTGCCGCAATGTGTAAAAAGGGGGATGCTGTCTGCTGTAATGTATAAAAGGGGCTCTACCTGGTGTAGTGGCGCTACTGTGCAGCGTAATTTGAATAATGGAGACTACTGTGCACCGTAGTATGAATTGCTATTATTTTGTTGCCACGCCCCTTCCCGTGAAGCCACGCCCCTATATATTTTTCGCGTGCCTACGGCGCGCACTGCGCCTATCTTGTACGGGGGGGGCGCCAATGTCAGTTCTTGCACACAGCGCTAAAATGCCTAGTTACGGCACTGATATCAGGTGACACACACAGCAAACAGCTGGCTCAAAGAGATCTAAAAAGTACCTGACAGTGAGAGCTTCAACCCATATCAGGATAAGTCTTTAATTATATACATCTACACGAAAGAACGGGACACAGTAGATATTTTTAATGTTTTATATATTCACACATTCGTTTTTAATTTTCTTGTCACAGTTTTTCTTTCTATCAACTTCTTTCATACTTCGCTTTACTCAGCCCTAGAGGCTGAATAGATACAAGGAAAACAGCCTTACAGGCTTTCAGATAAAGGTATATGCAATTTTAGTATATTCAAATAAAAGGTATTTTAAACAATAACATTGTGAGGACGGAGTGCACCTATCTGAGTCAGATTCTTTTTCTCTTTGTAAATTTCATTTCATGTTGGTTAATCGGACGGTAGCACCCAACAAATGGTCATAGTGATTTAAGAATTATGGATCCTTAACATGAAAAGGACCAGCAGTCCCTAAAGTCTTTTCTGACTTTGTTTGTCTTTGGTGCAGATAAAACCTTTCCTATCCATTTCTTATGCTTATTCCACGGCAGGTTTGCTATGTCCAAAATCTGTACAGGCCCACTCTACTAGGTCGGTGGGTTCTTCCTGGGTGGCTGCCCGGGGTGTCTCGGCTTTACAGCTCTGCCGAGCAGCTACTTGGTCAGGTTTGAACACGTTTGCTAAATTCCACAAGTTCAATACTTTGGCCCCTGAGGACCTTCGGTTTGGTCAATCAGTTGTGCAGGAACCTCAGCACTCTCCCACCCGGTTTGGGAGCTTTGATACGTATCCTCTAGGACGTAAGAAAAAATAGGATTTTAATTACCTACTGGTAAATCCTAAAAATAATGATAAAATAAATAAATAAATAAATAATAATAAAAAAAAAATAAAAATATATATATATATATATATATATATATATATATATGTGTATGTACGTTTTGGGTAGCTCTGCCCCCTTTTCAAGGCCGAGATCTGGCACTGTCACAGGAGAGGGGAGAGTACGCTTTTCTATTGAAAAGTCTCTGCCAAAATGGCCGCCGCCTCAGAGGAGACAGTTATTAAAGATACTAAAGGAGCCTCCTTTAGTATCTTTAATAACTGTCTCTGAGGCGGCGACCATTTTTGGAGGGACGTTTGCAATAGAAGCTTGCAGCGTCCTCTCCCCCTCCTTTGACAGTGGCAGAACTCTGTAATGAAAAGTGGGCGGAGCATCGCGATGGCGGCATGTGCGGCCCGGGCACTCTCCTCTGTCAGAGAGGCCGGGGTCGGGGCATCTGAGCCCGCAGCACCCCCGTGAGGGTGGGCCTGCTCGTAGTTCGTAGAGGATACTGGGCACCCGCCCGGTGCTTCGTTCTTCCTGCACTGTTACTTGGTTAAGTAATGTTAGTTCAGCCATTGCTGTTCCTGTTCCAAGTTTGGTTAGCTTGACTTTCCTCTTGTTGTGTGTGCTGGTTCGGAATCTTACCACTATCCTTATCTATCCTTCTCTCAAAGTATGTCTGTCTCCTTGGGCACAGTTTCCTAGACTGAGCCTGGTAGGAGGGGCATAGAGGGAGGAGCCAGCCCACACTATCAAACTCTTAAAGTGCCCATGGCTCCTAGTGGACCCGTCTGTACCCCATGGTACTAAATGGAATCCCAGTATCCTCTACAGACTACGAGAAAAGGATTTACCGGTAGGTTATTAAAATTCAATTTTTTTTTTAAACTGAAGAATGGTTACTAGTATGATTTATGTACTGATTTCTAGAAGCCATTTAAGGTCATTTCATGATGCTATAGTTCTATATTTAATCTCTACTTCCTTCGACTTCATTGTGGTTAGACTTTTGTCGAAAACTAGCTGTCGCAGAGATTTCCCCATGAACGGTGTAGGAACAGTTTAACCATCAATGAGTTGGTGTCATCTCCGTTTACTTCACGCTCGTCTTGAATTGTGATAGTAATAGCAAAGGCACCGACCAAAACCTCTAGAGCTGTATATTTAAAGAAAAGGAAAGAGCTACGTTTGTGGGTTATATATAAGCTTCAGAAAAGCAAAGTTCTCAGTGTGTCTGGCTCCCTGATCCAACCATAAACCGCTTTGTTTGACTATAAACGAAAAATAAATTCTGTGTGTATTTTCTCCCACACTCAGTCTGTGTACATGACACAAGGTTTGTCACTTATTAATAGTAAGAAACAAATGGACAGTTGTTACCTGTGGGTTTGTCTTTGTTTTTTTGGTTTTTTTTTAAATGGCTATTTTACTTACAAGCTCAAATTCATTGAAAATCATACTTTGCTTTCACTAACCATACTGCTTTTATTTTAACTTTTTTGTCTGATATGTGATACTTTGTAGCATAATAGCTTCTAGGAGGGAGCATATTTGTATTTTTTGTTTTACATAAAATGCGTTGTTTAAGAACAGATTTACTAAAAATTGACTCGTTGTCTTTAAGAGACTAGCCATTCCTGTTGTATGTTTTCAATGTCTCTTTGCACACTAGAATGTTTATGGCTAAGTAGGTTTTGCACTCAATCGGGTTGGGTGCAGATTACAGCACAAAATGACAAAATATTCTGGCTACAATTGAAAACCTTTAACTGTTGATAGACTGCAGTAAAATGCTCACCATCATTTCGCATGTGGGAAACCATTGCCCAACTGCACTGGTGCTGCCTGATCTTTTAGATGGAGTGATGAATAGCTGAATCTCTGACTGCTCCTATGTGTTCCGATTGGTACAGTAGGTGTATATTGCAATGGATTTCAAGAGAAATAGTTTGTTCATAGTAACCTCACAGTACCTACGTTGAGGCTCTTTATTTTTTTTCCTTTTTTTATCTCCTGCAGCACAGGAAGTTCTGGATAACCTCAAAGACCGCTGGTTCCAAGCAGACAACCCACCTGCTGACCAGCTTCTGAATGAAGAGGAATTCCTGTCTTTCCTGCACCCAGAGCACAGCCGCGGGATGCTCAAATTCATGGTGAAAGAGATCATACGTGATCTAGGTGAGAACATGAATGAAGCTGCTGTCATGTCCACTCTGTTGTTCACCAATAACGGTCCATTCTGCAACCTCTGGTTGGGATGTTTAGCTCACCGCATGTAACCACCCTATAGATACAACACTTTTAGACATAACATGTGGTCACTTCTTAGGATAATGCAGTGTTTATGCAAAGTATTGCTCTATACAGAGGAACAGAAAGATTTTATCATGCAGCATATGACATTTTATAAACCAGAGGCTCCCAAACTGGATGCCTTGGTACTCTGGTATATCACGACTTAGTGGTTCAGGAACAAATCAATATTTATGATTAATGGGGTAGACAAAACCAGTGCTAGTAACTGCAAATCATACCACCAGAACATTCCCTTACATTATCTACATTTGAGTTCCATGCTATTCGCCTTCGAGTAGCTGTCATTTACCGTCCCCCTGGCATTCCCCAAAAAATTGCTCAATCACTGGCTCACTCACTTCCTCTCTTCAGACATTCCCTCCATTATCTTAGGTGAGTTCAACATCCCACAGAATACTCTGTCTCTAAACTCCGTAACCTCATATCATTGATTGGTCTCTCCCAGTGGACCTCATCACCCTCCCATGTGAGTAGGCACTTACTCGATCTGGTCTTCACTCACCGTTGTGATATTTCCCCCTTTTTGACCATCACCTGCCCTCTTTTAACTTATCCCTTTCTGCTTCTCCATCTCTACCTCTTAAGGCTACCATCACTAAGCGGAACATTAAGGCCATCGACAATATTTGCTTATGCTCCCAGCTTGACTCACTTCTCTGTTCAATGCCTCCCTTACTTGTGCTCTTGACTCTGTTGCTCCAGCAACGAATATTGGGGGTCATTCTGACCCCCGCTCGCTGCAGTTTATCGCAGAACAGCGATCGGTTCAGAACTGCGCATGCGCCGGCGCATGCCGGATGGCCAAAGGTCGTCGTTCCCTAGCGATCGCTTCTGCCTGATGGACAGGCAGAGGCGGTCGCTGGACGGGAGGGGGCGGCACAGCGCCATTTGACCACCGTTATGGGGGCGCAGTCCGGCCAATGCAGGCATGGCCGGACCGTGCGGGGGGCGGGCCGCAGCGGCTGCGTGACGTCACACGCAGCTGCTGCGAACAGGGGTAGCGACGACTATCCACTCCCGGCCAGCCGCAGGATCTGCGCTGGCCGGGAGTTACTCCACAAGTACAAAAGCATCACCGCTGTGCGATGCTTTTGTACTTGTGTGCGGGGTGGGGGGGGCGGACCAGCCCTGTGCTGGGCGTCCCCGCGCATGTCAGGGAAGATGATCATAGCTGTGCTAAATTTAGCACAGCAACGATCAACTCGGATTGACACCCATTCACCCTTGCAGTACAACACCTCAACCCTGGCATTCCAAATAGATATGCACTGATGAGTGACAGTGGAGGAAATCCCGCTCTTAAGCAGATTTTATCCATTTAAAATGTATGCTCTTATCTTACAGTGCTGCCCTTTCCCTCTATAAACAGTCATACTTCAAGAACCTCATCTCCTCCCTGTCTTCGAACCCCCAGTGTCTCCTTGCCACTGTCAACTCCCTCCTCTGCCCACCCCCACCTCGATTCCCTTCTTCACTCTGCCTTTGACTTACTCACATATTTCACATCCAAATTGACTCAATATGTCAGGACATCACATCAGACCCTCAACAATCCGCTGCCTCCTTTCCTTGACCACCTCTCCCCTTCCATTTTACCAACTGTGATGTCTTTTTTCCCCTGTATCTGGAGATGAAGTAATGTACCTCATCCAGGCCATCCCAAAAATATTTCCAAGATCGGACACTTTCTCAAACTAGATGCTACTAAGATCCTCATCCACTCACTGGTTATCTTCAGATTGGACTACTGTAATCTCCTATCTGGCCTGCTCAACAAATGCCTCTCCACTCCAATCTATTCTTAATGCTGCTCCCCGGTACATCTTCCTCTCCAAACATACTACGCCCCTCCTCCCTCTTACAAGCCATACACTGGCTCCCCTTCCAAATCAAATTCAGCTTTTTACACTCATTTACAACCCAGCCATTTACATATCTGCCCTTTTCTCCCTTTACACTACCACACGCCCTTTTTGCTCCACAAATACATCCTGCCTCTCCTGCCAACTAATTACTTCCTCCCATTCCTGCCTCCAAGATTTTGGCCATGGTGCTCCATACCTCTGGAATTCTCTACCTCTCCCTATCAGACTCGCCACCTCTCTACAAAACTTCAAACGGGCTCTCAAGGGAGTCAATCAAGTTGCCGGCTGCCGGGATCCCGGCGGCCAGGATACCAACGCCGATATCCCGACACCCGGTGAAATACCGGCTGTCGGAATCCCGACCGCCACCCCGAATCCCCATACAGGTGGTGGTCCACGCCACCACCCGAGGGGGAGTGTAAACTGTGGCGAGGGGACACGCTGCACTTGCTGCCGGCATTCTGGCTGTCGGGATCCCGGCATTGGCCACCTGACCGCCGGGATATCATGCTGAGTCCGCTCTCAAGACACATAGAGTGGTTGATAATGAAACTGTGTGGCTATATAAGCATGGTAACAATGTTCACCTTGTAATATTCTATGGCACCATATAACTTTACATTGGATATCAATCCTTTGAACTCTGGCACTCTGGTTGCTATACATTTCTACATTTTTAAATTAAATGTGCTCCATTTCTCCACAGGAGGTGTTTAGTAGTTTAAATTTTACTGTATATGCAATATTTTTTATGTGAATTAAATATTTAAATTTTTCCACTTTATATGTGCTTTCATGTTATCCATTATATTGTTTTCCGTCTCTTAGACTACGTTCTACTCTATTTTCTACTCTATACTCCCTACGACGGCACCTAACACTAAGTTTCTGCCACCATTTGTGTCCTGTCCCCTGTAGAAATGTTTATATACCATGTACTTGTCCTACATGATATTGTACTGCAAGTCATTGTTTCTTGTCTTGCAGATTTATTTATGTACTTTGTTAGGCGCTTTGGAACCTTTTTGGGCACCATATAAATAAATGATAATAATGGGTATCCGGACTATAGGTGACAATGAAAAGGTTGACAGTCCTTAGGTCGACCCCTCATGGTCGACTGGCATTGGGTCGATATGGTCGAAATGCAAAAGGTTAAAAGTGCTTATGGTCGACAGGTTCATGACAATGGTCGACACAGTTTTTCGGGGGGAAGTTTTGCAGTTTGTTCAATTTTTTCATACTTTACCATCCAAATGGACCACAACTGGGAATAGTAACCTTGCCCGAAGCTGTGAGGGGCACAATACACTAATTGGGGTTTCATGTGCTTTGCTGGCGTAAACACCAAAAAGAACTAAAAATGGTTTGTCAATCTTTCGGTGTCAACCTTTTTTTCATGCCATCCTTTTCATGTACCGACTTTTTGACCCTGTCAACCTTTTCTATTGCCTACCTATTTCATGTTGACCCTAATGACCCTGTTGACCTTTCCCATGTTGACCATTTGGGGTCGACCTATTGACTAGACCTTTTTCTTTTAGATCTAATGATCCACACCACAAAACTAATAATAATAATAAAATAAGTGAAACTATGTCCCCACCACATTACAGTAACTGTACCCAATGATGATAGGTAAGCACAATCAGATTAGTTATGGTAGACTTAACATCGATAACTCTCTTTCTCCGAAGTCCACAGTATCCACAGGTGTGTCAGGGTGTGATCCCTCTGGATACTGTGGACTTCGGAGAAAGAGAGTTATCGACTGTAAGTCTACCATAACTACTCTGTTCTCCTTCAGGGTCCACAGTGGTATCCACAGAATATACCTTGTGGTGTCCCAAAGCAGAAATTAGTGGAGGGGACGCTCCTGATTGGACAGGAGAATCCTTCACCTGAAAGCAGTGTCCTGAGAGGCAAAGGTATCAAAGGCATAATGTCTAATGAATGTGTTAATGGAAGACCATGTGGCTGCCTTACATATCTGCTCAGCTGAGGCACTACATTAGCCGGGATAGGGAGATCAGCTTGAGACTATGCTTCCAACGATGCATCTCCCCCAGGGAGGTCCGGTCCCTGAAAACCAGAACTACAATTTCTTCGTTAATGTGGAACTTGGAGACCACCTTAGGAAGATATCCACATTTAGTTCGGAGAACTGCGCTATCTGAATGGAATATCAGAAAAAGGAGGGCGACATGATAATGCCCCTAAATCTGAGACTCTTGTAGCTGAACCAACTTTAGCTGTCAACCATTTCAAATCATCTTGATTTAGTGGTTCAAATGGGGCAACTTGAAGCACCCTTAAGACTATATCTAGATCCCAAGGGGCTGTAGGGGGGAACAAAAAGAGGCTGAATGTGAAGCATTCCTTGAAAAAAAAAGTGCGAACATCCTGTAAGTTAGCAATTTTCCTTTGGAACCATATAGTTAGTGCCGAAACTTGTACTTTCAAGGAAGTCACATGGAGACCTTTGTCCATTCTTGCTTGAAGGAATGCTAGAATTCTTGAAACTCTGAATGACCTGTGGTCATATTTTCTGGCAGTGCACCTTTGAATATAAGCATGCCGTAGCCGGTTATAAAATGCGAGCAGAAGATGGTTTCCTTGCTTTAAGCATCGTTTGAATTACCTGTTGTGAAAACCCTTTTGCTTTCAAGGTGGATGTCTCAAGAGCCACGCCGTCAAAGACAGTCGATCCAGGTTTTTGTAGAAACCGAGACCCTGGAACAGTAGATCTGGACGTTGAGGCAATAGAAACGGAGTATCTGTGGACAGCCTCTGCAGATCTGTGTACCAATGTTGTCTGGGCCATGCCGGAGCTATTTTTCGAGTCACCCTGGGCAACAGGGAGATTGGTGAAAACACAGAGGCCAGATGAAACTCCCATTTCTCTGACAGGGTATCCACAAAGATTGCTTCGGGATTCTTTGTTCTTGACCCGTATGCGGGTACTTTGTTGGTCTGACAAGAGGCCATGAGGTCTACTTCCGGCAGTCCCCACTTGCTTACCAGAATCTGAAAGACTTCTGGGTGCAAGGTCCCTTCGCTTGGATGAATGTCGTGCCGGCTGAGAAAGTCCGCTTCTCAATTTAGGATTCCCTATATGAACACTGCGGACACTGCTGGATGATTAAGTTCTGCACACCTTCACGTGTGGCTTACCTCCTTCATTGGCCTTCAGCTGCAAGTTCCTCCTTGGTGATTTAGGTACGCTACTGTCATTGCATTGTCCGAGCGAATTTGAATCGGCTTGCCTTGAAGTAATTCTTTTGCCTTTGGTGAGTGCCATGTATATGGCCCGCAGCTCCAGAATGTTGATTGGCAGGCAACTTTCTTCCTTGGTCCAGTGTTCCTGGAACATGCACTGTTCTGTAATGGCTCCCCAGCACTGAAGACTTGTATCCGTTATCAGAACATCCCAATCTGAGATCCAAAAGGGTCGCCCTTTGTCCAGATGGGATGTCTGTAGCACCAGATTACCAACAGACTATAATTCTTCTTCAGGAAGTGTGTCAGAGTTTTTATCGCCTGATGCAGTCCATTCCATTTGTATAGAATCAGTTGTTGAAGGGGCCTTGAATGGAATTGAGCATATTCCACCATGTCGAATGTTGATACCATCGATCACAACACTTGCATTGCTGTATGAATGGATACTTTTCGACTGTGTAGAAGTTTCTGGATCCTCATCTGTATTGTGGATATTTGTTCAGAGGTAGGAAGATTCTCTGAAGACTGGAATCCAATACAGCCCCTAGATATGTCCTACTTTGTGACGGAACCAAGGATGACTTCGCCCAATTTATGTGCCAGCCATGATTTTGTAAGCAAGCTATTGTCAGTTGAAGATGGTATTGCAGAGCTTCCTGGGATTGAGTGAGAATTAGCAGGTCGTCTAGGTATGGGAAAATCCTTATTCCCTGATGATGAAGGTAAGCTGCCTTTACCACCATAATTTTGGTAAACATTCTTGAAGCTGTAGCCAGTCCAAAGGATAGGGCCTGAAACTAGAAATTTTGCCGGAGGAAAACAAACCTGAGATAGCACAGATGGGGCGGTGCTATAGGTACATGCAGGTAAGCATCCTGGATATCTAAGGATACCATAAAATCCCCCAGCTCCATAGCCAAAATAATGGAACGCAAAGTCTCCATATGAAAACGAGGCACCCAGATGTGTTTGTTCAGAAGTTTGAGATTGAGAATGGGTCGGTATGACCTATTTGGTTTATGTACTAGAAACATTTTGGAATAGAAACCTCGTCCCTGTTGTGCTGGAGGAACCGGTACTATCACTCCTGATTGTAGCAACTTCTGAACTGCCTCTTGTAATGCCCTGGCTTTCGTTTCCACTGAAGGCGGGCTGGTACAAGAGAACCTTTGTGGAGGGTGTTTCTTGAAGGTAAAAGCATAACCGTGAGACACCGCTTCTTGCAAACAGGCATCTGTGGTGGACTGTTGCCATACCTGTGCAAATAGAAGAAGTCGGCCTTCCACCCTGGGGGCCCCCAGGTGGAGGCCCGTGCCATCAGGCTGATGGATTGTCTTCTGGTTGCCCAATACTTTAGTCTTACCAGACTTATCTGATTGGGACTGTGTGCCATACACCCTTCCTTTTGCTTTACCTTGCGTCCGAAAGGACCGAAAAGCCGGAAACCTGTTTTTAGGTTTATATGTTGAAGGAAACTTCACTTTCTTAGAGTCTTCTTCAGACTACAGAATTTTATTTAATCCTGTACCAAACAGACTATCTCCAACAAATGGCAAAGACTCTTGTACCTTTTTAGATTCTGAGTCTGCTTTCCATTTACGCAGCCAAACAGCTCTGCAAGCTGCTACTGCTGAAGCTGATGCTTGAAAAGCTACTATACCCATATTCAAGGCTGCTTCTTCCATAAAGACAGCTGCCTGTTTGTTTTATATATGCAATTTTGTTCTCTCAAAGCTATTGAAAGATCATCTTCCAGTGCCTCAGCCTAGGCCACCACTGCCTTAGCCATCCAGGCTGTGGCCATAGCAAGCCTCATAACTGCCCCTGACAAGGAAAGACCATTTTAAGAAACCATCTATTTTTCTATCTGTTATATCATTAAATGATGTCGAAGGCTGAGGTAATGTAGATTTGTGCACCAGTCGAACCACATGTGCATCTACTTTGGGAGGAACCTCCTTTTTCAAACAATCCGCAGCTGGAAGAGGTTAACAAGAATCAAGAATTCCATTTCTTAGGAATCTGGGCGTGACCCATGCCTCTTGCATGACATTTTAGGGCATATAAACACAGGTCCTTTAGTTTTTAACAAAGGCTCTGCTGCCTCCTCTAAAGACAGAATGGCTTTCACTGCATTAATTAACTCAGATACATTTACTGAGCTAAAACACTCATCATCTCTGAATGCAGATCCAGAATGCACGGAATCAGCTTCATCTTCCAAAGTGTCCTCTGCTTCTGAAACATGTAGATTGTGAAAATGTTGTTTCATGTCTGTTTCTCCATAGGCCTGTCAGCCTGTTTTTGTTGAAAGGTTGCAGATTCCTGAACTGGATGTGTCATAACCCAGGGGGAATGTTGCATGTAAGGGTTAAATGGGTAATCTATACCTGGTACTAGACCTGGCATTATTCGCTCAGCTATACTGGATAATGCTTGTGCAAAGGATGCCCATGGAGGTTCTGCCTGAACCTGTGCCTGACTTAACATTGGTTTATTTAGGAGGCTTTGATGGAAACCATAACAATTTGCGCACAAACAATTTTGTAACAGATCCTGAGAGGGTTAACCCTACTTTGTAGGACAAACATGATGTTAATGTAGGTGCTGGTTTGGAGAGTGTATCCTCTTCACCCTTGCCTTTCTTGGACATGGCACTTTTATCACACACTCATACGGTGTTAACTACACAATTTGTGACCGTGTTCCCTTTGTTTCTAAAGTGGAATAAAATCCGATATAAGAGAAAGCAATACACAGTATAAGTCAGCAGCCACACTAGCAATCAGTCACATGTTATACATTAGTATACATTAGCAATATGAGCACATATTTAAGTACACAATACATTTCCGGTATGTAGGATAAACATATTACTGTGTTACCTTATTCGGATCTTATCGTATTCAGACGCACAGCGAACGATACAGCAGTAAAGTTTACAACACTCATATGCATGAGGCACTACTACTCAGTACCCAAAGGGTAGGTAGAGACTCAGTGCTGTATCACCTGCCTCAGGAGAGCAGGACACAGGGAGACTTAGCCCTGCTTCCAGGATTGATCATTGCGCTAACTAACGCTGAGTGGATCCAGATGCCCAAGTGAACACAGACGCACCAGTGACACAGACGCACAGCGCTGAAACTGGGTTTGTTTGATTTTTAGCGTCTCAGACGAAGCTGGGAAATCAGTTCATGATGGGAAACTCTGAGGAAACTGGTCATGAACAAAGGGGAGGGGTGACCAGGGGAGCGTCTTACTCCCCACTGCTTACATCAACCCCAGGGATTGCGGCCTCTTACTGATCCCTGAGGCCTAGCGCTGGTGCATCCGAGGTGGCAGCCACGCCAGCGACTGTTCGGTAGTCACCCCCCGACACAGTGCGGCCGTGTTCTGCGTCTTCACCCGTTAAGTGGAACCTACACCTTACCCACTCCCCATTCTCCGGCCTTGTAACATCAGTCTGGACTTGCTAGTACATC
The DNA here is from genome assembly GCF_028390025.1 of Pseudophryne corroboree. Taxonomy (NCBI): domain Eukaryota; kingdom Metazoa; phylum Chordata; class Amphibia; order Anura; family Myobatrachidae; genus Pseudophryne; species Pseudophryne corroboree. The sequence continues at coordinate 190,259,440 of NC_086453.1, read as the reverse complement.
CTAGCTGATGCCCGCCGAACCAGCACTGCACACTGAGGTAAGAGTTGTCGCAACCCGGCGGAGAGTTGTTGGAGCGACTCTTTCTATGGTATGTATAAGATTTTTTAGAAAGATCACTCAAAAAAAAAAGCTAATACTATAAAAATAAATTTAAAAAAGCTTGTCGCTAGAAAAACTAGCAGCACTCTAGACCGTGGTGCGGCTCCTGCCGCACCAAACAAAAAACTGAATTACCTGAGACAGGAGGCGGGGATATAGGGGACTGGCCTGTTGCATCCTGGGAGTCTGAAAAGCTTAGGTCGTTAGTGCCAATCCGCTGTCGCTTCCTAATATCCACAGGTTTATCCTGTGGCTACCACTGTGGACCCTGAAGGAGAAATACTAATTTAGTTATTTCTGCTGAATTTCTCAATAAGGAACATTTGACCTAGGGTGCCATGACAAGAATGCTGATATTCTAGAGTGCTGTAATTCCAAAAAGTTTGGTAACAACTAACATTAGATGTTAGAGAGGTCACATATAAGGGGTAGCTTTTTCTTGCGATGCATTTACACAGCTGTAAAGACAAAAGTTTCAATCCCTTTTTAAAAACTGTGTTGTCTGTCTCATCATCACTATCTCATTTTAGTTTTAGTAGTGACAAATTCAAAAATTTATCACACCACCATTACCTTTCTATTAAATGGAACACTCACAGCTACCTCATGGACACTCCTATAAATAAAAAAATAAAGTATCTCACCGGAATTTAGACTTAAGGATGACCGAGCGAAGTCTGGAATATGATTTCTAATTACTAATCGTAAATTTAATCCTTCTACAATAAGGTTATGAAGTTTTTAGGAACACATACTTTGTTTTTCTATAGCTACCAGAATAAATGTTTTTTGTACTTCAAGGCTGAGTACATTTGCTGACTGAGGGACTACTTCCTGTCTTTTTACCAGGAAGTAATGATCTCAATCATATGCAGTTTTTGCTTTCACAGACAAAGTAAGGTTAATCCTGGGTTGCCTGTGTGGTATTTTTTCACTTTGGTTCTTGGTGGGATTAAGCTACAGGTTGTAGCAATGAATACTGTATGTGTGTGTGTGTGTGTGTGTGTGTGTGTGTGTGTGTGTGTGTGTATATATGTGTATATGTGTGTATATATATATATATATATATATATATATATATATTATATATACATTCTAGCCTCAATATTCTGCGCAGCAGGTGAGGCCTGGCTTGAGTGAGCCGCCAGGTCCTATTCAACTCTTCTCGCGTTGGGTGGACTTTTTTTAAAATGTATTTTAGTTGCAACGTGATGTGACTAGGACTCACCTGGACACTGTGCTGATTAATTTGATATTCAACACTTGTATATAGTGTGTGACTGAGTCTTTAAAGGGAACACAACGGAATTTGTATTTGGAAAAAAGCTGTAGCTGCTACATTGTAGCACTTTATATACAGATTCAAAGGGCAAGATTCAAATGTTATTGCGGGTCCCCGCATGTGACCGCCACTTTAGATGGGAGATCGGGCTCGATTAAACAATTTAATTCCCCCCCAAAGACTTTAGTCGTACACAGATATACAAGTATCGCTAAATATTGCATATAAAATTAATTAGCGCAGTCTCCTGGTCCTAGCCACATTACCTTGTGAATAAGACTATTTTTCAGCAAAAAATACACCCAACGCTAGCAGTGTCTCACAGGACTTGTTGAGCAGAGAGGGGCTGTTGGTGCGACTCCTGCAATGATGTATAAGGACACATCTGTAAGGTGGCTTTGGGCAAAGGATTGCCTGGGCTTTCTTGCCATGCTAGCGCCTATTATTATTTATATGTATATATAATATTTTAAGATTTTATACTGGTTTCGACACTATAGATGGCTGGCTGTCATCCTGGGCAGGCTAGATAGGCTAAGTGGTTCTTATTTGCCGTCAAATTCTATGTTTCTATCTTGCTGTGTTTCAGCCTAAAACCACCTTTAACACCTTAAGTGGCATGCCCGGAAAATCTCTGGGGCCAGCTGCACTGGGAAGACTGGCTATCCCGGAAAATTTCCGAGGCATGCCACTGCTCCTCCCTCGTATTCTGCTCGTGGGTGCAGAGTTTTGCGGAATGACGAAGTGACGTCACGACGCAACCACGTCATTCCGCAAAACTCTGCCCCCTTCAGTGGAGTATGAGGGAGGAGGAGAGGATTTCAGTGCTGGCGGGCTAGTGCCTGCAAGCAAATATACACCCCTTTGGCAACTAGCATTCCGCTTGGAAATGAGCATTGATCCCAGAGCAGGAAACCCCTGTTAACGCGCATGACACCCAGAGCATGAGACCCTGGCAACGCGTGGGTAATTCATTTAAAAACCCACCCTGGGTGGTATTACATAGTAAAAATAAAGTAACCAGTGAAGGGGTTAAGATTGATTCAGGTTTATTTCATTGAAGAAAATTATTGAAATTTGTGCAGAAAAAAAATCTATGTTCTTCATCAGTTACTGAAAACTTTTTAAGTTGTAAAATCAATAGCCCAAGTCCTGAGAAAAAAGCAGCCCAATATAATAAAGTATAATGCTAGCCATACAATGATAAACTAGAGTCGGCTAGCGAATTCACAGATTAATAATAAGATTTTACTTACCGGTAAATCTATTTCTCGTAGTCCGTAGTGGATGCTGGGGACTCCGTAAGGACCATGGGGAATAGACGGGCTCCGCAGGAGACAGGGCATTTTAAGAAAGAATTTGGATTCTGGTGTGTTCTGGCTCCTCCCTCTATGTCCCTCCTCCAGACCTCCGTTAGATAAACTGTGCCCGGAAGAGCTGACCGTACAAGGAAAGGATTTTGGAATCCAGGGCAAGACTCATACCAGTCACACCAATCACACCGTATAACTTGTGATAAACTTACCCAGTTAACAGTATGAACAACAACGGAGCATCAGATCAACCCTGATGCAACTATAACATAACCCTTATTTAAGCAATAACTATATACAATATTGCAGAAGAAGTCCGCACTTGGGACGGGCGCCCAGCATCCACTACGGACTACGAGAAATAGATTTACCGGTAAGTAAAATCTTATTTTCTCTAACGTCCTAGTGGATGCTGGGGACTCCGTAAGGACCATGGGGATTATACCAAAGCTCCCTAACGGGCGGGAGAGTGCGGATGACTCTGCAGCACCGAATGAGCAAACACAAGGTCCTCCTCAGCCAGGGTATCAAACTTGTAGAACTTTGCAAAAGTGTTCAAACCTGACCAAGTAGCTGCTCGGCAAAGCTGTAATGCCGAGACCCCTCGGGCAGCCGCCCAAGAGGAGCCCACCTTCCTTGTGAAGTGGGCTTTTACTGATTTTGGCAGCGGCAATCCAGCCGCAGAATGAGCCTGCTGAATCGTGTTACAGATCCAGCGAGCAATAGTTTGCTTTGAAGCAGGAGCACCCAGCTTGTTGGATGCATACAGGATAAACAGCGACTCAGTTTTCCTGACTCTAGCCGTTCTGGCTACATAAACCTTCAAAGCCCTGACCACATCTAGTAACTCGGAATCCTCCAAGTCCCGAGTAGCCACAGGCACCACAATAGGTTGGTTCATATGAAAAGATGACACCACTTTTGGCAGAAATTGTGGAGGGGTCCGCAATTCTGCCCTGTCCATATGGAAAACCAGATAGGGGCTTTTATGTGACAAAGCCGCTAATTCTGACACACACCTAGCTGAAGCCAAGGCTAATAGCATGACCACCTTCCACATGAGAAATTTTAACTCCACGGTTTTAAGTGGCTCAAACCAGTGTGACTTCAGGAAACTCAACACCACGTTAAGATCCCAAGGTGCCACTGGAGGCACAAAAGGGGGCTGAATATGCAGCACTCCCTTTACAAACGTCTGAACTTCAGGGAGAGAAGCCAGTTCTTTTTGAAAGAAAATAGACAGGGCCGAAATCTGGACCTTAATGGAACCCAATTTTAGGCCCAAAGTCACTCCCGCCTGTAGGAAGTGAAGGAAACGGCCCAGCTGGAATTCCTCCTTGGGGGCATTCCTGGCCTCACACCAATCAACATATTTTCGCCATATACGGTGATAATGTTTAGCCGTCACGTCCTTCCTAGCCTTTATCAGCATAGGAATAACCTCATCCGGAATGCCTTTTGCTGCTAGGATCCGGCGTTCAACCGCCATGCCGTCAACGCAGCCGCGGTAAGTCTTGGAACAGACAGGGCCCCTGTTGCAACAAGTCCGGTCTTAGAGGCAGAGGCCATGGGTCCTCTGTGAGCATTTCTTGCAGATCTGGATACCAAGTCCTTCTTGGCCAATCCGGAACAATGAGTATTGTTCTCACTCCTCTTTTTCTTATGATTCTCAGCACCTTGGGTATGAGAGGAAGAGGAGGAAATACATAAACCGACTGGAACACCCACGGTGTGACTAGTGCGTCTACAGCTATCGCCTGACCTGGCACAATACCTCTGTAGCTTTTTGTTGAGGCAGGATGCCATCATGTCCACCTGTGGCAGTTCCCACCGACTTGCAATCTGCGTGAAGACTTCTTGATGAAGTCCCCACTCTCCCGGGTGGAGGTCTGCCTGCTGAGGAAGTCTGCTTCCCAGTTGTCCACTCCCGGAATGAACACTGCTGACAGTGCGCTTACGTGATTCACCGCCCAGCGAAGAATACTGGTGGCTTCCGCCATCGCCACCCTGCTCCTTGTGCCGCCTTGGCGGTTTACATGAGCCACTGCGGTGATGTCTGACTGAATCAGAACCGATTGGTCGCGAAGCAGGGCCTCCGCTTGACGTAGGGCGTTGTATATGGCCCTTAGTTCCAGGATATTGATGTGAAGGCAAGTCTCCTGACTTGACCACAGCCCTTGGAAATTTCTTCCCTGTGTGACTGCCCCCCACCCTCGGAGCCTTGCATCCGTGGTCACCAGGGCCCTGGGGGATAGGGTGATCAGCCGATGCATCTGAAGATGTGATCCGGACCACTTGTCCAACAGATCCCATTGAAAGGTCCTCGCATGGAACCTGCCGAAGGGAATGGCCTCGTATGATGCCACCATCTTTCCCAGGACTCGCGTTCAGTGATGCATCGACACCTATTTTGGTTTTAATAGATCTCTGACCAGTGTCATGAGCTCCTGAGCTTTCTCCATCGGGAGATAAACCCTCTTCTGGTTTGTGTCCAGAATCATGCCCAGGAAGGGCAGACGAGTCGTAGGAATCAACTGCGACTTTGGAATATTTAGAATCCAGCCGTGCTGTTGTAACACTTCCCGAGAGCGTGCTACGCTGATCAGCAATTGCTCTCTGGACCTCGCCTTTATGAGGAGATCGTCCAAGTATGGGATAATTGTGACCCTTGCTTTCGCAGGAGCACCATCATTTCCGCCATTACCTTGGTAAATATTCTCGGTGCCGTGGAGAGACCAAACGGCAACGTCTGGAATTGGTAATGATAATCCTGTACCACAAATCTGAGGTACGCCTGATGAGGTGGATAAATGGGGACATGAAGGTATGAATCCTTTATGTCCAGAGACACACAAAAAAAAAACCCTTCCAGGCCTGCGATGACCGCTCTGAGCGATTCCATCTTGAACTTGAACCCAGGTATATGTTCAAGGATTTTAAATTCAATATGGGTCTGACCGAACCGTCCGGTTTCGGTACCACAAACATGGTCGAATAATAACCCTTTCCTTGTTGAAGGAGGGGAACCTTGACCACCACCTGCTGAAGATGCAATTTGTGAATTGCAGCTAACACTATTTCCCTCTCCAAGGGGGAAGCTGGCAGGGCCGATTTGAGGTATCGGTGAGGGGGCATCTCCTCGAATTCCAGCTTGTATCCCTGAGACACAATCTTTATTGCCCAGGGATCCACCTGGGAGTGAACCCACTTGTGGCTGAAATTTCGGAGACGCGCCCCCACCGGGCTTAGCTCCGCCTGTGGAGCCTCAGCGTCATGCGGTGGATTTAGTGGAAGCTGGGGAGGACTTCTGTTCCTGGGAACTAGCTGTGTTGTGCAGCTTCTTTCTTCTGACAAGAAAGGACGCACCTCGGACTTTCTTGCCTTTTTGTGAACGAAAGGACTGCATTTGGTATTACGGTGCTTTCTTAGGTTGTGAGGGAACATATGGCAATAAATTTTACTTTCCAGCAGTAGCTGTGGAGACCAGGTCCGAGAGACCCTCCCCAAACAATTCCTCACCCTTGTAAGGTAAAACCTCCATGTGCCTTTTTGAGTCGGCATCGCCTGTCCATTGCCGAGTCCACAGGACCCTTCTGGCAGAAATCGACAATGAATTTATTCTAGAGCCCAGTAGGCTAATGTCTCTTTGAGCATCTCTGATATATAGGACAGCGTCTTGTATATGCCCCAGGGTCATCAATATAGTATCCTTGTCCAAGGTATCAAGTTCCTCAGATAAGGTATCCGTCCATGCTGCTACAGCACTACACACCCAGGCCGACGCAATTGCCGGCCTTAGTAAGGTACCTGAATGTGTATAAATGGACTTCAGGGTACCCTCTTGCTTTCTATCCGCAGCATCTTTTAGGGTGGCCGTATCCTGTGACGGCAGGGCTACCCTCTTGGATAAGCGTGTTAGAGCTTTTTCCACCCTAGGGGAGGATTCCCAGCGTAACCTGTCCGTTGGCGGGAAAGGATATGCCATAAGCATCCGTTTGGAAATCTGCAGTTTTTTATCTGGAGATTCCCAAGCCTTTTCACATAACTCATTTAGCTCATGTGAAGGGGGAAAGGTCACCACCTGCCTTTTTTCCCCATACATATGAACCCTCTTGTCAGGGACTGGGGTTTCCACTGTGATGTGCAACACCACCTTCATTGCTATAATCATATAACGGATGGCTTTAGCCAATTTAGGCTGTAACTTTGCATCATCGTAATCGACACTGGAGTCAGAATCCGTGTCTGTATCTGTGTCAAGAATTTGGGATAGTGGGCGCTTCTGAGACCCTGACGGCCTCTGCGACATAGGATCAGGCATGGGCTGAGACCCCGACTGTCCTAAGGTTTCAGCTTTATCCAACCTTTTATGCAAGGAATTAACATTCTCATTTAAAACCTTCCACATATCCATCCAATCAGGTGTCGGCGCCGTCGGCGGAGACACCACATTCATTTGCTCCCGCTCTGCTTCCACATAGCCTTCCTCGTCAAACATGTCGATACAAGCGTACCGACACACCACACACACAGGGGATGCTCTTTTTGAAGACAGTTCCCCACATTCATTTGCTCCCGCTCTGCTTCCACATAGCCTTCCTCGTCAAACATGTCGACACAAGCGTACCGACACACCACACACACAGGGGATGCTCTTTTTGAAGACAGTTCCCCCACAAGGCCCTTTGGGGAGACAGAGAGAGAGTATGCCAGCACACACCCCAGCGCTATATGTCCCAGGAATCACACAGTAACTTAGTGTTAACCCAGTAGCTGCTGTATATTATGTTTTTGCGCCTAATTTATGTGCTTCCCCCCCCCCCTCTCTTTTTACCCTCTTCTACCGTGAATCTGCAGGGGAGAGCCTGGGGAGCTTCCTCTCAGCGGAGCTGTGGAGAAAAAATGGCACTGGTGAGTGCTGAGGAAGAAGCCCCGCCCCCTCAGCGGAGGGCTTCTGTCCCGCGTTTCTGTACAATATAATGGCGGGGGCTCATGCATATATACAGTGCCCAACTGTATATATGCCCAACTTTTGCCGAGGTCCTAATTGCTGCCCAGGGCGCCCCCCCCTTGCGCCCTGCACCCTACAGTGACCGGAGTATGTGGGTGTAGTGTGGGAGCAATGGCGCACAGCTGCAGTGCTATGCGCTACCTCAGTTTGAAGACTGGAGTCTTCTGCCGCCGATTTTGAAGTCTTCTTGCTTCTTTCACCCGGCTTCTGTCTTCCGGCTCTGCGAGGGGGACGGCGGCGCGGCTCCGGGATCGGACGACAAAGGGCGAGATCCTGTGTACGATCCCTCTGGAGCTAATGGTGTCCAGTAGCCTAAGAAGCAGGACCTATCTTCAGAGAGTAGGGCTGCTTCTCTCCCCTCAGTCCCACGATGCAGGGAGTCTGTTGCCAGCAGATCTCCCTGAAAATAAAAAACCTAACAAAATACTTTCTTATAGCAAGCTCAGGAGAGCTCACTAAACAGCACCCAGCTCTGTCCGGGCACAGATTGAAACTGAGGTCTGGAGGAGGGACATAGAGGGAGGAGCCAGAACACGCCAGAATCCAAATTCTTTCTTAAAGTGCCCTGTCTCCTGCGGAGCCCGTCTATTCCCCATGGTCCTTACGGAGTCCCCAGCATCCACTAGGACGTTAGAGAAACATGGTGTAACCCTGGGCTGGAATGCAGCATTTTGTTTTTGTTGTATTTGCACCATAATCAGACCCAGATGTCAGGACCACAGTCCTGTTATTACTCAGTAGAAAAAGGTTATCATTGACATAACCAAACCACCTTGCTTTATCTATGTATAGGTATAATGACTCATACTGGAGGCTTGAGCCAGTACTGTACAAATGGTTTCTGAAAAACAGCAAAATCCCTCTGACTCTGCACTTTATTCTTATTTTTTTCTTTCTTTCTTACTTTTTTTTTTTAACTTTTATGGGAGGAGTGTAAAGTTAGCAAAAAATGTGCACAATACAAAAACAGGAACATGAAAGAGCAATAGCATGACCATAACATTGTAACATTTCAAATTTCCTGAATTTGTCCATGTTCATGTGGAGTTTACACTATATTCCCTGCCACATGTGTGTACACACACACACACACACACACACACACACACACACACACACACACACACACACACACACGTCAGGAGACTGCCGGTCACATTACTGTTGTCTACATCCCTCCCCCCCTCTAAATCCCGAAAGTCGGCATGCCGACTGCCAGGCTCTATTCCCACTCGTGGGTGTCCACGACGCCCATAGAATGGGAATAGAACCTGTGGCTGTTCACCACAGAGTCCGCAACGGGCTTGGTGCACTCGCCCTCCCCGTTGGCATACCGCAGCCGGGATCCTGCGGCTGGTTTGCTGACCACCGGGATCCCCAGCGGCGGTCACACATACCCAACACCCCTATCCCAAGCATATCTAAATTGCTCTGCTGTCTTAGCCTTTACAACCTCTGATGGGAGGCTATTCTACTTATGCACTACCATTTCTGTGAAGCAGTTCTTCCTTAAATTCTTCCTGAACCTTCTTCCCTCCAGTCTCGGTGCATGTCCTCGTGTTGTAAACCATTTTTCCTATGAAGAATGTTTACTCCCTAATCCTTGTTAAAACCCTTGTATATGTGAAAGTTTCTATCATATCTCCCTTTCTTCCTTTCTCTGCTCCAAACTATACATATTAAGATCTTTTAGTCTTTCCAGGCAAGTTTTTTGTGATGTAGGCCATGCACCATTTTAGTTGCTCTTCATTGTACGCTCTCTAACGAGAGCACCCAGAGGAAACCCACGTAAGCGTGGGGAGGAATTACAAACTCCACACAGATGGAGACATGGTGGGAATCCTTATTAATCATTGCCAGTACACGTTCCACTAATCATATTAAGAAAAATAATACTGGGTGGTAACCTTTTCTTAATTATAATATTTCTTAAATAATACTGGCTTGAGAGTAAGGATAACTTTTAAAACACCTCAAACAAGAAAACCTGATACAGAAAAATAAATACATGGCTAGTAAATTTGTCTCAGAATGAATGCATAGTTATTTGCAGTAATACATTTATCCTAGGATATATCTATTCTGCAGTAATGATTTGCTTTCATTTAAGGGGGATTAACCCTTAAACTTCCGCCCCAGGCATCAGGAGAGTGTGGATTTGGCCCGATACTCTCATAAAGCATGGTCTCCTTTAGTTTTGCAAACCCTTCACCCCACCCCTCTAAATTCAGTAAACCAACAATTGAGTGTTAGATGCTGTAACAAGTTGCTAGAAGGATAGGAAAACCTATGTTTGCACCTCTAGACTATAACACTATTCGATCTTCTCAACCAGACTAATTATGCTGTAACCAAGTTTGAAAACACATAACTCGTTTCTCAACATAGACCATGGTTACATGTGATAAATGAGATAAGGCCTTCTTATCTTTCAGTGCGTAGTCTCATTTATTACTGTTTGTCCCCTATTGTAAAGTGCTGCACAATATGCTGGTTCTATGTACTGTATGTACTTGTTAACATATAACGTATATTGTTGTTTTTCTACTATTATGGTTTGCAGAATATTTTTAGCACTTAAGATAGGTGTTACTTATAATATTTAGTTAATTTCATGTTGTATATGTTATAAGCCTGATATGTCTGTTAGCTGTTGTTTAAATGGACCCTAATACATGTATGTGAGGCAATTTAGACTTTAAGGGGCATTTTCAGTTAGCTGTGGGGATTACCTCGCAGCTAATTGCTGGAGCTACCTGATTGAATTAGCTGCACGAACACTGCACAATAATTAACAGGCAGGATTTTTCCTCGTAGCCACTGGAACTGTGAAGAAAAATCTGTGCTAAAATGCGGAATCTGCATTCTAACACACAGGGAAAAGGATAATGGGGGCTAGCACAGTAGGAAACATCCAGTCTAATGGTAAAAACAAAGTCCTAGACAGTAGTGTCATGTCTGTTATCGAGAGAGGGAACTGGTGATACAAACGTCTCATGTCTTTCACACAGACCAAGATGGAGACAAAAAGCTGACTCTGTCTGAGTTCATTTCTCTTCCCATGGGCACCGTTGAGAACAAGCAGGCCCAGGAAATTGATGATGAATGGGTCCGAGAAAGGAAAAAAGAATTTGAAGAAGTTATTGATTCCAACCATGACGGAATTGTCACAATGGTGGAGCTGGAGGTCAGTAAGGGTGTGTCAGTGTGTTCTCAAAGGGACTACTAAAACAACAAAAGTATTACCATAACTGCATTAGACTTGAGATACATACTTCCAAATGCTTGCTTTAATCCTTCATAGAAGCAGTGTGTATTTATTTATTTATTTATTTATTTATTTTTACCTGGTCTGGGAGTCTTTAGAGAGAAAGTGACCTAGCTTATTTTGTAAGCTGGCATGTACACGAATTGCACAAGAAATCAAAGTTTAAACCATTAAAGGATAATATCATTAAAGGAAAATACCACAAAAAAATGTTGCCTTGGGTAGAGTGCAGGGAGTTAAACTAAAAACCTAAATTGAGCCTACCTTGCAGTACGAGTAATGAGGGTGAATAGTTTCTGCAAGGTCACTATTTTAGTTGGTGCTCCTTTATCTATGCCTAAAACTACTTCTGTTCATCAATTTTTTTATTTTAATTTTTTCTACCACTCATAGCATTCTATTCCTTACGTTTTAAAAGCGTGACACTTGTATATGATAAAATCCCTTTAAGGATGTCTTACATTATAAAATCTATGGACGTATATATAAGCAGCTTAGTTAAGGGACCCTCAAAGTAAAACTGGAGCCAGCCTAGCCTTAATGTTACATAAAGATACATTTTACCAGCATAACTTTTCAGGATTGTTAAATTACACATGTACCTATACAAACAGGCTACACTAGCGTTCCCATTTTCACTATGAAAGCTCTGTGACCCGCCCTGAAGCTTGGCCACTGCAGTGATGCTTTCATTTCCTAACGGAAATGTTGCAGGCTTTTACTGGAAACTGAACATTGAAAAATGTGTTCGGTCATGAAAAAACACCTGAGAGTCAGAGCTGTGTAGCTGTGCTTTTTTTCTGTTTGGTTTTTTTTTGCGCGTGAAAAATCTCATACTGGTCTGTAGAATTTATTTAAAATGTATATTGGGGAGGGGGGGGGGGGGGGTGTTTAGCGGCATTCTGTTTTGGTAAATTAATAAATCTGGATTTTACATTTGCAGATAATTTTTTCTTAAATTGAGCCTATATGTGTTTTAGGAATTATATTTTAAAGTGTTATCAGTGTTTAATTCAGTAAAGTGAAAGCACAATTAACAGTCTGCTAGATTTCTACCCCCGCCTTCCCCCCCCCCCCCCCCTTCCCCCACCACCACCACATTTCTCTCCAAAACAGTAAAGGGCCCTATACACGGGAGAGATGTGTGCTGAGCGAACCGCTCTCAACACACATCTCTCCCCCGGCTCAGCACAGCGCGATGTGTGCTGAGTGTGCGGGGGAGGATGGGGAGGGGGGGGCGCTAATTTCACCCAGCAGGTGAAATGAGCAACCTGCTAGATTGCGCCTGCATGCAGGCCAATCTAGCACCAGTGATAGCGACGCGCGGGGCCACGCATCGCTATCGCAGTGGGGGGTACACACGGACAGATCATTCTTAAAATCTAAGCAATCTAGCCAGATTGCTTAGATTATCGCTCCATGAGTACCCCCCCTTTAAAAGACTTAACACATGGAATGTGTAATAAAATGAAAAGTAAAACAATGGTTACTATCTGATCACACATCACCTGAGAAGAACTCATCAGGGGGTCCAGGGCTGGATTATTGGGGGGAGACAGAGATGGTCGTCCTGGGACCCTCACACATTAGGGGCCCTCACACTCTGACCCCCCGTATCGTATTCTGGCATGGGCACTATAAAAATGGAGCACAGCATAGCTGTGTCCCTGTTACCCCCTATTTGGTTGCTGAGGAGCACTGGTGCTGCACACTCAGTCTCGCAGGAAGTAAGATCCTGCAAGAAACTCAATTTCACAGAGCCGCCTGCTGGGATTGTTGTAATGGAGCTGTTGAGTTAGGCCGCCATTTTTGCTTTCAGCTCTTAGTGACTATCTCAGCGGCGCTGGTTGCAGCTTGGTTTGGCTGGGTTCTCCCCTGTGGTGCAGCCTTTAGTCAGTGACAAGGAGTGTTGGTGCAGTGCACCAATTTAGTATGTAAAGGAAGTTTTGTTTTTTTAGTAGCACAGCTGCCCCAGTCTCTAGCCTAGTAGCCTCTATTATAAGAATATAATATAGCAATAATTTCTTCTACTGGGTTCATAGAGGTTCCACAGGAACATCGGGGGTCTGTAGGTGGTGGGTGAGAGTACCGGGCACAAAACCGTTAAAGCTTTCAGCGTATTCCAGAGTGCTCAGCTCCTCTCCCCTATAACCCTGCCTCTAAGCTCAGGCATTCCGTTTTTAGTTGATGTGTGCAGGAAGCAGGTGCACCGTGACAGGGCCCCAAAGCTTTTTACTTTTTTGAAGTGTTTTTTTTCTCTGGGCTCTAAGTCTGGCAGACTTTAGCACTGCAGCTCTATCACCCCCCTGCTGTTGCCAAAACTCTCGCTTGGCCAGAGCCTCAGATGGGAACTTGTGGCAGGGTACCACACACTGCAACTAGCACCGCTTGCTGCTGGCACCCTGGGACTGCATGGCCGGCAATGTGGGACAGGTAAGAGGGTCCCCTTACTGGGACCCAAGTCTAAATCGCGGTCCGTCGTGCATCCATGGAGACAGACCGCGGCGCTGGCGTGGACACTGTATATGGGCAGGGACTCCACTGGGCATTTATGGGCACAGGTTCAGGTGGTAAAACACCAATTTCTCTAACGTCCTAGTGGATGCTGGGGACTCCGTAAGGACCATGGGGAATAGACGGGCTCCGCAGGAGACATGGGCACTTTAAGAAAGAATTTAGATTCTGGTGTGCGATGGCTCCTCCCTCTATGTCCCTCCTCCCTCTATGTCCCTCCTCCAGACCTCAGTTTGAATCTGTGCCCGGACGAGCTGGGTGCTGTTTAGTGAGCTCTCCTGAGCTTGCTATAAGAAAGTATTTTGTTAGGGTTTTTTTTATTTTCAGGGAGCTCTGCTGGCAACAGACTCCCTGCATCGTGGGACTGAGGGGAGAGAAGCAGCCCTACTCTCTGAAGCTAGGTCCTGCTTCTTAGGCTACTGGACACCATTAGCTCCAGAGGGATCGTACACAGGATCTCACCCTCGTCGTCCGATCCCGGAGCCGCGTCGCCGTCCCCCTCGCAGAGCCGGAAGACAGAAGCCGGGTGAAAGAAGCAGGAAGACTTCAAAATCGGCGGCAGAAGACTCCAGTCTTCACTGAGGTAGCTCACAGCACTGCAGCTGTGCGCCATTGCTCCCACACTACACCCACATACTCCGGTCACTGTAAGGGTGCAGGGCGCAGGGGGGGGCGCCCTGGGCAGCAATTACAGACCTCTTTGGCAAAAGTTTGCATATATACAGTTGGGCACTGTATATATGTATGAGCCCCCGCCAAAAAATTGTACATGAAAGCGGGACAGAAGCCCGCCGTCGAGGGGGCGGGGCTTCTTCCTCAGCACTCACCAGCGCCATGTTTTTTCTCCACAGCACCGCTGAGAGGAAGCTCCCCAGCCTCTCCCCTGCAGTTACACGGTAGAAGAGGGTAAAAAGAGAGGGGGGGGGGGGGGGGGGCACATAATTAGGCGCAAAATCAATATAAACAGCAGCTACTGGGTTAACATTAAGATACTGTGTTATTCCTGGGTTAATAGCGCTGGGGTGTGTGCTGGAATACTCTCTCTCTGTCTCTCCAAAGGAAATCTACCCATGTCTGTCCCTATGTCGCAGAGACCTTCAGAGTCTCTCAATGCTCACTATCCAAAATAATAGACACTGATATCGACACGGAGTCTGACTCCAGTGTCGACTACGATAATGCAAAGTTACAGCCGAAATGGCAGAAAAGTATTCAATATATGATTATTGTAATAAAAGATGATTTGCATATCACTGATGACTCATCTGTCCCTGACACAAGGGTACACATGTTTAAGGGGAAGAAAGCTGAGGTAAATTTCCCTCCTCTCATGATGAAAAAGAGCGGGAATCTCCAGACAAGAGACTGCAGTTTCCCACAAAGAATTCTCAGGGAGTATCCTTTCCCCACTAGGGCCAGGATACGATGGGAATCTTCCCCTAGGGTGTCACGTTTGCCCAAAAGGTAGCCCTGACGTAACAGCTATTCTCAGGGATCCTGCAGATAGCGTGCACATTCTAGTACACTACTCAGACCGGCGATTGTGTCGGCATGGGTTTATAGCGCTGTGGCAGCGTGGACAGGTACCTTTATCAGCAGAGATTGAGTCCCTAGTATATGTATATATGTATATATATATATATATATATATATATAGATATATATAGATATATAGATATAGATATATAGATATATATATATAGATATATATATTTCTCTATCGTCCTAGTGGATGCTGGGGTTCCTGAAAGGACCATGGGGAATAGCGGCTCCGCAGGAGACAGGGCACAAAAGTAAAGCTTTCCGATCAGGTGGTGTGCACTGGCTCCTCCCCCCATGACCCTCCTCCAGACTCCAGTTAGATTTTTGTGCCCGGCCGAGAAGGGTGCAATTCTAGGTGGCTCTCCTAAAGAGCTGCTTAGAGAAAGTTTAGCTTAGGTTTGTTATTTTACAGTGAGTCCTGCTGGCAACAGGATCACTGCAACGAGGGACAGAGGGGAGAAGAAGTGAACTCACCTGCGTGCAGGATGGATTGGCTTCTTGGCTACTGGACATCAGCTCCAGAGGGACGATCACAGGTACAGCCTGGATGGTCACCGGAGCCGCGCCGCCGGCCCCCTTGCAGATGCTGAAGTAAGAAGAGGTCCAGAATCGGCGGCTGAAGACCCTTGCAGTCTTCTAAAGGTAGCGCACAGCACTGCAGCTGTGCGCCATTTTCCTCTCAGCACACTTCACACGCAGTCACTGAGGGTGCAGGG
This sequence comes from Pseudophryne corroboree, assembly GCF_028390025.1. NCBI lineage: Eukaryota > Metazoa > Chordata > Amphibia > Anura > Myobatrachidae > Pseudophryne > Pseudophryne corroboree. Next base: position 190,243,695 of record NC_086453.1, on the reverse strand, counting down.
CGCTGGGGGGGGGCGCCCTGGGAGGCAAATGTAAACCTATATACTGGCTAAAAATACCTCACATATAGCCCCCAGAGGCTATATGGAGATATTTAACCCCTGCCAAACTTCACTAAAGAGCGGGAGACGAGCCCGCCGGAAAAGGGGCGGGGCCTATCTCCTCAGCACACAGCGCCATTTTCTCTCACAGAAAGGCTGGAGAGAAGGCTCCCAGGCTCTCCCCTGCACTGCACTACAGAAACAGGGTTTAAACAGAGAGGGGGGGCACTAATTGGCGATATAAATATATATATATAAAGATGCTATTAGGGAGAAACACTTAATATATAAGGTTGTCCCTATGTAATTATAGCGTTTTTTTGGTGTGTGCTGGCAAACTCTCCCTCTGTCTCTCCAAAGGGCTAGTGGGGTCCTGTCCTCTGTCAGAGCATTCCAGGTGTGTGTGCTGTGTGTCGGTACGTGTGTGTCGACATGTATGAGGACGATGTTGGAGGAGGCGGAGAAATTGCCTGTAAGGGTGATGTCACTCTCTAGGGAGTCGACACCGGAATGGATGGCTTATTTAGGGAATTACGTGAGAATGTCAACACGCTGCAAGGTCGGTTGACGACATGAGACGGCCGACAAACAATTAGTACCGGTCCAGGCGTCTCAGAAACACCGTCAGGGGTTTTTAAAAAAAAAAAAAAAACGCCTATTTACCTCAGTCGGTCGACACAGACACTGAATCCAGTGTCGACGGTGAATAAACAAACGTATTCCTCATTAGGGCCACACGTTAAGGGCAATGAAGGAGGTGTTACATATTTCTGATACTACAAGTACCACAAAAAAGGGTATTATGTGGGAGTGAAAAAACTACCTGTAGTTTTTCCTGAATCAGATAAAATAAAATGAAGTGTGTGATGATGCGTGGGTTTACCCCGATAGCAAATATTGGCGTTATACCCTTTCCCGCCAGAAGTTAGGGCGCGTTGGGAAACACCCCTTAGGGTGGAAAAGGCGCTCACACGCTTATCAAGTGGCGTTACCGTCTCCAGATACGGCCGCCCTCAAGGAGCCAGCTGATAGGCAGCTGGAAAAATATCCTAAAAAGTATATACACACATACGGTGGTTATACTGCGACCAGCGATCGCCATCAGCCTGGAGATGCAGTGCTGGGTTGGCTTGGTCGAATTCCCTGACTAATATAGAGCATTTAATAGGATGCATTCTATATATATGTATGCGAGATGCACAGAGGGATATTTGCACTCTGGCATCAAGATAAGTGCGTTGTCCATATCTCCCAGAAGATGTCATGGACACGACAGTGGTCAGGTGATACAGATCCCATACGGCACGTGGAAGTATTGCCGTATAAAGGGAAGGAGTTATTTGGGGTCGGTCCATCGGACCTGGGGGCCACGGCTACAGCTGGGAAATCCAACCTTTTTACCCCAAGTTACATCTCAGCAGAAAAAGACACTGTCTTTTCAGCCTCAATCCTTCCGTTCCCATGTGGGCAAGCGGGCAAAAGGCCAGTCATATCTGCCCAGACATAGAGGAAAGGGAAGTAGACTGCAGCAGGCAGCCCCTTCCCAGGAAAAGAAGCCCTCCACCAGTGGGGGGGTAGTCTCAAGAGTCTCAGCGCGCAGTGGGATCACTCGCAAGTTGACCCCTAGATCGTACAAGTATTATCCCAGGGGTACAGATTGGAGAGTCGAGACATTTTTTCCTCGCAGGTTCCTGAAGCCTGCTTTACCAACGGCTCCCTCCGACAGGGAGGCAGTATTGGAAAAAAATTCACAAGCTGTATTTCCAGCAGGTGATAATCAAAGTACCCCTCCTACAACAAGGAAAAGGGTATTAGTCTTCCACACTATATTGTGGTACTGAAGCCAGACGGCTTGGTGAGACATAGTCTAAATCTGAAATCTTTGAACACTTACATAAAAAGGTTCAAATCAAGATGGAGTCACTCAAAGCAGTGATAGAGAACCGGAAAAAAGGGAACTATATGGTGTCCCTGGACATCAAGGATTACCTCCATGTCCAAATTTGCCCTTCTCAACAAGGGTACCTCTGGTTCGTGATACAGAACTGTCAATATCAGTTTCAGACGCTGCCGTTGAATTATCCACGGCACCCCGGGCCTTTACCAAGGTAATGGCCGAAAAGATGATTCTTAAAAGAAGAAAGGCATCTTAATTATCCCTTACTTGGACGATATCCTGAAAGGGGCAAGTTTCCAGAGAACAGTTGGAGGTCGGAAAAGAACTATCTAAAGTAGTTCTACGACAGCACGAGTGGATTCTAAATATTCCAAAAATCGCAGCTGTTTTCCGATGATACGTCTGCTGTTCCTAGGAATGATTCTGGGCATAGTCCAGAAAGAGGTATTTCTCCTGGAGGGGAAAGCCAGGGAGTTATCCGACCTAGTCAGAAACCTCCTAAAACCAGGCCAAGTATCAGTGCATCAATGCACAGGAGTCCTGGGAAAAATGGTGGCTTCTTACGAAGCGATTCCATTCGGCAGATCTCACGCAAAAACTTTTCAGGGGGATTTGCTGGACGAATGGTCCGGATCGCATCTTCAGATGCATCAGCGGATAACCCTGTCTCCAAGGACAAGGGTGTCTCTTCTGTGGGGGCTGCAGAGTGCTCATCTTCTAGAGGGCAGCACATTCAGCATTCAGGACTGTGTTCTGGTGACCACGGATGCCAGCCTGAGAGGCTGGGGAACAGTCACACAGGGAAGAAATTTCCAAGGAAGTGTGGTCAAGTCTGGAGATTTCTCTCCACATGAATATACTGGAGCTAAGGGCAATTTACGATGCTCTGAGCCTAGGAAGAACTCTGCTTCAAAGTCAACCGGTGCTGATCCAGTAGGACATCATCATGGCAGTCGCCCACGTAAACAGACGGGGCGGCACAAGAAGCAGGAGGGCAATGACAGCAAGGATTCTTCGCTGGGCGAAAGATCATGTGATAACACTGTCAGCAGTGTTCATTCCGGGAGTGGACAACTAGGAAGATTTCCTCAGCATGAATGAATTCCACCCGGAAAAGTGGGAACTTCATCTGGAAGTTTCCACATGTTTGTAAACCGTTGGGAAAGACCAAAGGTGGTTATGATGGCGTCTCACATGAAGCGCCAGGTCTAGAGACCCTCAGGCAATAGCTGGGACGCTCTGGTAACACCGTGGGTGTACCAGTCGGTGTATGTGTTCCCTCCTCTGCCTTTCATACCCAGTGTATGGAGAATGATAGGAAGGAGAGGAGTAAGAACTATACTCGTGGCTCCGGTTTGGCCAAGAAGAACTTGGTACCCGGAACTTCAAGAGATACTAGAAAGGATCTTGATTCAGCAAGAATCATGTCTGTTCCATGACTTACCGCAGCTGCGTTGACGCCAGGGCGGGTGAACGCCGGATCCTAAGGGAAAAAGGCATTCCGGAAGAGGTCATCCCTACCCTGGTCAGAGCCAGGAAGGAGGTGACCGCACAACATTATCACCGCTTAGGTGAAAATATGTTCCATGGTGTGAGGCCAGGAAGGCTCCACGGAAGAATTTCAACTAGGTTAATTCCTACATTTCCTGCAAACAGGAGTGTATATGGGTCTCAAATTGGGGTCCATTAAGGTTCAAATTTCGACCGGTCGATTTTCTTCCAGAAAGAAATTGGCTTCAGTTCCTGAAGTCCAGAAGTTGTTAAGGGAGTACTGCATATACAACCCCCTTTTGATGTCTCCAGTGGCACTGGGCGATCTCAACGTAGTTTGGGATTCCTAAAATCACATTGGTTTAAACAACTCAAATCTGTGGATTTGATATATCTCACATGGAAAGTGACCATGCTGTTGGTCCTGGCCTCGGCCAGGCGAGTGTCAGAATTGGCGGCTTTATCTCATAAAGCCATATCTGATTGTCCATTCGGACAGAGCAAAGCTGTGGACTCGTCCCCAGTTTCTCCCTAAGGTGGTGTCAGCGTTTCACCTGAACCAGCTTATTGTGGTACCTGCGGCTACTAGGGACTTGGAGGACTCCAAGTTGCTGGATGTTGTCAGGGCCCTGAAAATATAGTTTCCAGGTCGGCTGGAGTCAGGAAATCTGACTTGCTGTTTATCCTGTGTGCACCCAACAAGCTGGGTGCTCCTGCTTCTAAGCAGACTATTGCTCGTTGGATTTGTAGTACAATTCAGCTTGCACATTCTGTGGCAGGCTTGCCACAGCAAAAAATATGTAAATGCCCATTCCACAAGGAAGGTGGGCTCATCTTGGGCGGCTGCCCGAGGGGTCTCGGCATTACAACTCTGCCGAGCAGCTACGTGGTCAGGGGAGAACACGTTTGTAAAATTCTACAAATTTGATACCCTGGCAAAAGAGGACCTGGAGTTCTCTCATTCGGTGCTGCAGAGTCATCCGCACTCTCCCGCCCGTTTGGGAGCTTTGGTATAATCCCCATGGTCCTTTCAGGAACCCCAGCATCCACTAGGACGATAGAGAAAATAAGAATTTACTTACCGATAATTCTATTTCTCGGAGTCCGTAGTGGATGCTGGGCGCCCATCCCAAGTGCGGATTATCTGCAATACTTGTACATAGTTATTGCTAACTAAATCGGGTTAGTGTTATTGTGAGCCATCTTTTCAGAGGCTCCCCTGTTATCATACTGTTAACTGGGTTCAGATCACAGGTTGTACAGTGTGATTGGTGTGGCTGGTATGAGTCTTACCCGGGATTCAAAATTCCTCCCTTATTGTGTACGCTCGTCCGGGCACAGTGTCTAACTGGAGTCTGGAGGAGGGTCATGGGGGGAGGAGCCAGTGCACACCACCTGATCGGAAAGCTTTACTTTTGTGCCCTGTCTCCTGCGGAGCCGCTATTCCCCATGGTCCTTTCAGGAACCCCAGCATCCACTACGGACTCCGAGAAATAGAATTATCGGTAAGTAAATTCTTATTATATATTAAAGATGCTGTCTTAAGATATATAAAACATGCCCAAAGAGACATGAGTCTACTGGGTCCTAGAGTCAAAGCTATGTCGATTTCTGCTTGACGTGTCCTGTAGAATATGCAATGGACAGATGATGCCGACTTAAGAGGCATATGGAAGGCTGAGGATTGTGTGGAGAGAAGGGTTCTCGGACCTGGTCTCCACAGCTATAGCTGGTAATTCTGATATTTTGCCTTATATTCCTGCACAGCCTAGGAAAGCACGACATTATCAAATGCAGCCTTTCGAACAAAGAAACAAGAAAGTCAGAGGTGCGTCCTTTCTTGCCAGAGGCGGGGGCAGAGGAAAGAAGCTGCACAACACAGCTAGTTCCCAGGAACAGAAGTCCTCCCCGGCCTCTACAAAATCCACCGAATGTCGCTGGGGCTCCACAGGCGGAGCTAGGCCCGGTGGGGGCACGCCTTCGTAAGTTCAGCCACAAGTGGGTTCACTCCCTGTTAGATCCCTGGGCAATAGATATTGTGTCTCAGGGATACAAGCTGGACAGGGATACAAGCCCTGCCGGCTTCCCCCCACGAGAGGGAAATAAGAATTTACTTACCGATAATTCTATTTCTCATAGTCCGTAGTGGATGCTGGGGACTCCGTAAGGACCATGGGGAATAGCGGCTCCACAGGAGACTGGGCACATCTAAAGAAAGCTTTAGGACTATCTGGTGTGCACTGGCTCCTCCCCCTATGACCCTCCTCCAAGCCTCAGTTAGGATACTGTGCCCGGACGAGCGTACACAATAAGGAAGGATTTTGAATCCCGGGTAAGACTCATACCAGCCACACCAATCACACCGTATAACCTGTGATCTGAACCCAGTTAACAGCATGATAACAGAGGAGCCTCTGAAAGATGGCTCACAACAATAATAACCCGATTTTTGTAACAATAACTATGTACAAGTATTGCAGACAATCCGCACTTGGGATGGGCGCCCAGCATCCACTACGGACTATGAGAAATAGAATTATCGGTAAGTAAATTCTTATTTTCTCTAACGTCCTAAGTGGATGCTGGGGACTCCGTAAGGACCATGGGGATTATACCAAAGCTCCCAAACGGGCGGGAGAGTGCGGATGACTCTGCAGCACCAAATGAGAGAACTCCAGGTCCTCCTCAGCCAGGATATCAATTTTGTAGAATTTTACAAACGTATTTGCTCCTGACCAAGTAGCTGCTCGGCAAAGTTGTAAAGCCGAGACCCCTCGGGCAGCCGCCCAAGATGAGCCCACCTTCCTTGTGGAGTGGGCATTTACAGATTTTTGGCTGTGGCAGGCCTGCCACAGAATGTGCAAGCTGAATTGTACTACAAATCCAACGAGCAATAGTCTGCTTAGAAGCAGGAGCACCCAGCTTGTTGGGTGCATACAGGATAAACAGCGAGTCAGATTTCCTGACTCCAGCCGTCCTGGAAACATATATTTTCAGGGCCCTGACAACGTCTAGCAACTTGGAGGCCTCCAAGTCCCTAGTAGCCGCAGGCACCACAAATAGGTTGGTTCAGGTGAAACGCTGAAACTACCTTGGGGAGAAACTGAGGACGAGTCCTCAATTCCGCCCTGTCCGAATGGAAAATCAGATAAGGGCTTTTTCAGGATAAAGCCGCCAATTCTGACACGCGCCTGGCCCAGGCCAGGGCCAACAGCATGACCACTTTTCATGTGAGATATTTTAACTCCACAGATTTAAGTGGTTCAAACCAATGTGACTTTTGGAACCCAAAACTACATTGAGATCCCAAAGTGCCACTGGAGGCACAAAAGGAGGCTGTATATGCAGTACCCCTTTTACAAACGTCTGAACTTCAGGGACTGAAGCTAGTTCTTTTTGGAAGAAAATTGACAGGGCCGAAATTTGAACCTTAATGGACCCCAATTTCAGGCCCATAGACACTCCTGTTTGCAGGAAATGTAGGAATCGACCCAGTTGAATTTCCTCCGTCGGGCCTTACTGGCCTCGCACCACGCAACATATTTTCGCCAGTTACGGTGATAATGTTTTTGCGGTTACATCCTTCCTGGCTTTGATCAGGATAGGGATGACTTCATCCGGAATGCCTTTTTTTCTTCAGGATCCGGCGTTCAACCGCCATGCTGTCAAACGCAGCCGCGGTAAGTCTTGGAACAGACAGGGTCCTTGCTGGAGCAGGTCCCTTCTTAGAGGTAGAGGCCACGGATCCTCCGTGAGCATCTCTTGAAGTTCCGGTTACCAAGTCCTTCTTGGCCAATCCGGAACCACGAATCTAGTGCTTACTCCTCTCCATCTTATCAATCTCAGTACCTTGGGTATGAGAGGCAGAGGAGGGACACATACCCTGACTGGTACACCCACGGTGTTACCAGAGCGTCTACAGCTTATTGCCTGAGGGTCCCTGGACCTGGCGCAATACCTGTCAAGTTTTTAATCATGTGGAAGACTTCTGGGTGAAGTCCCCACTCTCCCGGGTGGAGGTCGTGCTGAGGAAGTCTGCTTCCCAGTTGTCCACTCCCGGAATGAATACTGCTGACAGTGCTATCACATGATTTTCCGCCCAGCAAAGAATCCTTGCAGCTTCTGCCATTGCCCTCCTGCTTCTTGTGCCACCCTGTCTGTTTACGTGGGTGACTGCCGTGATGTTGTCCGACTGGATCAACACCGGCTGACCTTGAAGCAGAGGTCTTGCTAAGCTTAGAGCATTGTAAATGTCCCTTAGCTTCAGGATATTTATGTGAAGTGATGTCTCCAGGCTTGACCATAAGCCCTGGATATTCCTTCCCTGTGTGACTGCTCCCCAGCCTCGCAGGCTGGCATTCGTGGTCACCAGGACCCAGTCCTGAATGCCTAATCTGCGGCCCTCTAGAAGATGAGCACTCTGCAACCACCACAGGAGGGACACCCTTGTCCTTGGTGACAGGGTTATCCGCTGATGCATCTGAAGATGCGACCCGGACCATTTGTCCAGCAGGTCCCACTGGAAAGTTCTTGCGTGGAATCTGCCGAATGGGATTGCTTCGTAGGAAGCCACCATTTTACCCAGAACCCTTGTGCATTGATGCACTGAGACTTGGCTCGGTTTTAGGAGGTTCCTGACTAGCTCGGATAACTCCCTGGCTTTCTCCTCCGGGAGAAACACCTTTTTCTGGACTGTGTCCAGGATCATCCCTAGGAACAGAAGACACGTCGTCGGAACCAGGTGCGATTTTGGAATATTGAGAATCCAATCGTGCTGCCGCAACACTACCTGAGATAGTGCTACACCAACCTCCAACTGTTCCCTGGATCTTACCCTTATCAGGGAATTGTCCAAGTAAGGGATAACTAAAATTCCCTTCCTTCGAAGGAATATCATCATTTCGGCCATTACCTTGGTAAAGACCCGGGGTGCCGTGGACCATCCATACGGCAGCGTCTGAACTGATAGTGACAGTTCTGTACCATAAACCTGAGGTACCCTTGGTGAGAAGTGTAAATTTTTACATGAAGGTAAGCATCCTTGATGTCCCGAGACATCATGTAGTCCCCTTCTTCCAGGTTCGCAATCACTGCTCTGAGTGACTTAATCTTGAATTTGAACCTCTGTATGTAAGTGTTCAAAGATTTTAGATTTAGAATCGGTCTCACCGAGCCGTCCGGCTTCGGTACCACAACAGTGTGGAATAATACCCCGTTCCCTGTTGCAGGAGGGGTATCTTGATTATCACCTGCTGGGAATACAGCTTGTGAATGGCTTCCAAAACTGTCTCCCTGTCAGAAGGAGACATCGGTAAAGCCGACTTTAGGAAACGGCGAGGGGGAGACGTCTCGAATTCTAATTTGTACCCCTGAGATATCACCTGAAGGATCCAGGGGTCTACTTGCGAGTGAGCCCACTGCGCGCTGAAATTCATTGAGACGGGCCCCCCACCGTGCCTGATTCTGCTTGTAAAGCCCCAGCGTATACTGAGGGCTTGGCAGAGGCGGGAGAGGGTTTCTGTTCCTGGGAACTGGCTGATTTCTGCAGCCTTTTTCCTCTCCCTCTGTCACGGGGCAGAAATGAGGAACCTTTTGCCCGCTTGTCCACGAAAAGACTGCGCCTGATAATACGGCGTCTTCTCATGTTGAGAGGCGACCTGGGGTACAAACGTGGAATTCCCAGCTGTTGCCGTGGCCACCAGGTCTGAAAGACCGACCCCAAATAACTCCTCCCCTTAATAAAGCAATACTTCCAAATGCCGTTTGGAATACGCATCACCTGACCACTGACGTGTCCATAACCCTCTACTGGTAGAAATGGACAACGCACTTAGACTTGATGCCAGTCGGCAAATATTCCGCTGTGCATCACGCATATATAGAAATGCATCTTTTAAAATGCTCTATAGGCAAAAATATACTGTCCCTATCTAGGGTATCAATATTTTCAGTCAGGAAATCCGACCACGCCAACCCAGCACTGCACATCCAGGCTGAGGCGATTGCTGGTCGCAGTATAACACCAGTATGTGTGTAAATACCTTTTAGGATACCCTCCTGCTTTCTATCAGCAGGATCCTTAAGGGCGGCCATCTCAGGCGAAGGTAGAGCCCTTACAAGCGTGTGAGCTCTTTATCCACCCTAGGGGGTGTTTCCCAACGCACCCTAACCTCTGGCGGGAAAGGATATAATACCAATAACATTTTAGAAATTATCAGTTGTTATCGGGGGAAACCCACGCATCATCACACACCTCATTTAATTTCTCAGATTCAGGGAAACTACAGGTAGTTTTTCCTCACCGAACATAATACCCCTTTTTGGTGGTACTCGTATTATCAGAAATGTGTAAAACATTTTTCATTGCCTCAATCATGTAACGTGTGGCCCTACTGGAAGTCACATTTGTCTCTTCACCGTCGACACTGGAGTCAGTATCCGTGTCGGCGTCTATATCTGCCATCTGAGGTAACGGGCGCTTTAGAGCCCCTGACGGCCTATGAGACGTCTGGACAGGCACAAGCTGAGTAGCCGGCTGTCTCATGTCAACCACTGTCTTTTATACAGAGCTGACACTGTCACGTAATTCCTTCCAACAGTTCATCCACTCAGGTGTCGACCCCCTAGGGGGTGACATCACTATTACAGGCAATCTGCTCCGTCTCCACATCATTTTTCTCCTCATACATGTCGACACAAAAGTACCGACATACAGCACACACACAGGGAATGCTCTGATAGAGGACAGGACCCCACTAGCCCTTTGGGGAGACAGAGGGAGAGTTTGCCAGCACACACCAGAGCGCTATATATATACAGGGATAACCTTATATAAGTGTTTTTCCCCTTATAGCTGCTGTATAGTTAATACTGCACCTAATTAGTGCCCCCCTCTCTTTTTTAACCCTTTCTGTAGTGTAGTGACTGCAGGGGAGAGCCAGGGAGCTTCCCTCCAACGGAGCTGTGAGGGAAAATGGCGCCAGTATGCTGAGGAGATAGGCTCCGCCCCCTTATCGGCGGCCTTATCACCCGTTTTTCTATGTATTCTGGCAGGGGTTAAATGCATCCATATAGCCCAGGAGCTATATGTGATGCATTTCTTTTGCCATCCAAGGTGTTTTTATTGCGTCTCAGGGCGCCCCCCCCCAGCGCCCTGCACCCTCAGTGACCGAAGTGTGAAGTGTGCTGAGAGCAATGGCGCAGAGCTGCAGTGCTGTGCGCTACCTTGTTGAAGACAGGACGTCTTCTGCCGCCGATTTTCCGGACCTCTTCTGCCTTCTGGCTCTGTAAGGGGGCCGGCGGCGCGGCTCTGGGACCCATCCAAGCTGGGCCTGTGATCGTCCCTCTGGAGCTAATGTCCAGTAGCCTAAGAAGCCCAATCCACTCTGCACGCAGGTGAGTTCGCTTCTTCTCCCCTTAGTCCCTCGATGCAGTGAGCCTGTTGCCAGCAGGTCTCACTGAAAATAAAAAACCTAAACTAAAACTTTCACTAAGAAGCTCAGGAGAGCCCCTAGTGTGCACCCTTCTCGTTCGGGCACAGAGATCTAACTGAGGCTTGGAGGAGGGTCATAGGGGGAGGAGCCAGTGCACACCAGATAGTCCTAAAGCTTTCTTTAGATGTGCCCAGTCTCCTGCCGCTATTCCCCATGGTCCTTACGGAGTCCCCAGCATCCACTTAGGACGTTAGAGAAAAACAGTGTTAACTGCAATTCACAAATTGTATCTTCAACAGGTGGTGGTCAAGGTTCCCCTCCTTCAACAAGGAGGGGGTTATTATTCGACCATGTTGTAGTCCCGAAACCAGACAGTTCGGTCAGACCCATATTGAATTTAAAATCCCTGAACATATACCTGAAAAGGTTCAAGTTCAAGATGGAATCGCTAAGAGCGGTCATTGCAAGCATGAAAGGGGGGGATTTTATGGTTACTCTGGACATAAAGGATGCATACCTTCATGTCCCCATTTATCCACCTCATCAGGCGTACCTCAGAATTGTGGTACGGGATTGTCATTACCAATTTCAGACGTTGCCGTTTGATCTCTCCACGGCCCCGAGAATATTCACCAAGGTAATAGCGGAAATGATGGTGCTCCTGCGGAAGCAAGGTGTCACTTATTATCACGTACTTGGACGATCTCCTCATAAAAGCGAGGTCAAGAGAGCAGTTGCTGAACAGCGTATCACTTTCTCTGGAAGTGTAACGGCAACACGGCTGGATTCTATATATTCCAAAGTCGCAGTTGTTTCCTACAGCTCATCTGCCTCTCCTAGGCATGATCCTAGACACAGACCAGAAAAGGGTTTATCTCCCGATAGAGAGAGCTCAGGAGCTCATGACACTGGTCAGGAATCTATTAAAACCAAAACAGGTGTCAGTGCATCACTGCACTCGAGTCCTGGGAAGGATGGTGGCATCATACGAGGCCATTCCCTTCGGCAGGTTCCATGCGAGGACCTTCCAATGGGACTTACTGGACAAGTGGTCCGGATCACATCTTCAGATGCATCGGTTAATCACCCTATCCCCCAGGGCCAGGATGTCTCTCCTGTGGTGGCTGCAGAGTGCTCACCTTCTCGAAGGTCGCAGATTCGGCATTCAGGACTGGGTCCTGGTGACCACGGATGCAAGCCTCCGAGGGTGGGGGGCAGTCACACAGGGAAGAAATTTCCAAGGGCTGTGGTCAAGTCAGGAGACTTGCCTTCACATCAACATCCTGGAACTAAGGGCCATATACAACACCCTACGTCAAGCGGAGTCCCTGCTTCGCGACCAACCGGTTCTGATTCAGTCAGACAACATCACCACAGTGGCTCATATAAACCGCCAAGGCGGCACAAGGAGCAGGGTGGCGATGGTAGAATCCACCAGAATTCTTCACTGGGCGGAGAATCACGTAAGCGCACTGTCAGCAGTGTTCATTCCGGGAGTGGACAACTGGGAAGCAGACTTCCTCAGCAGGCACGACCTCCACCCGGGAGAGTGGGGACTTCATCAAGAAGTCTTCACGCAGATTGCAAGTCGGGGGGAACTGCCACAGGTGGACATGATGGCATCCCGCCTCAACAAAAAGCTGCAGAGATATTGCGCCAGGTCAAGAGACCCTCAGGCGATAGCTGTGGACGCACTGGTGACACCGTTGGTGTTCCAGTCGGTCTATGTATTTCCTCCTCTTCCTTTCATACCCAAGGTGCTGAGAATCATAAGAAAAAGAGGAGTGAGAACAATACTCATTGTTCCGGATTGGCCAAGAAGGACTTGGTATCCAGATCTGCAAGAAATGCTCACAGAGGACCGGTGGCCTCTGCCTCTAAGACAGGACTTGTGCAACAGGGGCCCTGTCTGTTCTAAGACTTCCCGCGGCTGCGTTTGACTGCATGGCGGTTGAATGCCGGATCCTAGCAGAAAAAGGCATTCCGGATGAGGTCATTCCTACGCTGATAGAGGCTAGGAAGGATGTGACGGCTCAACATTATCACCGTATATGGCGAAAATATGTGGCTTGGTGTGAGGCCAGGAATGCCCCTACGGAGGAATTCCAGCTAGGCCGTTTCCTTCACTTCCTACAGTCGGGAGTGACTTTAGGCCTTAAATTGGGTTCCATTAAGGTTCAGATTTCAGCCTTATCCATTTTCTTTCAAAAAGAACTGGCTTGTCTGCCTGAAGTTCAGACGTTTGTAAAGGGAGTGCTGCATATTCAGCCCCCTTTTGTGCCTCCAGTGGCACCTTGGGATCTTAACGTGGTGTTGAGTTTCCTGAAATCACACTGGTTTGAACCACTCAAAACGGTGGAAGTAAAATATCTCACGTGGAAGGTGGTCATGCTATTAGCCTTGGCTTCGGCTAGGCATGTGTCAGAATTGGCGGCTTTGTCACATAAAAGCCCTTATCTGGTTTTCCATGCGGATAGAGCAGAATTGCGGACCCGCCCACAATTTCTGCCGAAAGTGGTTTCATCCTTTCATATAAACCAACCTATTGTGGTGCCTGTGGCTACTACTGACTTGGAGGATTCCGAGTCACTGGATGTGGTTGGGGCTTTGAAGGTTTATGTAGCCAGAACGGCTAAGGTCAGGAAAACAGAATCTTTGTTTATACTGTATGCTTCAAACAAGCTTGGGGCGCCTGCTTCAAAGCAAACTATTGCTCGCTGGATCTGTAACACGATTCAGCAGGCTCATTCTGCGGCTGGGTTGCCGCTGCCTAAATCAGGTAAGGCCCATTCCACAAGGAAGGTGGGCTCTTCTTGGGCGGCTGCCCGAGGGGTCTCTGCATTACAGCTTTGCCGAGCGGCTACTTGGTCAGGTTCAAACACCTTTGCAAAGTTCTACAAGTTTGATACCCTGGCTGAGGAGGACCTTGTGTTTGCTTATTCGGTGCTGCAGAGTCATCCGCACTCTCCCGCCCGTTTGGGAGCTTTGGTATAATCCCCATGGTCCTTACGGAGTCCCCAGCATCCACTAGGACGTTAGAGAAAATAAGATTTTACTTACCGGTAAATCTATTTCTCGTAGTCCGTAGTGGATGCTGGGCGCCCGTCTCAAGTGTGGACTTCTTCTGCAATGCTTGTATATAGTTATTGCTTAAATAAGGGTTATGTTATAGTTGCATCAGAGTTTATCGGATGCTCTGTGATTGTTCATACTGTTAACTGGGTAAAGTTATCACAAGTTATACGGTGTGATTGGTGTGGCTGGTATGAGTCTTACCCTGGATTCCCAAAATCCTTTCCTTGTACTGTCAGCTCTTCCGGGCACAGTTTCTCTAACTGAGGTCTGGAGGAGGGACATAGAGGGAGGAGCCAGAGCACACCAGAATCTAAATTCTTTCTTAAAGTGCTCATGTCTCCTACGGAGCCAGTCTATTCCCCATGGTCCTAACGGAGTCCCCAGCATCCACTACAGACTACGAGAAATAGATTTACCGGTAAGTAAAATCTTATATTTTTTTTGTGTGGCCCTTTTAGTACCTGGGGTGGAAGACGAGCAATAAGGGAGGTTGCGCTTGACCTGCAGCCCCTCCCATATCTCTGGGCGCCAGTCTACTGCAGATATCTCGCCCTTGAGCTGCCTCACTCTCCCTCCTTCCCTCAGAGACCCAGGCAGCCATCTTACAGCAGGCATTAAGCAGGCCTTCGGATATGCTGGGCTCAGTCTCCCTGTAAAAACGTCTGCAGCACGCCATTTTTTACAATCACTTATATCCTACCTGCTTCAAAACAAGCTGAGTAGTTGATTCAAGTTTTCATTGTAGTGATATTATATATTTAACTGCATTTTATGTGACTGTGTGCTAGTTCTGCTGTCTGACTTTCCTTTCAGCTATATCATATATACATATCTGTTAATTCAATACCTTGTACACAGATGCTTTCAGGGCTATTTATCACAGCACATACTTGTCTGTGTTCAGTCACATACTACACTCTGCATAAAAATGTCCAAAAGTCCGATCAGAAATTATTTATTTCTCTGACGTCCTAGTGGATGCTGGGAACTCCGTAAGGACCATGGGGATAGCGGGCTCCGCAGGAGACTGGGCACTCTAAAAGAAAGATTAGGTACTATCTGGTGTGCACTGGCTCCTCCCTCTATGCCCCTCCTCCAGACCTCAGTTAGAATCTGTGCCCGGCCCGAGCTGGTTGCACACTAGGGGCTCTCCTGAGGGGGGGGGGAGAAGTCCGCCGAAAAAGGGGCGGGGGCTATCTCCCTCAGCACACTGGCGCCATTTTCTCTTCACAGTGCAGCTGGAAGACAGCTCCCCAGGCTCTCCCCTGCAGTTTCCAGGCTCAAAGGGTTAAAAAGAGAGGGGGGGCACTAAATTTAGGCGCAAAACTGTATATAAAAAGCAGCTATAGGGATAAATCACTTTCTATTAGTGTAAATCCCTGATTAAATAGCGCTGTGGTGTGTGCTGGCATACTCTCTCTCTGTCTCCCCAAAGGACTTTGTGGGGTCCTGTCCTCAGTCAGAGCATTCCCTGTGTGTGTGCGCGGTGTGTCGGTACGGCTGTGTCGACTTGTTTGATGAGGAGGCTTATGTGGAGGCGGAGCAGGTGCCGATAAATGTGATGTCACCCCCTGCGGGGTCGACACCAGAGTGGGTGGATATGTGGAAGGTATTAACCGACAGTGTCAACTCCTTACATAAAAGGCTGGATGACGTAACAGACATGGGACAGCCGGCTTCTCAGCCCGCGCCTGCCCAGGCATCTCAAAGGCCATCAGGGGCTCAAAAACGGCCGCTACCTCAGATGGCAGACACAGATGTCGACACGGAGTCTGACTCCAGTGTCGACGAGGTTGAGACATATACACAATCCACTAGGGGCATCCGTTGCATGATTTCGGCAATGAAAAATGTGTTACACATTTCTGACATTAACCCAAGTACCACTAAAAAGGGGTTTTATGTTTGGGGAGAAAAAGCAGCCAGTATTTTGTTCCCCCATCAGATGAATTGAATGAAGTGTGTGAAGAAGCGTGGGTTTTCCCCGATAAGAAACTGGTAATTTCTAAAAAGTTACTGATGGCGTACCCTTTCCCGCCAGAGGATAGGTCACGTTGGGAGATATCCCCTAGGGTGGATAAGGCGCTCACACGTTTGTCAAAAAAGGTGGCATAAGGATACGGCCACCTTGAAGGAGCCTGCTGATAGAAAGCAGGAGGAAATCCTGAAGTCTGTATATACCCACTCCGGTACTATACTGAGACCTGCAATTGCCTCAGCATGGAGGTGTAGTGCTGCTGCAGCGTGGTCTGATACCCTGTCAGATAATAGTGTTACCCTCGACAGGGATACTATTTTGCTAACCATAGAGCATATTAAAAACGTCGTCTTATATATGAGGGATGCACAGAGGGATATTTGCCGGCTGGCATCCAGAATTAATGCAATGTCCATTTCTGCCAGGAGGGTATTATGGACCCGGCAGTGGACAGGTGATGCTGATTCTAAAAGGCACATGGAGATTCTGCCTTATAAGTGTGAGGAATTGTTTGGGGATGGTCTCTCGGACCTCGTATCCACAGCAACAGCTGGGAAGTCAAAATTTTTACCTCTGGTTCACTCACAGCCTAAGAAAGCACCGTATTATCAGGTACAGTCCTTTCGGCCTCAGAAAAGCAAGCGGGTCAAAGGCGCTTCCTTTCTGCCAGAGGCAAGGGAAGAAGGAAAAAGGCTGCACCAGACAGCCAGTTCCCAAGATCAAAAATCTTCCCCCGCTTCCTCTAAGTCCACCGCATGACGCTGGGGCTCCACAGGCTGAGCCAGGTGCGGTGGGGGCGCGTCTCCGGAACTTCAGAGACCAGTGGGCTCGCTCACAGATGGATCCCTGGGTTCTGCAAGTAGTATCACAGGGATACAAGCTGGAGTTCGAGGCGACTCCCCATCGCCGTTACCTCAAATCAGCCTTGCCTGCTGCCCTCAGAAAAAGGGAGGTAGTACTGGCGGCAATTCACAAGCTGTATCTTCAGCAGGTGATAATCAAAGTTCCCCTCCTTCAACAGGGACGGGGTTACTATTCCACAATGTTGTGGTACCGAAACCAGACGGTTCGGTGAGACCCATTCTAAATTTAAAATCCTTGAACATTTATATAAAAAAGTTCAAGTTCAAAGTACCTCAAGGGTGTGGTACAGGACTGTCGTTACCAATTCCAGACGTTGCCGTCTGGTCTGTCCACGGCACCGTGGGTATTTACCAAGGTAATGGCCGAAATGATGATGCTCCTCTGAAAGAAGGGAGTCATGATTATTCCGTACTTGGACGATCTCCTTATAAAGGCGAGGTCCAAAGAGCAGTTGCTAGTCGGCGTGGCACTATCATAGGAAGTGCTGCATCAGCACGGCTGGATTCTGAATATCCCAAAGTCGCAGCTGATTCCTGCGACGCGTCTGCTGTTCTTGGGCATGATTTTGGACACAGAACAGAAGAAGATATTTCTCCCAGAGGAGAAGGCCCAGGAATTATCATCTCTGGTCAGGGTTCTCCTGAAACCAAAGCAGGTGTTGGTGCATCACTGCACGCGAGTCTTGGGAAAGATGGTAGCTTCTTACGAAGCAAGTCCCTTCGGCAGATTCCATGCAAGGCTCTTCCAGTGGGATCTGTTGGACAAGTGGTCCGGATCGCATCTCCAGATGCATCGGTTAATCACCCTGTCCCCGAGGGCCAGGGTGTCTCTGCTGTGGTGGCTGCAGAGTGCTCATCTGCTCGAAGGCCGCAGATTCGGCATACAGGACTGGGTCCTGGTGACCACGGATGCAAGCCTCCGAGGTTGGGGGGCAGTCACCCAGGGAAGAAACTTCCAAGGACAATGGTCAAGTTAGGAAACTTCCCTACACTTAAATATTCTGGAACTAAGGGACATTTACAACGCCCTGTGTCAAGCAGAACCCCTGCTTCAAAACCAACCGGTTCTGATTCAGTCAGACAACATCACAGCGGTCGCCCATGTAAACCGCCAGGGCGGCACAAGAAGCAGGGTGGCAATGGCAGAAGCCACAAGGATTCTTTGATGGCGGAGAATCACGTGATAGCACTGTCAGCAGTGTTCATTCCGGGAGTGGACAACTGGGAAGCAGATTTCCTCAGCAGGCATGACCTCCACCCGGGAGAGTGGGGACTTCATCCAGAAGTCTTCCAGCTGATTGTGAACCGTTGGGAACGGCCACAGGTGGACATGATGGCGTCCCGCCTCAACAAAAAGCTAAAAAGATATTGCGCCAGGTCAAGGGACCCTCAGGCGATAGCTGTGGACGCTCTAGTGACACCGTGGGTGTACCAGTCGGTTTATGTGTTCCCTCCTCTTCCTCTCATACCCAAGGTACTGAGAATAATAAGAAGGAGAGGAGTAAGAACTATACTCATTGTTCCGGATTGGCCAAGAAGAGCTTGGTACCCAGAACTTCAAGAAATTATCTCAGAGGACCCTTGGCCTCTGCCGCTCCGACAGGACCTGATACTGCAGGGGCCCTGTCTGTTCCAAGACTTACCGCGGCTGCGTTTGACGGCATGGCGGTTGAACACCGGATCCTAAAGGAAAAGGGCATTCCGGAGGAAGTCATTCTTACGCTGATTAAAGCTAGGAAGGATGTGACCGCAAAACATTATCACCGCATATGGCGAAAATATGTTGCTTGGTGTGAGGCCTGGAAGGCCCCAACGGAGGAATTTCAGCTGGGTCGATTTCTGCACTTCCTACAGTCAGGGGTGACTATGGGCCTCAAATTGGGTTCCATTAAGGTCCAGATTTGGCTCTGTCGATTTTCTTCCAAAACGAACTGGCTTCACTGCCTGAAGTTCAGACTTTTGTTAAAGGAGTGCTGCATATTCAGCCCCCTTTTGTGCCTCCAGTGGCACCTTGAGATCTCAACGTGGTGTTGGATTTCCTAAAGTCGCATTGGTTTGAGCCACTTAAAACCGTGGAGCAAAAATATTTCACGCGGAAAGTGGTCATGCTGTTGGCCTTGGCTTCGGCCAGGCGTGTATCAGAATTGGCGGCTTTGTCATGTAAAAGCCCTTATCTGATTTTTCATATGGATAGGGCGGAATTGAGGACTCGTTCCCAATTTCTTCCTAAGGTGGTATCAGCGTTTCATTTGAACCAACCTATTGTGGTGCCTGCGGCTACTCGGGACTTGGAGGATTCCAAGTTGCTGGACGTAGTCAGGGCCCTGAAAATCTATGTTTCCAGGATGGCTAGAGTCAGGAAAACTGACTCGCTATTTATCCTGTATGCACCCAACAAGCTGGGTGCTCCTGCTTCAAAGCAGACTATTGCTCGCTGGATCTATAGCACGATTCAACTTGCACTTTCTGCGGCTGGACTGCCTCATCCTAAATCAGTAAAAGCCCATTCCACGAGGAAGGTGGGCTCTTCTTGGGCGGCTGCCCGAGGGGTCTCGGCTTTACAACTTTGCCGAGCTGCTACTTGGTCGGGTTCAAACACATTTGCAAAATTCTACAAGTTTGATACCCTGGCTGAGGAGGACCTTGAGTTTGCTCATTCGGTGCTGCAGAGTCATCCGCACTCTCCCGCCCGTTTGGGAGCTTTGGTATAATCCCCATGGTCCTTACGGAGTTCCCAGCATCCACTAGGACGTCAGAGAAAATAAGAATTTACTCACCGGTAATTCTATTTCTCGTAGTCCGTAGTGGATGCTGGGCGCCCATTCCAAGTGCGGATTGTCTGCAATACTTGTATATAGTTATTGCTTAACTAAAGGCTTATTGTTATGAGCCATCTTTTCGTGAGGCTCAGTTGTTATTCATACTGTTAACTGGGTATAGTATCACGAGTTGTACGGTGTGGCTGGTATGAGTCTTACCCGGGATTCCAAATCCTTTCCTTATTGTGTCAGCTCTTCCGGGCACAGTTTCCCTAACTGAGGTCTGGAGGAGGGGCATAGAGGGAGGAGCCAGTGCACACCAGATAGTACCTAATCTTTCTTTTAGAGTGCCCAGTCTCCTGCGGAGCCCGCTATCCCCATGGTCCTTACGGAGTTCCCAGCATCCACTACGGACTACGAGAAATAGAATTACCGGTGAGTAAATTCTTATTTTCTCATACGTCCTAGAGGATGCTGGGGATGCTTCAATAACCATGGGGTATAGACGGGATCCGCAGGAGACATGGGCACTTTAAGACTTTAAATGGGTGTGAACTGGCTTCTCTCTATGCCCCTCCTCCAGTTAGATTCTGTGCCCAGAGAGACTGGTCACACACTGAGGAGCTCTCCTGAGTTTCTTGGAAAAATACTTTTGTTAGGTTTATAATTTTCAGGGAGACCTGCTGGCAACAGGCTCCCTGCATTGTGGGACTGAGGGGAGAGAAGCAGACCTACTTCTACTTCTCTGAGTTCAAAGGCTCTGCTTCTTAGGCTACTGGACACCATTAGCTCCAGAGGGTTCGATCACTTGGTCCGCCTAGCTGCGTGTTCCCGGAGCCGCGCCGTCACCCCCCTCACAGAGCCGGAAGACAGAAGCCGGGTGAGTATGAGAAGATCAGAAGACTTCAGTGACAGCAGAAGACGCGTTTGAGGTACCGCGCAGCGCTCCATACTCCCACACATTACACTGCACTGCAGGGTACAAGGCACAGGGGGGGCACCCAGGGCAGCATGAAGACCTCAAACAGCACTGGCATACGTTAAAACAGTGCCTAGGCACTAGTTAAGGGACCCCCGCCAGTATAAATCTAAATAAAAGCAGCACTTAAGCGCGCCATGTAGTGGGCAGGGCTTAGCCCACACAGCTCTGACCGGCGTCATTTTCTCTTCACAGAAAGCTGCAGAGATGCTGGCCCTGACCTCCACACTGCTGTGCAAGTAACCGGGTGCAAAACGGGGGGAGGCACAAGTGATTTGGTGCTGTTTGATATATATATATAAAGCACTAACAGGTCTGGGCAGTCTTTTTACTCGCTTCAGTACCGGGATAGGCGCTGGGTGTGAGCTGGCAGAACTCCCTCTGTGTCTCTCTAACAGGCTTTGTTGTGGGTCTGTCTCCTATAGCCCCAGTGTGGTTGTGGGTGTCGGTACGTGTGTGTCGACATGTCTGAGGCTGAGTGCTCTTCCCAGGAGGAGGCTGGAGTGGGGACAGAAAAGTCTGTAACAGTGACCGTGTCGGCACCGCCGACGGACGATTGTGTAAATATGTTTAGTGTTTTGAATGCAAATGTGACTCGATTGTCTAAGAAATTAGATAAATCTGAGTCTAAGAACCAGACATGGAGAAAATCCATGGAGGATGCTTTGTCACAAGCTCAGACCCCTTCGGGGTCACAGAAACGTGCATTTACCCAGATAGCTGATACAGATACCGACAAGGGCTCTGATTCCAGTGTCGACTACAGTGATGCATTCAGTACATGATTGTGGCAATAAAAGACGTGTTACATATCACGGAGGACCGTACTGTCCCTGATACAAGGGTCTGTATGTATAAAGGAAAGAAACCGGAGGTAACGTTTCCTCCCTCTCATGAACTGAATGAGCTTTTTGAAAAGGCTTGGGAAAATCCTGACAAGAAGATACATGTTCCCAAAAGAATTCCAGTGGCATATCCGTTTCCATTTGGGGACAGGGAAAAGTGGGAGTCAACCCCCACGGTAGACAAAGCTTTATCGCGTCTATCCAAAAAGGTGGCGCTTCCGTCTCCTGACACGGCAGCTCTAAAGGATCCTGCAGATCGTAAGCAGGAAAATGCACTAAAATCCATTTATGTCGCTACTCAGGCCTGCCGTTGCTGCGACATGGGTGAGTAGCGCTATTGAAAAGTGGGCAGATAACTTGTCATCTGAGATGGGTACCCTAGACAGGGATAGCGTACTTTTGACTTTGGGTCATATCAAGGACGCTGCAGCATATTTAAAAGAAGCTGTAAGGGATATTGGCCTTTTGGGATCAAGGGCCAATGCCATGGCAGTCTCATCAAGGAGAGCATTGTGGATGTATCAATGGAATGCTGACGCTGACTCTAAGAAGGCGATGGAGTCGTTACCGTTTAACGGTAGTGTCTTGTTTGGTGACGGCCTCACTAACTTGGTATCTACGGCTACCGCGGGTAAGTCGTCATTTTTACCTTATGTTTCTGCACAACAGAAGAAAACGCCCCACTATCAGATGCAGTCCTTTCGGTCCAATAAATACAAAAAAGGACGAGGATCCTCCTTCCTTGCTGCGAGAGGAAGAGGAAGGAAAAAAAGGTCACCGGCTGTGGCAAGTTCCCAGGAGCAGAAGTCCTCTCCGGCTTCAATCAAATCCACCGCATGACGCTGGGGCTCCTCTGCGGGAGTCCGCACCAGTGGGGGCACGTCTGATTCTCTTCAGTCAGGATCTGGGTACACTCGGACCTGGATCCTTGGATATTAGAAATAGGAGGCCAAGGGTACAAAGTTTCAGGACATGCCCCTTCAACGATTTTTCAAATTGGCCTTGCCTGTTTCTCTTCCAGAAAGAGAGGTGGTATGCGCTGCGATACTGAAGCTGTGTTAAAATCAAGTCATTGTCACGGTACCCCCGTCACAACAGGGGGAGGGTTTTTATTCGTGTCTGTTCGTGGTACCGAAGCCGGATGGCTCGGTCAGACCGATTCTGAACCTGAAATCTCTCAATTTCTTTCTAAAAAGATTCAAATTCAAGATGGAATCTCTCCGAGCAGTGATCTCCAGTCTGGAGGAGGGTGATTTTATGGTGTCGGTCGACATAAAGGATGCCTACTTACACGTTCCCATATATCCTCCACATTAGATATACCTGAGGTTTGCTGTTCAGGATTGTCATTACCAATTTCAGACGTTGCCGTTTGATCTGTCCACGGCTCCAAGGATTTTCACCAAGGTTATGGTGGAGATGATGGTTCTCCTGCGCAAGCAGGGAGTCGCAATTATCCCGTACGTGGACGATCTCCTGATAAAGGCGAGATCCAAGGAACAATTGCTGAAAAACGTTGCACTCTCTCTGACGATTCTGCAAGAACATGGTTGGCTCCTAAACTTGCCAAATTCACAGTTGGTTCCGACGACACAGTTGTCGTTCCCGGGTATGATTCTGGATACAGAATTACAGTGAGTTTTTCTTCCAGTGGAAAAGGCTCTGGAAATACAGAACATGGTAAAACAGATTCTGAAACCGGCAAGAGTGTCGATTCTTCAATGCACTCGGTTGCTGGCAGGGCCGGTTCTACGTCTTCCAGCGCCCCGGGGGGCAAAGGGGGTGTGTGGCTTCATACAGGGGGCGTGGTCATTAACGCCCCCTGTACAGTAGTGAAATGATGTGCGGTGCGCGATGACATCATTGCGCACAGCAAAGGTCCTCTCCACGAAGGGAAACTAGACGCTCGCGTCTAGTTTCCCTTCGTGGAGAGGACCTTTGCGGTGCGCAATGACGTCATTGCGCACCGCACAGTAAAGGTCCTCTCCATGAAGGGAAACTAGACGCTACGCGTCTAGTTCCCTTCACAGCGGGGGGCAGCGGGACAGAGCGATCAGCAGGGGGCACAGCAGCAGCGGATCTTGCCATGGTGTGGCGCCCTCCAGATGGCGCCGGCGCCCTCCGGAAGGCGGCGCCCCGGGCAAAAGTCCTGCTTGCCCGTGGCAAGATCCGCTACTGGTTGCTGGGGAAGATGGTGGCGGCCTACGAGGCCATTCAGTATGGCAGGTTCCATGCCAGGGTGTTTCAGCGGGACCTGCTGGACAAGTGGTCCGGGTCTCACCTGGACATGCACCGGAAAATAATCCTATCTTCCAGGACCAGAATCTCTCTCCTGTGGTGGCTGCTGCACACTTCACACCTCCTAGAGGGACGCAGGTTCGGGATTCAGGATTGGATCCTGGTGACCACAGATGCAAGTCTCGGAGGTTAGGGAGCAGTCACTCAGGGGAGAAATTTTCAGGGAAAATGGTCAACCCAGGAAGCTTGTCTGCACATAAACATTCTGGAATTAAGGGCCATTTACAACGGCATTCTGCAAGCGGATCATCTTCTTCGCGGTCTGCCCGTCTTGATTCAGTCAGACAACATAGCAGCAGTGCCGTACATAAACCACCAGGGCGGAACAAGGAGCAGAGCGGCAATGGCCGAGGCCACGAGACTTCTTCGCTGGGCGGAGAAACATGCAAGTGCTCTGTCAGCGGTCTTCATTCCAGGAGTGAACAACTGGGAAGCAGACTTCCTCAGCAGACACGATCTCCATCCAGGAGAGTGGGGTCTTCATCAAGAGGTCTTTGCAAAAGTGACAAGTCATTGGGGAATTCCTCAAATAGACATGATGGCGTCCCGCCTCAACAAGAAACTTCAGAGATATTGTTCCAGGTCAAGGGACCCTCAAGTGATGGCGGTGGACACCCTAGTGACACCGTGGGTTTTTCCGTCGGTATATCTGTTCCCTCCACTTCCACTCATTCCAAAGGTGATAAGGATCATAAGAAGAACAAGGGTTCAGGCGATACTCATTGTTCCAGACTTGCCAAGGAGGGCCTGGTATCCAGATCTTCAGGAGTTGCTCATAGAAGATTCCTGGCCTCTTCCTCTAAGAGAGGACCTGTTACAACAGGGTCCATGCGTGTATCAAGACTTACCACTGCTGTGTTTGACGGCATGGCGGTTGAGCGCCAAATCCTAGCCCGGAAGGGTATTCCCAGTGAAGTCATTCCCACACTTCTTCAGGCTAGAAAAGAAGTAACGGCAAGGCATTACCACTGTATTTGGAGAAAGTATGTGTCTTGGTGTGAATCCACGAAGGCTCCTACGGAGGAATTTCAGCTGGGGCGTTTGCTCCATTTTTTACAAGCTGGTGTGAATGCGGGCCTAAAGTTGGGCTCAATTAAAGTACAAATTTCGGCCTTATCGATTTGCTTTCAGAAAGAATTGGCCTCCCTTCCAGAAGTTCAGTCCTTCGTGAAAGGCGTACTACACATCCAACCTCCCTTTGTGCCCCCAGTGGCGCCATGGGATCTGAATGTGGTGTTGCAGTTCCTGCAATCTCATTGGTTTGAACCTTTGCGTAAGTTGAGTTAAAGTTCCTTACTTGGAAAGTAGTCATGTTGTTGGCCTTGGCTTCCGCAAGGCGGGTATCTGAATTGGCGGCTTTGTCTCACAAAAGCCCCTATTTAATCTTCCATGCTGATAGAGCGGAGTTGAGAACTCGTCAGCAATTTCTGCCAAAAGTGGTTTCATCGTTTCACGTAAACCAGCCTATTGTGGTGCCAGTGGCTACTGACGCATTGGCGGAATCGAAGTCTCTCGATGTGGTCAGAGCTTTGAAAATCTATGTCGCCAGAACGGCTCAAATTAGGAAAACAGAGGCTCTGTTTGTCCTGTGGGCTCCCAACAAGATTGGGGCTCCTGCTTCCAAGCAGACTTTTGCACGTTGGATCTGTAATACGATTCAGCAAGCTCATTCTACGGCAGGATTGCCGTTACCAAAATCAGTGAAGGCCCATTCTACCAGAAAGGTGGGCTCATCCTGGGCGGCTGCCCGGGGGTTTCGGCATTACAGCTTTGCCGAGCTGCTACTTGGTCGGGATCAAACACCTTTGCAAAGTTTTACAAGTTTGATACCCTGGCTGAGGAGGACCTCTTGTTTGGTCAATCGGTGCTGCAGAGTCATCCGCACTCTCCCGGCCTTTCTAGAGCTTTGGTATAAACCCCATGGTTCTTGAAGCATCCCCAGCATCTTATGGGAACGTATGAGAAAATAGGATTTTAATACCTACCAGTAAATCCTTTTCTCTTAGTCCGTAGAGGATACTGGGTACCCGTCCCAGTGCGGGCTGTATCTGCAGTTTGGTTGTAGTTATGCTCATGTTGAGTCAGTCTGTGACTGTTGTTGGTCATGCCGTTGCATGCGTTGTTGTTGAATGCCATGTTGTACGGCGTGTTTGAGGTGTGAGCTGGTATGTATCTCACCTTAGTTAATAGCGTTAAATAAATCCTTTTCCTCAAAATGTCTGTCTCCCTGGGCACAGTTCCTATAACTATAGTCTGGAGGAGGGGCATAGAGGGAGGAGCCAGTTCACACCCATTTAAAGTCTTAAAGTGCCCATGTCTCCTGCGGATCCCGTCTATACCCCATGGTTCTTGAAGCATCCCCAGCATCCTCTACGGACTAAGAGGGGGTACTCAACCCCCATAGAAACCGACAAAAGAAGTAAAAGAACTGTCACAGCGCACAAGAATAAAAGCACATATTTGTTTATTTTAAACACAGATCAAAACTAGTTTTAAAATTACATAAAAAGTATATCTCACTCAAACAGCTGCTATAATATTACAACCTGATGTATCTCTTTACATGACACATTGTAATGAAGTTTAACAAATACAACCTTATGATACTGTATCAAAAGTGCCATTGGGTAGAAGATACAATAAATATTAACAAGTTCTACAGGTCTCTGAGAACGCGTTAATACTTATTGTTTCTTTTTTTCCAAAGCCACTTTTGATACAGTATCATAAAGTTGTATCTGTTAAACTTCATTACAATGTGTCATGTAAAGAGATATCCTCTCCAAGCAGCAGTGTGTGCAAAGTGGGAAACTCCTCCAGTGGAATCACATGTCACACGTCTGGTGACATCCACTTTGCCTGTCACAACCATCTACTCACTGAAGAAACTGATGGATAGACGAAAAGAAAATTGTCTTGAAATCTATTTATTCCCTCACGGGGGATATTCATAGGCCTACAGTGGCAGCTTCATGGGCAGCAAAGGCTATCAAAGCATGGTTACAGTAGAGATGAGCGCCTGAAATTTTTCGGGTTTTGGTTTTGGGTTCGGTTCCGCGGCCGTGTTTTGGGTTCGAACGCGTTTTGGCAAAACCTCACCGAATTATTTTTGTCGGATTCGGGTGTGTTTTGGATTCGGGTGTTTTTTTCCAAAAACACTAAAAAACAGCTTAAATCATAGAATTTGGGGGTCATTTTGATCCCAAAGTATTATTAACCTCAAAAACCATAATTTACACTCATTTTCAGTCTATTCTGAATACCTCACACCTCACAATATTATTTTTAGTCCTAAAATTTGCACCGAGGTCGCTGTGTGAGTAAGATAAGCGACCCTAGTGGCCGACACAAACACCGGGCCCATCTAGGAGTGGCACTGCAGTGTCACGCAGGATGTCCCTTCCAAAAAACCCTCCCCAAACAGCACATGACGCAAAGAAAAAAAGAGGCGCAATGAGGTAGCTGTGTGAGTAAGATTAGCGACCCTAGTGGCCGACACAAACACCGGGCACATCTAGGAGTGGCACTGCAGTGTCACGCAGGATGTCCCTTCCAAAAAACCCTCCCCAAACAGCACATGACGCAAAGAAAAAAAGAGGCGCAATGAGGTAGCTGTGTGAGTAAGATTAGCGACCCTAGTGGCCGACACAAACACCGGGCACATCTAGGAGTGGCACTGCAGTGTCACGCAGGATGTCCCTTCCAAAAAACCCTCCCCAAACAGCACATGACGCAAAGAAAAAAAGAGGCGCAATGAGGTAGCTGTGTGAGTAAGATTAGCGACCCTAGTGGCCGACACAAACACCGGGCCCATCTAGGAGTGGCACTGCAGTGTCACGCAGGATGTCCCTTCCAAAAAACCCTCCCCAATCAGCACATGATGCAAAGAAAAAGAAAAGAAAAAAGAGGTGCAAGATGGAATTATCCTTGGGCCCTCCCACCCACCCTTATGTTGTATAAACAAAACAGGACATGCACACTTTAACCAACCCATCATTTCAGTGACAGGGTCTGCCACACGACTGTGACTGATATGACGGGTTGGTTTGGACCCCCCCCAAAAAAGAAGCAATTAATCTCTCCTTGCACAAACTGGCTCTACAGAGGCAAGATGTCCACCTCATCTTCACCCTCCGATATATCACCGTGTACATCCCCCTCCTCACAGATTATCAATTCGTCCCCACTGGAATCCACCATCTCAGCTCCCTGTGTACTTTGTGGAGGCAATTGCTGCTGGTCAATGTCTCCGCGGAGGAATTGATTATAATTCATTTTAATGAACATCATCTTCTCCACATTTTCTGGATGTAACCTCGTACGCCGATTGCTGACAAGGTGAGCGGCGGCACTAAACACTCTTTCGGAGTACACACTTGTGGGAGGGCAACTTAGGTAGAATAAAGCCAGTTTGTGCAAGGGCCTCCAAATTGCCTCTTTTTCCTGCCAGTATAAGTACGGACTGTGTGACGTGCCTACTTGGATGCGGTCACTCATATAATCCTCCACCATTCTATCAATGTTGAGAGAATCCTATGCAGTGACAGTAGACGACATGTCCGTAATCGTTGTCAGGTCCTTCAGTCCGGACCAGATGTCAGCATCAGCAGTCGCTCCAGACTGCCCTGCATCACCGCCAGCGGGTGGGCTCGGAATTCTGAGCCTTTTCCTCGCACCCCCAGTTGCGGGAGAATGTGAAGGAGGAGATGTTGACAGGTCGCGTTCCGCTTGACTTGACAATTTTGTCACCAGCAGGTCTTTCAACCCCAGCAGACCTGTGTCTGCCGGAAAGAGAGATCCAAGGTAGGCTTTAAATCTAGGATCGAGCACGGTGGCCAAAATGTAGTGCTCTGATTTCAACAGATTGACCACCCGTGAATCCTTGTTAAGCGAATTAAGGGCTGCATCCACAAGTCCCACATGCCTAGCGGAATCGCTCCGTGTTAGCTCCTCCTTCAATGCCTCCAGCTTCTTCTGCAAAAGCCTGATGAGGGGAATGACCTGACTCAGGCTGGCAGTGTCTGAACTGACTTCACGTGTGGCAAGTTCAAAGGGCATCAGAACCTTGCACAACGTTGAAATCATTCTCCACTGCACTTGAGACAGGTGCATTCCACCTACTATATCGTGCTCAATTGTATAGGCTTGAATGGCCTTTTGCTGCTCCTCCAACCTCTGAAGCATATAGAGGGTTGAATTCCACCTCGTTACCACTTCTTGCTTCAGATGATGGCAGGGCAGGTTCAGTAGTTTTTGGTGGTGCTCCAGTTTTCTGTACGTGGTGCCTGTACGCCGAAAGTGTCCCGCAATTCTTCTGGCCACCGACAGCATCTCTTGCACGCCCCTGTCGTTTTTTAAAAAATTCTGCACCACCAAATTCAAGGTATGTGCAAAACATGGGACGTGCTGGAATTGGCCCAGATTTAATGCACACACAATATTGCTGGCGTTGTCCGATGCCACAAATCCACAGGAGAGTCCAATTGGGGTAAGCCATTCCGCGATGATCTTCCTCAGTTGCCGTAAGAGGTTTTCAGCTGTGTGCGTATTCTGGAAAGCGGTGATACAAAGCGTAGCCTGCCTAGGAAAGAGTTGGCGTTTGCGAGATGCTGCTACTGGTGCCGCCGCTGCTGTTCTTGCGGCGGGAGTCCATACATCTACCCAGTGGGCTGTCACAGTCATATAGTCCTGACCCTGCCCTGCTCCACTTGTCCACATGTCCGTGGTTAAGTGGACATTGGGTACAGCTGCATTTTTTAGGACACTGGTGACTCTTTTTCTGAGGTCTGTGTACATTTTCGGTATCGCCTGCCTAGAGAAATGGAACCTAGATGGTATTTGGTACCGGGGACACAGTACCTCCAACAAGTCTCTAGTTGGCTCTGCAGTAATGATGGATACCGGAACCACGTTTCTCACCACCCAGGATGCCAAGGCCTCAGTTATCCGCTTTGCAGTAGGATGACTGCTGTGATATTTCATCTTCCTCGCAAAGGACTGTTGAACAGTCAATTGCTTACTGGAAGTAGTACAAGTGGGCTTACGACTTCCCCTCTGGGATGACCATCGACTCCCAGCGGCAACAACAGCAGCGCCAGCAGCAGTAGGCGTTACACGCAAGGATACATCGGAGGAATCCCAGGCAGGAGAGGACTCGTCAGACTTGCCAGTGACATGGCCTGCAGGACTATTGGCATTCCTGGGGAAGGAGGAAATTGACACTGAGGGAGTTGGTGGGGTGGTTTGCGTGAGCTTGGTTACAAGAGGAAGGGATTTACTGGTCAGTGGACTGCTTCCGCTGTCACCCAAAGTTTTTGAACTTGTCACTGACTTATTATGAATGCGCTGCAGGTGACGTATAAGGGAGGATGTTCCGAGGTGGTTAACGTCCTTACCCCTACTTATTACAGCTTGACAAAGGGAACACACGGCTTGACACCTGTTGTCCGCATTTCTGGTGAAATACCTCCACACCGAAGAGCTGATTTTTTTGGTATTTTCACCTGGCATGTCAACGGCCATATTCCTCCCACGGACAACAGGTGTCTCCCCGGGTGCCTGACTTAAACAAACCACCTCACCATCAGAATCCTCCTGGTCAATTTCCTCCCCAGCGCCAGCAACACCCATATCCTCCTCATCCTGGTGTACTTCAACACTGACATCTTCAATCTGACTATCAGGAACTGGACTGCGGGTGCTCCTTCCAGCACTTGCAGGGGGCGTGCAAATGGTGGAAGGCGCATGCTCTTCACGTCCAGTGTTGGGAAGGTCAGGCATCGCAACCGACACAATTGGACTCTCCTTGTGGATTTGGGATTTCAAAGAACGCACAGTTCTTTGCGGTGCTTTTGCCAGCTTGAGTCTTTTCAGTTTTCTAGCGAGAGGCTGAGTGCTTCCATCCTCATGTGAAGCTGAACCACTAGCCATGAACATAGGCCAGGGCCTCAGCCGTTCCTTGCCACTCCGTGTGGTAAATGGCATATTGGCAAGTTTACGCTTCTCCTCCGACAATTTTATTTTAGGTTTTGGAGTCCTTTTTTTTCTGATATTTGGTGTTTTGGATTTGACATGCTCTGTACTATGACATTGGGCATCGGCCTTGGCAGACGACGTTGCTGGCATTTCATCGTCTCGGCCATGACTAGTGGCAGCAGCTTCAGCACGAGGTGGAAGTGGATCTTGATCTTTCCCTAATTTTGGAACCTCAACTTTTTTGTTCTCCATATTTTATAGGCAGAACTAAAAGGCACCTCAGGTAAACAATGGAGATGGATGGATTGGATACTAGTATACAATTATGGACGGACTGCCACGGTTAGGTGGTATAAAAAAACCACGGTTAGGTGGTATATAATACAATTATGGATGGACGGACTGCCTGCCGAGTGCCGACACAGAGGTAGCCACAGCCGTGAACTACCGCACTGTACACTGGTTGATAAAGAGATAGTAGTATACTCGTAACAACTAGTATGACGACGGTATAAAGAATGAAAAAAAAACCACGGTTAGGTGGTATATATTATAATACAATTATGGTTGGACGGACTGCCTGCCGAGTGCCGACACAGAGGTAGCCACAGCCGTGAACTACCGCACTGTACACTGGTTGATAAAGAGATAGTAGTATACTCGTAACAACTAGTATGACGACGGTATAAAGAATGAAAAAAAAACCACGGTTAGGTGGTATATATTATAATACAATTATGGTTGGACGGACTGCCTGCCGAGTGCCGACACAGAGGTAGCCACAGCCGTGAACTACCGCACTGTACACTGGTTGATAAAGAGATAGTAGTATACTCGTAACAACTAGTATGACGACGGTATAAAGAATGAAAAAAAAACCACGGTTAGGTGGTATATATTATAATACAATTATGGTTGGACGGACTGCCTGCCGAGTGCCGACACAGAGGTAGCCACAGCCGTGAACTACCGCACTGTACACTGGTTGATAAAGAGATAGTAGTATACTCGTAACAACTAGTATGACGACGGTATAAAGAATGAAAAAAAAACCACGGTTAGGTGGTATATAATACAATTATGGTTGGACGGACTGCCTGCCGAGTGCCGACACAGAGGTAGCCACAGCCGTGAACTACCGCACTGTACACTGGTTGATAAAGAGATAGTAGTATACTCGTAACAACTAGTATGACGACGGTATAAAGAATGAAAAAAAAACCACGGTTAGGTGGTATATATTATAATACAATTATGGATGGACGGACTGCCTGCCGAGTGCCGACACAGAGGTAGCCACAGCCGTGAACTACCGCACTGTACACTGGTTGATAAAGAGATAGTAGTATACTCGTAACAACTAGTATAACGACGGTATAAAGAATGAAAAAAAAACCACGGTTAGGTGGTATATATTATAATACAATTATGGTTGGACGGACTGCCTGCCGAGTGCCGACACAGAGGTAGCCACAGCCGTGAACTACCGCACTGTACACTGGTTGATAAAGAGATAGTAGTATACTCGTAACAACTAGTATGACGACGGTATAAAGAATGAAAAAAAAAACCACGGTTAGGTGGTATATAATACAATTATGGTTGGACGGACTGCCTGCCGAGTGCCGACACAGAGGTAGCCACAGCCGTGAACTACCGCACTGTACACTGGTTGATAAAGAGATAGTAGTATACTCGTAACAACTAGTATGACGACGGTATAAAGAATGAAAAAAAAACCACGGTTAGGTGGTATATAATACAATTATGGTTGGACGGACTGCCTGCCGAGTGCCGACACAGAGGTAGCCACAGCCGTGAACTACCGCACTGTACACTGGTTGATAAAGAGATAGTAGTATACTCGTAACAACTAGTATGACGACGGTATAAAGAATGAAAAAAAAACCACGGTTAGGTGGTATATATTATAATACAATTATGGTTGGACGGACTGCCTGCCGAGTGCCGACACAGAGGTAGCCACAGCCGTGAACTACCGCACTGTACACTGGTTGATAAAGAGATAGTAGTATACTCGTAACAACTAGTATGACGACGGTATAAAGAATGAAAAAAAAACCACGGTTAGGTGGTATATATTATAATACAATTATGGATGGACGGACTGCCTGCCGAGTGCCGACACAGAGGTAGCCACAGCCGTGAACTACCGCACTGTACACTGGTTGATAAAGAGATAGTAGTATACTCGTAACAACTAGTATGACGACGGTATAAAGAATGAAAAAAAAACCACGGTTAGGTGGTATATAATACAATTATGGTTGGACGGACTGCCTGCCGAGTGCCGACACAGAGGTAGCCACAGCCGTGAACTACCGCACTGTACACTGGTTGATAAAGAGATAGTAGTATACTCGTAACAACTAGTATGACGACGGTATAAAGAATGAAAAAAAAACCACGGTTAGGTGGTATATATTATAATACAATTATGGATGGACGGACTGCCTGCCGAGTGCCGACACAGAGGTAGCCACAGCCGTGAACTACCGCACTGTACTGTGTCTGCTGCTAATATAGACTGGTTGATAAAGAGATAGTATACAATACTACTAATATACTGGTGGTCAGGCACTGGTCACCACTAGTCACACTGGCAGTGGCACTGCACTGTTTAATTTTAATATAATATTATTTATCATGTACTCCTGGCTCCTGCTATAACAACCTGCAGTGCTCCCCAGTCTCCCCCACAATTATAAGCTTTATATACAATACATTGATGTGCAGCACACTGGGCTGAGCAGTGCACACAGACTGAGTCACTGTGTGACTGTGTATCGTTTTTTTCAGGCAGAGAACGGATATATTAAATAAAACAAACAACTGCACTGTCTCTGGTGGTCACTGGTCACTGTGGTCGTCAGTCACTAAACTCTGTCTGCACTCTCTTCTAATCTACAGTATCACAGCAATCTCTCTCTCTCTCTCTCTTCTAAATCTAATCTAAATGGAGAGGACGCCAGCCACGTCCTCTCCCTATCAATCTCAATGCACGTGTGAAAATGGCGGCGACGCGCGGCTCCTTATATAGAATCCGAGCCTCGCGAGAATCCGACAGCGTCATGATGACGTTCGGGCGCGCTCAGGTTAACCGAGCAAGGCGGGAAGATCCGAGTCGCTCGGACCCGTGAAAAAAAAAGTGAAGTTCGTGCGGGTTCGGATTCAAAGAAACCGAACCCGCTCATCTCTAGGTTACAGGCACTTGAAGAGGAACTGTCTTCAGATATGTCTGATGAATGCAGTTAAGACAGACGTCTTACATTGGGGAAGCATTATCAGAGGCTGGAGTTCCAGCAGCAAAGGCGTCTGCAACCTCTGTGCTGACACGCTGTATTATTTGACTAGGTTCTTGGAAAGTGGATTGCAAGACAACATTAGAAATTCTACCTTTTATGGGTGATGTTCTCTTTGGCACAGAGCTGAATAAGATTGTAGCATCATTAGCAGCTGCCAAAACAGCCTTTCTGCTGCGGTTTACACTGTGATTCCACAGGGAATTACATCTGGGTGTAGAGTTGGATCTTGAGCCGAGGCACCAACAGGCTAAAAGCTTTGACTGTTCCCAGGATGCATAGCACCGCCTCCTCTATATCCCCACCTCCAGGCACTGGAGCGAAGTTTGTAAGTTGGTGCCTGTAGTGCAGGCAGCCCTGAAAAGAGCTTTTAAGAAGATAGAAGACTTCAAGGGCTGCAGCACAGGCACTTAGAAGTGCTGTATGCCATGCTGATAACTCGTGCTGTGGCTCCCTCACCTCCCCCAGCGGCACTGTAAACTCCCGCGCCCTGGTTGCCGGATACTTACAGCGGAGGTCTGTGGTCTCTTCAGGGATCGCGTGGCTGCATCATAGGGAGGAGGTAAGAGTGTCCCCCAGGTGGGACCCGCTGAAAATCGCGATCCGGTGCGGTCTCCAGGAGACGGACCGAGCGCGCTTGCGTGGACACTGTGGCCATGCAGGGACCCCACTAGACCACCAGGGCAATGGGTACAGGTCGGATTATATAAAAATCAGTTTCAATAGGCCCCGCAGTACCCGGTGATGAAGTCCAGTAAGGGGATAAGGCTCTGACCTGTAGCCCCTCCCCCAGCCCCAGGCGCCAATTACCTGAAATGTTCTCGCCCTGGAGCTACATCTCTCTGTCTACCTCACTCCCTGTCAGCGTTTGGGCGCCATTACACACATGCTGAGCCGATTCTGGGACTGCTGGGCAATGTCTCCTCTATAAAGCTGCCTGCATCATCAGCGCTGTGCATTTACAGGACACTTAAGTATTCTACATGTCATTTAGACAGTGTTAGTTAAGAACAAGTGCATTACTACAGGGATATTTAGTACAAGTACCCTGTGATATACATCCAGTCTTTACTGTGCATTGTTATATCTCTATAACTACATAGCTTTACTTGGTAGTACAGTTACTTAGTATTGCTAGTCCAGTGCAGTTTTATTGTTTGTAATAATTTCTGCATTGTACATGTGACTGTGTGTGTGTGCTTATAGCTGCTGTGTGATCTCTATTCTGTGTATCTCAAACATATTGCTATCCCTATATTCTGTACCCTGAGGGGGGCTAAGTGCATCAGGGTTCCCATATAATATAGTGTTTCACAAGATATACTACTTTGGTATTTCTCTGACGTCCTAGTGGATGCTGGGTACTCCGTAAGGACCATGGGGAATAGACGGGCTCCGCAGGAGACTGGGCACTCTTAAAAGAAAGATTAGGTACTATATCTGGTGTGCACTGGCTCCTCCCTCTATGCCCCTCCTCCAGACCTCAGTTAGAATCTGTGCCCGGCCAGAGCTGGATGCACCTAGTGGGCTCTCCTGAGCTTACTAGAAAAGAAAGTATTTGTTAGGTTTTTTATTTTCAGTGAGATCTGCTGGCAACAGACTCACTGCTACGAGGGACTTAGGGGAGAGAAGCAAACCTACCTGCTTGCAGCTAGCTTGTGCGTCTAAGGCTACTGGACACCATTAGCTCCAGAGGGATCGAACACAGGGCCCCACCTCGATCGTCCGTTCCCGGAGCCGCGACGCCGTCCCCCTTGCAGAGCCAGAAGACGGAAGTTTCCAGGAGAAAATCGGCGGCTGAAGACTCCGGTCTTCAATAAGGTGGCGCACAGCACTGCAGCTGTGCGCCATTGCTCCCACAGCACACCACACGCTCCGGTCACTGGTGGGTGCAGGGCGCTGGGGGGGGGGGCGGGGCGCCCTGGGCTGCAATTTGTATACCTTAGTTGGCAAAATGCACATAATACAGTTATAAACTGTATATGTGCCTAATCCCCCGCCATAAATATTATTAAAAAAGCGGGAGAAGCCCGCCGCTGAAGGGGCGGGGCTATCTTCCTCAGCACAGCCAGCACCATTTTCTCTTCACAGCTCCGCTGGAAGGACGCTCCCCAGGCTCTCCCCAGCAGTATACACTACGGAAAGGGTAAAAAAGAGTGGGGGGGCACATAAATTTAGGCGCAAAAGGTGATATAAGCAGCTATTGGGGGAAAATTCACTTTGTATTAGTGTAAATCCCTCTGTTATACAGCGCTCTGGTGTGTGCTGGCATACTCTCTCTCTGTCTCCCCAAAGGACTTTGTGGGGTCCTGTCCTCAGTCAGAGCATTCCCTGTGTGTGTGTGTGTGTGCGGTGTGTCGGTACGGCTGTGTCGACATGTTTGATGAGGGCGCTTACGTGGAGGCGTAGCAGGAGCCGATAAGTGTGATATCGCCCCCTGCGGGGCCGACACCAGAGTGGATGGATATGTGGAAGGTATTAACAGACAGTGTCAACTCCTTGCATAAAAGGTTCGATGACGTAACAGCTTTGGGACAGCTGGCATCTCAGCCCGCGCCTGCCCAAGCGTCTCAGAGGCCATCAGGGGCTCAAAAACGCCCGCTACCTCAGATGGCAGACGCAGATGTCGACACGGAGTCTGACTCCAGTGTCGACGAGGATGAGACAAATGTACAATCCACAAGGGCCATCCGATGCATGATTACGGCAATGAAAAATGTGTTGCACATTTCTGACATTAACCCGGTTACCACAAAAAAGGGTATTATGTTTGGGGAGAAAAAGCAGCCAGTGACTTTTCCCCCATCTGATGAGTTAAATGAATTGTGTGAAGAAGCGTGGTGTTCCCCAGATAAGAAATTAGTGATTTCTAAGCGGTTACTAATGGCGTACCCTTTCCCGCCAACGGACAGGTTGCGTTGGGAAACATCCCCTAGGGTGGACAAGGCGCTCACACGCTTATAAAAAAAGGTGGCACTGCCGTCTCCGGATACGGCCGCCTTAAAGGAGCCTGCAGATAGAAAGCAGGAAGCTATCCTAAAGTCTGTGTATACACACTCAGGTACTATACTGAGACCTGCTATTGCTTCAGCATGGATGTGTAGTGCTGCTGCAGCAGCATGGTCTGATTCCCTGTCAGATAACATTGATTCCCTTGACAGGGATACTATTTTGCTAACCATAGAGCATATTAAAGACGTAGTCTTATATATGAGGGATGCACAGAGGGACATTTGCCGGCTGGCATCTAGAATTAATGCAATGTCCATTTCTGCCAGGAGAGTATTATGGACTCGGCAGTGGACAAGTGATGCTGATTCTAAAAGGCACATGGAAGTTTTGCCTTATAAGGGTGAGGAATTGTTTGGGGACGGTCTCTCGGACCTCGTATCCACAGCAACAGCTGGGAAGTCGACTTTTTTACCTCAGGTTCCCTCACAGCCTAAGAAAGCGCCGTATTATCAAGTACAGTCCTTTCGGCCCCAGAAAGGCAAGTGGGTCAGAGGCGCGTCCTTTCTGCCCAGATGCAGGGGTAGAGGGAAAAAGCTGCACCAGACAGCCAGTTCCCAGGAACAAAAATCCTCCCCTGCTTCCACTAAGTCCACCGCATGACGCTGGGGCTCCACAGGTGGAGCCAGGTGCGGTGGGGGCCCGTCTCCAGAACTTCAGCGACCAGTGGGTTCGCTCACAGGTGGATCTCTGGGTTCTACAAGTGGTATCTCAGGGATACAAGCTGGCGTTAGAGACGTCTCCCCCTCGCCGTTACCTCAAATCAGCCTTGCCAGCTACTCCCAAGGAAAGGGAGGTAGTACTGGCGGCAATTCACAAGCTGTACCTCCAGCAGGTGATAATCAAAGTTCCCCTCCTTCAACAGGGACGGGGTTACTATTCCACAATGTTTGTGGTACCGAAACCATTCTAAATTTGAAATCCTTGAACACTTATATAAGGAAGTTCAAGTTCAAAATGGAATCCCTCAGGGCGGTTATTGCAAGCCTGGAAGAGGGGAATTTTATGGTATCACTGGACATCAAGGATGCTTACCTACATGTCCCCATTTACCCACCTCACCAGGAGTACCTCGGTTTGTGGTACAGGACTGCCATTACCAATTCCAGACGTTGCCGTTTGGTCTGTCCACGGCACCGAGAGTATTTACCAAGGTAATGGCCGAAATGATGATACTCCTTCGAAAGAAGGGAGTTATAATTATCCCGTACTTGGACGATCTCCTTATAAAGGCAAGGTCCAAGGAGCAGTTGTTGGTCGGAGTAGCACTATCTCGGGAAGTGCTACAACAGCACGGCTGGATTCTGAATATCCCAAAGTCGCAGCTGGTTCCTACGACGCGTCTGCTGTTCTTGGGCGTGATTCTGGACACAGAACAGAAGAAGGTGTTTCTCCCGGAGGAGAAGGCCAAGGAGTTGTCATCTCTGGTCAGAGACCTCCTGAAACCAAAACAGGTGTCGGTGCATCACTGCGGGAAAGATGGTAGCTTCTTACGAAGCAATTCCCTTCGGTAGGTTCCATGCAAGGATCTTTCAGTGGGATCTGTTAGACAAGTGGTCCGGATCGCATCTTCAGATGCATCGGTTGATCACCCTGTCCCGGAGGGCCTGGGTGTCTCTGCTGTGGTGGCTGCAGAGTGCTCATCTTCTCGAGGGCCGCAGATTCGGCATTCAGGACTGGGTCCTGGTGACCACGGATGCAAGCCTCCGAGGTTGGGGGGCAGTCACTCAGGGAAGTGTTGAATTCTCTTGGATTAACTAAATTAACCATCTTGTTGCTGTTTGGGTTGTTAGATAAAATTAATGAATTGAAAATGGATTTATAAAACTCAATTATTATTTATTCAAAGGGCCACGCCCGTATACAGGGGAGAGGGACATCCTCTCGTCCTGTGTCAAATCATTTAACAACAACATACACGTAACAACCATGAGTTTTATATAATACACAGTTACGCCCTTTTCTTATATCCCTCCCATATGATTTCATACTTCTGGAATACAATGTTAGGCAATATTGGGACAATTGTCAAGAATACTAACAAGATACTCGTGAGCTTCAACTGTGTCCATATTAGGAATTACATCTGTACTCTATGAGCTTTTAGAAAGTGCGTATGTGGAAACAATACTTAGCCAACAAAGTTGTTTTTCTCTCAGGGTGTGTATAAAGTTCAAGATGAATTTGCTATATCATCTAGCTAGAATCAAAATGGATTCTGTTATGCTTCTACTAGTGAATATCAGAACCCTCTGCTACTGTGATTATTGGGTGTATACATAATATACGTACTATCCCGTAGTGCACACACATAACTGTTAAGCCTTCAGCAGGTTGCCTCAGTCCCAGTATTCGACAGAAGAAACTTCCAAGGACAATGGTCGAGTCAGGAGACTTCCCTACACATAAATATTCTGGAACTAAGGGCCATTTACAATGCCCTAAGTCAAGCAGAACCCCTGCTTCAAAACCAGCCGGTGCTGATTCAGTCAGACAACATCACGGCGGTCGCCCATGTAAACCGACAGGGCGGCACAAAAAGCAGGATGGCAATGGCAGAAACCACAAGGATTCTCCGATGGGCGGAGAATCACGTGATAGCACTGTCAGCAGTGTTCATTCCGGGAGTGGACAACTGGGAAGCAGACTTCCTCAGCAGGCACGACCTCCACCCGGGAGAGTGGGAACTTCATCCAGAAGTCTTCCAGCTGATTGTAAATCGTTGGGAAAGGCCACAGGTGGACATGATGGCGTCCCGCTTCAACAAAAAGCTAAAAAGATATTGCGCCAGGTCAAGGGACCCTCAGGCGATAGCTGTGGACGCTCTAGTGACACCGTGGGTGTACCAGTCGGTTTATGTGTTCCCTCCTCTTCCTCTCATACCAAAGGTACTGAGGATAATAAGAAAGAGAGGAGTAAGAACTATACTCATCGTTCCGGATTGGCCAAGAAGAACTTGGAACCCGGAACTACAAGAAATGATCTCAGAGGACCCTTGGCCTCTGCCGCTCCGACAGGACCTGCTACAGCAGGGGCCCTGTCTGTTCCAAGACTTACCGCGGCTGCGTTTGACGGCATGGCGGTTGAACGCCGGATCCTAATGGAAAAGGGCATTCCGGTTGAAGTCATTCCTACGCTGATAAAAGCTAGGAAGGATGTGACAGCAAAACATTATCACCGCATATGGCGAAAATATGTTGCTTGGTGTGAGGCCATGAAGGCCCCAACAGAGGAATTTCAGCTGGGTCGATTTCTGCACTTCCTACAGTCAGGAGTGACTATGGGCCTAAAATTGGGATCCATTAAAGTCCAGATTTCGGCCCTGTCAATTTTCTTCCAAAAAGAACTAGCTTCAGTCCCTGAAGTTCAGACGTTGTAAAATGGGTACTGCATATACAGCCTCCTTTTGTGCCTCCAGTGGCACCTTGAGATCTCAATGTAGTTTTTGGGTTCCACAAGTCACATTGGTTTGAACCACTTAAATCTGTGGAGTTAAAATATCTCACATGGAAAGTGGTCATGCTGTTGGCCCTGGCCTGGGCCAGGCGCGTATCAGAATTGGCGGCTTTATCCTGTAAAAGCCCTTATCTGATTTTCCATTCGGACAGGGCGGAATTGAGGACTTGTCCTCAGTTTCTCCCTAAGGTGGTTTTCAGCGTTTCACCTGAATCAACCTATTGTGGTGCCTGCGGCTACTAGGGACTTGGAGGACTCCAAGTTGCTAGACGTTGTCAGGGCCCTGGAAATATAGGTTTCCAGGACGGCTGGAGTCAGAAAATCTGACTCGTTGTTTATT
This sequence comes from Pseudophryne corroboree, assembly GCF_028390025.1. Lineage (NCBI taxonomy): Eukaryota > Metazoa > Chordata > Amphibia > Anura > Myobatrachidae > Pseudophryne > Pseudophryne corroboree. The sequence goes on along the minus strand of NC_086453.1, from coordinate 190,202,935 downwards.
CTGTATGCACCCAACAAGCTGGGTGCTCCTGCTTTTAAGCAGACTATTGCTCGTTGGATTTGTAGTACAATTCAGCTTGCACATTCTGTGGCAGGCCTGCCACAGCCAAAATCTGTAAAAGCCCATTCCACAAGGAAGATGGGCTCATCTTGGGCGGCTGCCCGAGGGGTCTCGGCTTTACAAAACGAGCAGCTACTTGGTCAGGAGCAAATACGTTTGTAAAATTCTACAAATTTGATACCCTGGCTGAGGAGGACCTGGAGTTCTCTCATTCGGTGCTGCAGAGTCATCCGCACTCTCCCGCCCGTTTGGGAGCTTTGGTATAATCCCCATGGTCCTTACGGAGTTCCCAGCATCCACTAGGACGTCAGAAAATAAGAATTTACTTACCGATAATTCTATTTCTCATAGTCCGTAGTGGATGCTGGACGCCCATCCCAAGTGCGGATTGTCTGCAATACTTGTACATAGTTATTGTTAACTAAATCGGGTTATTGTTGTAGTGAGCCATCTTTTCTAGAGGCTCCTCTGTTTATCATACTGTTAACTGGGTTCAGATCACAAGTTATACGGTGTGATTGATGTGGCTGGTATGAGTCTTACCCGGGATTCAAAATCCTTCCTTATTGTGTACGCTCGTCCGGGCACAGTATCCTAACTGAGGCTTGGAGGAGGGTCATAGGGGGAGGAGCCAGTGCACACCAGGTAGTTCTAAAGCTTTACTTTTGTGCCCAGTCTCCTGCGGAGCCGCTGTTCCCCATGGTCCTTACGGAGTCCCCAGCATCCACTACGGACTATGAGAAATAGAATTATCGGTAAGTAAATTCTTATTTTTTTTCTCTGTGTATTAGTCACCACATACCTCCTAAATCCTCTGTTTGTGCTCTGCTTGCAGTCACACTATACAGGGTTTTTTTTTGTCAAGTAATTTGTCTGCATATATTGTACTATTACGCCCTAAGGTTACACTTTCATATAATGTCTGCTAAACATGGCGATAGATCCATGGCTGATCCTGCTCCACGCTGTGCTGATGCCACAGATTGCTCGGAGGAAAACATAGCAGCTGAGGGTTCAGGTACTGGGGGTTCTATACCCCCACTCAGTCTGAAGCAATGGGGCCACATCAAGACCCACCTTGAGCTGCTTTCTCTAATTTCCTGACTTTGCTAGTAACTAGACTTGCGCTGCCTATGGGACCTCCTGTGCCATTACAGCCACATATTGACCCTGCAGTTAATCCGCCGTGGGCAGATACTCTGTCCTCTTAGTTACAACAATTAAATCAGTCTTTGGCTAAGCAAAATCCTAACCCCCGACTGCCTTGGACCAAGGGGTCATCTAAGCGGGCCATTACTTCCTCACAATCCACACATGTTTTGGATACTTAATCTGATGAAGATGGCGCATATACTGACCCCTCAGACACTGGTGCAGATGCTTCTTATGGGGAATCTCTGACACAAGTGGATGTTCCTGACCTCTTGGAGGCTATCAGGCTGATTCTTCAAATTGATGTTGACGAAGAACCTCCAGCTACCTCTAAGAAACCAGATAAATTCAAGCGTCAGAAGGTTACTTAGTTTTACCCCATTCTGACCACTTGATTGACATACGTCAGGAATCCTGGGAATATCCAGGAAAGAATTTCTCACCGTCTAAGAAGATGCTAGCTCGTTATCAACTCGCTGCAGAGTTTAGTAAAAAATTGGGAAACACCGCAGCCGGTGGACTCACAAGTAACGCGTCTGGTGGTGTCCTCTGCTCTGCCTTTCACTACCGTCACTTCTCTGAAGGAACCGACGGATAAGCGTGTGGAGGGTTGCTTGAAGTCCATTTACACTCTTGCAGGAGCTGTGCATAGGCCCACTATTGCGGCTTCTTGGGCTGCAAAAGCTATTGAAGCCTGGGTTCAGGAAGTTGAAGTGGAACTACTGTCTGAGTTTCCTGATAATGCTAGACAATGTCTTTCATATACACTGCTCAAAAAAATAAAGGGAACACTAAAATAACACATCCTAGATCTGAATGAATGAAATATTCTTATTAAATACTTTGTTCTTTACATAGTTGAATGTGCTAACAACAAAATCACACAAAAATTATCACTGGAAATCAAATTTATTAACCCATGGAGGTCTGGATTTGGAGTAACACTCAAAATTAAAGTGGAAAAACACACTACAGGCTGATCCAACTTTGATGTAATGTCCTTAAAACAAGTCAAAATGAGGCGCAGTAGTTTGTGTGGCCTCCACGTGCCTGTATGACCTCCCTACAACGCCTGGGCATGCTCCTGATGAGGTGGCGGATGGACTCCTGAGGGATCTCCTCCCAGACCTGGACTAAAGCATCCGCCAACTCCTGGACAGTCTGTGGTGGATGGAGCGAGACATGATGTCCCAGATGTGCTCAATTCGATTCAGGTCTGGGGAACAGGCGGGCCAGTCCATAGCATCAATGCCTTTGTCTTGCAGGAACTGCTGACACACTCCAGCTATATGAGGTCTAGCATTGTCTTGCATTAGGAGGAACCCAGGGCCAACCGCACCAGCATATGGTCTCACAAGGGGTCTGAGGATCTCATCTCGGTACCTAATGGCAGTCAGGCTACCTCTGACGAGCACATGGAGGGCTTTGCAACCCCCCAAAGAAATGCCACCCCACACCATTACTGACCCACTGCCAAACCGGTCATGCTGGAGGATGTTGCAGGCAGCAGAATTCTCTCCTTGGCGTCTCCAGACTCTGCACGTCTGTCGCATGTGCTCAGTGAGAACCTGCTTTCATCTGTGAAGAGCACAGGGCGCCAGTGGCGAATTTGCCAATCTTGGTGTTCTCTGGCAAATGCCAAACGTCCTGCACGGTGTTGGGCTGTAAGCATAACCCCCACCTGTGGACGTCGGGCCCTCATACCACCCTCGTGGAGTCTGTTTCTGATCGTTTGAGTAGACGCATGCACATTTGTGGCTTGCTGGAGGTAATTTTGTGGGGCTCTGGCAGTGCTCCTCCTGTTCCTCCTTGCACAAATGCGGAGGTAGCGGTCCTGCTGCTGGGCTGTTGCCCTCCTACGGCCTCCTCCACGCTTCCTGATGTACGGGCCTGTCTACTGGTAGCGCCTCCATGCTCTGGACACTACACTGACAGACACAGCAAACCTTCTTGCCACAGGTCGCATTGATGTGCCATCATAGATGAGCTGCACTACCTGAGCCACTTGTGTGGGTTGTAGACTCCGTCTCATGCTACCACTAGAGTGAAAGCACCGCCAGCTTTTAAAAGTGACCAAAACATCAGCCAGAAAGCATAGGAGCAGAGAAGTGGTCTGTGGTCACCACCTGCAGAACAACTCCTATAGGCTAATTGCCTATAATTCTCACCTGTTGTCTATTCCATTTGCACAACAGCATGTAAAATTGATTGTCAATCAGTGTTGCTTCCTAAGTGGACAGTTTAATTTCACAGAAGTGTGATTGACTTGGAGTTACATTGTGTTGTTTAAGTGTTCCCTTTATTTCTCTGACGTCCTAGTGCAGCGGTGGCCAACCTGTGGCTCTTGAGCCACATGCGGCTCTTTCTCTATTCAAACGTGGCTCCCGACACTTGAGGTCACGTGACCACAACAGATCCGGAAACACTACAAGGACTGAGAACTGAGGGAGCCAGATACCCACCGGCAAACAGAGCACACATAAGGGCCTGCTGCAATGGCATGAATTGAGGAAAGGGGTGCAGTGACACATGAGGATAGGCTGGAGTTACACAAGGGGGAGCTGGTTGGAGTGACACAGGAGGGTGCCTGCTAGAGTGACACAGGAGGGTGCTGACAGGAGTGACATATCGGGGAGCTTAAGTGTATTATGTCAATCTGGCTTTTTCAATATATTTTACATGGATCTGGCTTTAAAAATGTATTTTATGTGGACCTGGATTTTTCAAAAATTTTATGTGGAAGTGGCTTTTTCAATGTATTTTATACCAGGGGCGTGGCCTAGCAGGCACAAGGCCACATCCCATTTGTGCACGCACACCTTCAGTTTGATGTCGGCTCTTAGATGTATCTAACAAGATTTTGTGGCTCTTTGTCTCTGACTGGTTAGCCACCCCTGTCCTAGTGGATGCTGGGAACTCCGTAAGGACCATGGGGAATAGCGGCTCCGCAGGAGACTGGGCACAAAAGTAAAGCTTTAGGACTACCTGGTGTGCACTGGCTCCTCCCCCTATGACCCTCCTCCAAGCCTCAGTTAGATTTTTGTGCCCGGCCGAGAAGGGTGCACACTAGGGGCTCTCCTGAGCTTCTTAGTGAAAGTTTAGTTTTAGGTTTTTTATTTTCAGTGAGACCTGCTGGCAACAGGCTCACTGCATCGAGGGACTAAGGGGAGAAGAAGCGAACCTGCCTGCTTGCAGCCAGCTTGGGCTTCTTGGCTACTGGACACCATTAGCTCCAGAGGGACCGAACACAGGCCCAGCCTCGGAGTCCGGTCCCAGAGCCGCGCCGCCGGCCTCCTTACAGAGCCAGAAGCAAGAAGAGGTCCGGAAAATCGGCGGCAGAAGACATCAGTCTTCACCAAGGTAGCGCACAGCACTGCAGCTGTGCGCCATTGCTCCTCATACACACCTCACACTGCAGTCACTGAGGGTGCAGGGCGCTGGGGGGGGACTCCCTGAGCAGCAATAAAAACACCTTGGCTGGCAAACATACATCACATATAACCCACAGGGCTATATGGATGTATTTTAACCCCTGCCAGAATCCATAAAAATGCGGGAGAAAAGTCTGCGAAAAAGGGGCGGAGCCTATCTCCTCAGCACACTGGCGCCATTTTCTCTCACAGCTCCGTTGGAGGGAAGCTCCCTGGCTCTCCCCTGCAGTTACTACACTACAGAAAGGGGTTAAAAAAGAGAGGGGGGCACTAATTAGGCGCAGTATTAATAAAACAGCAGCTATAAGGGGAAAAACACTTCTATAAGGTTATCCCTGTATATATATAGCGCTCTGGTGTGTGCTGGCATACTCTCCCTCTGTCTCCCCAAAGGGCTAGTGGGGTCCTGTCCTCTATCAGAGCATTCCCTGTGTGTGTGCTGTGTGTCGGTACGATTGTGTCGACATGTATGAGGAGGAAAATGGTGTGGAGGCGGAGCAATTGCCTGTAATGGAGATGTCACCCCCTAGGGAGTCGACACCTGAGTGGCTGAGCTTATGGAAGGAATTACGTGACAGTGTCAGCTCTTTACAAAAGATTGATGACATGAGACAGCCGGCTACTCAGCCTGTGCCTGTCCAGGTGTCTCAAAAGCCATCAGGGGCTCTAAAACGCCCGTTACCTCAGATGGCAGATACAGACGCCGACACGGATACTGACTCCAGTGTCGACGATTAAGAGACGAATGTGACTTCCAGTAGGGCCACACGTTACATGATTGAGGCTATGGAAAATGTTTTACATATTTCTGATAATACCAGTACCACTAAAAAGGGTATTATGTTGGGTGAGAAAAAACTGCCTGTAGTTTTTCCTGCATCTGAGGAATTAAATGAAGTGTGTGATGATGCGTGGGTTTCCCCCGATAAAAACTGTTAATTCCTAAAAAGTTATTAGCATCATACCCCTTCCCGCCAGAGGATAGGGCACGTTGGGAAACACCCCCTAGGGTGGATAAAGCGCTCACACGCTTGTCTAAACAGGTGGCACTACCGTCCCCGGATACGGCCGCCCTTAAGGAACCTGCTGACAGAAAGCAGGAAAATATCCTAAAAATGTATATACACACACGGGTGTGATACTGCGACCAGCAATCGCCTCAGCCTGGATGTGCAGTGCTGGGGTGGCTTGGTCGGATTCCCTGACTGACAATATTGATACCCTAGATAGGGACAGTATATTACTGACTATAGAGCATTTAAAAGATGCATTTCTATATATGCGTGATGCACAGAGGGATATTTGCCGACTGGCATCAAGAGTAAGTGCGCTGTCCATTTCTGCCAGAAGAGGGTTATGGACAAGACAGTGGTCAGGTGATGCTGATTCCAAAAGGCATATGGAAGTATCGCCTTATAAAAGGGAGGAGTTATTTGGGGTAGGTCTAACAGACCTGGTGGCCACGGCAACGGCTGGGAAATCCACATTTTTACCCCAGGTAGCCTCTCAACATAAGAAGACGCCGTATTATCAGGCGCAGTCCTTTAGGCCCCATAAGGGCAAGCGGGCAAAAGGCTCCTCATTTCTGCCCCGTGGCAGAGGGAGAGGAAAAAGGCTGCAGCAAACAGCCAGTTCCCAGGAACAGAAGCCCTCTCCCGTTTCTGCCAAGTCCTCAGCATGACGCTGGGGCTTTACGAGCGGACTCAGGCACGGTGGGGGCCCGTCTAAAAAATTTCAGCGTGCAGTGGGCTCACTCACAGGTGGACCCCTGGATCCTTCAGGTGGTATCTCAGGGGTACAAATTGGAATTCGAGACGTCTCCCCTTCGCCGTTTCCTAAAGTCTGCTTTACCGACGTCTCCCTCCGACAGGGAGGCGGTATTGGAAGCCATTCACAAGCTGTATTCCCAGCAGGTGATAATCAAGGTACCCCTCCTACAACAGGGAAAGGGGTATTATTCCACGCTGTTTGTGGTACCGAAGCCGGACGGCTCGGTGAGACCTATTTTAAATCTGAAATCCTTGAACACTTACATACAAAGGTTCAAATTCAAGATGGAGTCACTCAGAGCGGTGATTGCGAACCTGGAAGAAGGGGATTATATGGTGTCTCTGGACATCAAGTATGCTTATCTCCATGTCCCAATTTACCCTTCTCACCAAGGGTACCTCAGGTTTGTGGTACAGAACTGTCACTATCAGTTTCAGATAGTCGGGGTAGCACTATCTCAAGTAGTGTTGCGGCAGCACGGTTGGATTCTCAATATTCCAAAATCGCAGCTGATCCCGACGACACGTCTTCTATTCCTAGGGATGATCCTGGACACAGTCCAGAAAAAGGTGTTTCTCCCGGAGGAGAAAGCCAGGGAGTTATCCGAACTAGTCAGAAACCTCCTAAAACCAGGCCAAGTGTCAGTGCATCAGTGCACAAGGGTCCTGAAAAAAAATGGTGGCTTCCTACGAAGCAATTCCATTCGGCAGATTCCACGCAAGAACTTTCCAGTGGGACCTGCTGGACAAATGGTCCGGATCGCATCTTCAGATGCATCAGCGGATAACCCTGTCACCAAAGACAAGGGTGTCTCTCCTGTGGTGGTTGCAGAGTGTTCATCTTCTAGAGGGCCGCAGATTCGGCATTCAGGATTGGGTCCTGGTGACCACGGATGCCAGCCTGCGAGGCTGGGGAGCAGTCACACAGGGAAGAAATTTCCAGGGCTTGTGGTCAAGCCTGGAGACATCATTTCACATAAATATTTTGGAGCTAAGGGCCATTTACAATGCCCTAAGCCAAGCAAGACCTCTGCTTCAAGGTCAGCCGGTGCTGATCCAGTCGGACAACATCACGGCAGTCGCCCACGTAAACAGACAGGGCGGCACAAGAAGCAGGAGGGCAATGGCAGAAGCTGCAAGGATTTTTCGCTGGGCGGAAAATCATGTGATAGCATTGTCAGCAGTGTTCATTCCGGGAGTGGACAACTGGGAAGCAGACTTCCTCAGCAGGCACGACCTCCACCCGGGAGAGTGGGGACTTCACCCAGAAGTCTTCCACGTGATTGTAAACCGTTGGGAAAAACCAAAGGTGGACATGATGGCGTCCCGCCTAAACAAAAAATTGGACAGGTATTGCGCCAGGTCAAGGGACCCTCAGGCAATAGCTGTGGACGCTCTGGTAACACCGTGGGTGTACCAGTCAGTGTATGTGTTCCCTCCTCTTCCTCTCATACCAAAAGTACTGAGAATTATAAGACGGAGGGGAGTAACAACTATACTCGTGGCTCCGGATTGGCCAAGAAGGACTTGGTACCCGGAACTTCAAGAGATGCTCACGGAGGACCCGTGGCCTCTACCTCTAAGAAGGGACCTGCTCCAGCAAGGACCCTGTCTGTTCCAAGACTTACCGCGGCTGCGTTTGACGGCAGGGCGGTTGAACGCCGGATCCTGAAGGAAAAAGGCATTCCGGATGAAGTCATCCCTACCCTGATCAAGCCAGGAAGGATGTAACCGCAAAGCATTATCACCGCATTTGGCGAAAATATGTTGCGTGGTGCGAGGCCAGTAAGGCCCCGATGGAGGAATTTCAACTAGGTCGATTCCTGCATTTCCTGTAAACAGGAGTGTCTATGGGCCTAAAATTGGGGTCCATTAAGGTTCAAATTTCGGCCCTGTCAATTTTCTTCCAGAAAGAACTAGCTTCAGTTCCTGAAGTTCAGACGTTTGTAAAAGGGGTACTGCATATACAGCCTCCTTTTGTGCCTCCAGTGGCACCTTGGGATCTCAATGTAGTTTTGGGGTTCCTAAAGTCACATTGGTTTGAACCACTTGAATCTGTGGAGTTAAAATATCTCACATGGAAAGTGGTCATGTTGTTGGCCCTGGCCTCGGCCAGGCGCGTGTCAGAATTGGCGGGCTTTATCCTGTAAAAGCCCTTATCTGATCTTCCATTCAGACAGGGCGGAATTGAGGACTCGTCCTCATTTTCTCCCTAAGGTGGTTTCAGTGTTTCATCTGAACCAACCTATTGTGGTACCTGCGGCTACTAGTGACTTGGAGGACTCCAAGTTGTTGGACGTAGTCAGGGCCTTGAAAATATATGTTTCCAGGACGGCTGGAGTCAGAAAATCTGACTCGCTGTTTATCCTGTATGCACCCAACAAGCTGGGTGCTCCTGCTTCTAAGCAGACTATTGCTCGTTGGATTTGTAATACAATTCAGCTTGCACATTCTGTGGCAGGCCTGCCACAGCCAAAATCTGTAAAAGCCCATTCCACAAGGAAGGTGGGCTCATCTTGGGCGGCTGCCCGAGGGGTCTCGGCTTTACAACTTTGCCGAGCAGCTACTTGGTCAGGGGCAAACACGTTTGCTAAATTCTACAAATTTGATACCCTGGCTGAGGAGGACCTGGAGTTCTCTCATTCGGTGCTGCAGAGTCATCCGCACTCTCCCGCCCGTTTGGGAGCTTTGGTATAATCCCCATGGTCCCTACGGAGTTCCCAGCATCCACTAGGACGTCAGAGAAAATAAGAATTTACTTACCGATAATTCTATTTCTCGTAGTCCGTAGTGGATGCTGGGCGCCCATCCCAAGTGCGGATTGTCTGCAATACTTGTACATAGTTATTGTTAACTAAATCGGGTTATTGTTGTGAGCCATCTATCCAGAGGCTCCTCTGTTATCATGCTGTTAACTGGGTTCAGATCACAAGTTGTACGGTGTGATTGGTGTGGCTGGTATGAGTCTTACCCGGGATTCATAAATCCTTCCTTATTGTGTACGCTCGTCCGGGCACAGTATCCTAACTGAGGCTTGGAGGAGGGTCATAGGGGGAGGAGCCAGTGCACACCAGGTAGTCCTAAAGCTTTACTTTTGTGCCCAGTCTCCTGCGGAGCCGCTATTCCCCATGGTCCTTACGGAGTTCCCAGCATCCACTACGGACTATGAGAAATAGAATTATCGGTAAGTAAATTCTTATTTTTTTTGAGCAGTGTATTACAGCCTCTCATTATATTCAGGAGGCATCTGATGCAGGTGTCCTGGCGGCCAAAGTGTCTACTACGTCCATTCTGGCTCGCCGGATTCTCTGGTTGCGGTCCAGGTCTGTAGATCTGGACTGTAAAAAGACCTTGGATGTGATCCCTTTTAAAGGAAACATACTTTTTGGGGAAGATCTCAACAAGATTGTTGCTGAATTAGCATCCGCTAAGACTGCATGTCTGCCTAGTACTACTCCTTCGGCTCCGAAGGCTAAGAGTACTTCCTTTCGTTCCTTTCGACCTCCAGGTAAAGCAAAGAGTCAGGCGTACCCAAAACAGGCTTGCACTTCCAAATCCACTAAGCCCAAACCTAAATGTGCCTGGGCTTCCCATCAGCCTGCTTCCAAAATAGACATGCCTGCTGCATGACGGGGTGGTCCTGCCCCTGGGGGATCCCAGGGCGGAAGCCGACTTCTACGTTTTGCCCAGGTGTGGTTACAGACCACTTCGGACGCCTGGGTAAGGGAAGTCATCACTCACGGGTACGCCATCTCTTTCAAGAAACGTCCCCCTCGCCAGTTTTGCTCAACAATTTTTTCAATTCCATGCCTTACCTTTTGGTCTGACCACGGCTCCACGAATTTTTACCAAGGTCATGACTGCTTTCCACCGCCGTCAGGGCATCAGGATCCTGCCGTATCTGGAACTGACGGTCCAATTCCTTCATCATCTGGAACTGACGGTCCAATTCCTACAGGCCCACGGATAGCTCATCAACTGGAAGAAATTCTCCCTGGTCCCTGCTCAGAGCATGGTGCACCTGGGGACATTGTTGGACACCCACAACCAGCTGTTTTTTTTTTGTCTCCGGAGAAGGTCCTGAAACTTCAGGACAAAATAAGATGCTTCCTATCCCGCCCACGTGTGTCAATACACTTGGCGATGCAAGTACTGGGCCTCATGGAGTCTGCTTTCGACGTGGTGGAGTATGCTCAATTTTACTCCCGCCCTCTCCAGAGGTTGATTCTTTCCAAATGGGACGGCCTGCCTCACCAGATCAGGACTCGCATGATCTCCTTAACTCCGGAGGTTCGCCTGTCACTTACCTGGTGGCTACAGGACCAACATTTCAGCATGGATCATCCCTTCTGGATCTCCAACTAGGTCCTTCTGACGATGGATGTAAGTCTGCGGGGTTGGGGCGCAGTTTTGGAGCAACACTCTCTTCAGGGTCGGTGGACCAGGGAGGAATCTCTTCTCCGATAAGCATTCTGGAATTGGGGCCAGTATTCAATGCGTTGACACTAGCCCTGCCTCTGGTACAGAACAGGCCTGTTCAAGTACAGTCAGACAACGCCACCTCGGTGGCGTACATAAATAATCAAGGAGCCACTCAAAGCCGCATGGTGGTGATGGAATTGTCAAAGATTCTTCAATGGGCGGAACGCTATCTGCCAGCCATATCGGCAGTGCATTCCGGGAGTCCTCAACTGGGAATCGGACTTCCTCAGTCGTCAGGATGTAAACGCCGGAGAGTGGGGCCTTCATCCGGATGTCTTTCAACTCCTAATGGACAAGTGGGGCCTACCAGACGTAGACCTGATGGCGTCTCAACATAATCACAAGGTTCTGGTCTTCGGAGCAAGGACAAGGGATCCTCAAGCAACATTTGTGGACGCACTGGCAATTCCATGGAACTTTCGGCTGCCGTACGTGTTCCCTCCGGTTTCACTTCTGCCCAGGGTAATACGGAAGTTCAAGCAAGAAGGAGGAATACTACTTCTAATCGCTCCAGCGTGGCTCAGACGGCATTGGTTCTCAGACCTGCAGGGTCTCTCGATAGAGCGTCCTCTTCTACTTCCGCAGCGCCCCGACCTCCTCGTTCAGGGCCCTTGTGTCTACCAGGATTTGGCCCGGCTGGCTTTGATGGCGTGGCTCTTGAAGCTTCAGTACTGAGGGCCAAAGGGTTTTCTGAGGTGGTCATTCAAACTATGTTGAAGGCAGGCAAACCGGCTTCTGCTCGGATTTATTATAGGATCTGGAATGCTTACTTAACATGGTGTGCTGCTAAGAATTATGATGCATTCAAGTTCAGTACTGCCAATCTTTTGGCTTTCCTACAAGAGGGCCTGGACTTAGGCCTTCGTCTGGCCTCCCTCAAGGTTCATATTTCTGCCTTGTCTGTATTTTTTTAGAGAAAAATTACGACTCTGCCTGATGATCATACATTCACTCAGGGTGTTTTACGGATTCAACCTTCCTATGTTCCTCCTGTGGCTCCTTGGGATTTGTCGGTTGCTCTGGACGCCTTACAAGAGTCTCCGTTTAAACCTCTTGAGTCTATGGACCTTAAATGGCTTACTCTTAAGGTCCTGTTTTTGCTGGCTATCGCCTCTTCTAGACTGGTTTCAGACTTGGGTGCCTTGTCCTGTAGGTCTCCCTTTCTGATTTTTCACCGTGACTGGGCGGTTCTTAGAACTCGCCCTGGTTATCTGCCTAAGGTGGTGTCGTCTTTCCACCCTAACCAAGAGATTGTGCTTCCGGCCTTTACCTCTCCAGGTTTATCTTCCAAAAAGCGGTCTTTGGATGTGGTACGGGCTCTCCGTATTTATGTGAAGAGAACAGCTTCGCTTAGGAGATCTGATTCTCTCTCTGTTCCTTTTTTGGTTTTCACAAACGTGGCTGGCCTGCTAATAAGCAGACCTTGGCCAGATGGATTAGATTGGTGATTGCACATTCTTATGTACAGGCTGACCTTCCAGCTCCTGCTACCATCAAAGCCATTCTACTCGGTCTGTTGGACCTTCTTGGGCGGCCCGCCGTGGTGCGACCCTTTGAACAATTGTGCAAGGCGGCTACGTGGTCCTCGGTGAACACGTTCATAAGGTTCTATGCCTTCGATACTTCTGCCTCCCAGGATGCTTCCTTTGGACGCCGGGTTCTTGTGCCCACTACAGTGCATCCCCTCCCATGAGGAACTGCTTAAGGCAGAGCCGGCCCTAACCAATATGATGCCCTTGGCAAGATTTTGGCTGGTGCCCCCTAGCATCACCACTAGTTCCGCCTCTGACAGTGCACCCCTTTCCCAGCACCATCACCCCTCACCCTCAGTCCTTATATTGAGCTTCCTACCCCCCTATATTTTAAATAAGAACAGTCGATGCACAGCCCATAAAGCGGTGTGTTTTTGCTGGCAAGGGGCATGGCCACACATTAGTACCCCCAATTCAAGTTACGCCACACAGTACTACGACTTTATTAACATTTTATCATGCGATAGTGTCCCTAATTCACGTTACATCACACAGTAGTACCACTAGACCTTATATACATTACTCCTCACAGTAGTGCCCCTTATTCACATTATACCACACTGAATTGCTCTTTATTCACATTAGACCACACAGTAGTGCCCTTTTTATACATTACGCCACACAGTAGAGCACCTTATACACATAATGCCACACATTAGTAATGCATTTATACACATAATACCACACAGTTATGCCCCTTACACATATGACACACATTATTAATGTCCTTGTAAACATAATGCGCCTTACACATTATGACAACCTTTATTAATGCCCTTATACACATAATGTCCCTTACACATATGCCGCACATTATTAATGCCCTTATACACATAATGACACACATAATGCCCCTTACACATATGCCGCACATTATTAATGCACTTATACACATAATGATATACATAATATCCCTTACACATATGCCGCACATTATTAATGCCCTTATACACATAATGACACACATAGTGCCCCTTACACATATGCCGCACATTATTAATGCCCTTATACACATAATGGCACACATAGTGCCCCTTACACATTTGCTGCACATTATTAATGCATTTTTACATGACACACATAATGCCCCTTACACATATGCCGAACACTACTGCACAACCAGCCCACTCACACACAGCATTCACACAGCCGCTAACACAGTGACCTCTGCCTCTGCTTGGATACAGATTTGTCCTCATAAATCTTGCCTCAATGCTAATGTCGGGCGACTTTTCTTGATAAAAATGCATCTTATTTGCATTGCTATGTGGCTAGGATGCACAAGCAGCTTCTGCTGAGTAAAATGATATGCAGCATGCCTATATACTGTGTGAGACTGTGGCTGTATCTGCATATGAAATTCTACACACAGAATATAGGCATGCTGCATATCATTTTAATCAGCAGAAGCTGCTGATGCCCCTAGACATACCAAATGCCCTAGGCATTTGCCTAGTTTGCCTATGCCTAGGGCCGGCTCTGGCTTAAGGACATCCCCGATGTATTTCCGTGTGGAATCACAGTGTTCCCCGCTGCAGAAAAGGAGATTTATGGTAAGAACTTACCTTTGTTAAATCTCTTTCTGCGAGGTACACTGGATTCCACAGGGCACCCATCCTGACGCATTTAGCTTCTTTGGATTTGTATGGCATTAGCCGCTAGTTCCTTCTTCTGTCGTTAGAATGTAGTGAATGTGGCTACTAACTGTTGTCTCTCTTACCTGCTACTGCATTGGACTGGTTAACAAAACTGAGCTCCAGTGCCTGGAGGCGGGGATCTAGAGGAGGTGGCGCTATGCATCCTGGGAACAGTCAAAGCTTTTAGCCTGTTGGTGCCTCGGATCGAGATCCAACTCTACACCCCGATGTTATTCCCTGTGGAATCCAGTGTACCTTGCAGAAAGAGATTTAACAAAGGTGAGTTCTTACTATAAATCTCATTTTTTTGCCCCCGGCTCCTACTTAGTGGGTCAAAAGTTCCACTTTTCCTATTGCTCGTACACAAGGGAAAGCGAAAAGACAGATTCCATAGGCAAACACGCGTTACAAAGACCTCTATGCCCAAGTCCTTGGGCTGCACGTCAACCTGCAGCCTGACTCGGCGGGCCTCCCCCTGGAAGAACTCAGGATGGGAGGCTGACTTCTGCACTTTGTGCAGGTTTGGACCACGACCACTTTAGATGTTTGGGTGCAGGAAGTAGTCTTTCAAAGGTACGCCGTCTCATTCAAGGGACACCCCCCTCAACAGTATTTCATCACAGGTCTTCCATCAGATTAGTAAAATGCTCAGATACTACAAAATGTGGTCAGCTTGCTTTTACACTCTGGGGTGATAGTACCATTTCCTCAGTCTCAACAGGGAAGAGGCTTCTATTCAAACCTATTCCTGATACCAAAGCCCAAAGGGTCCCACCGGTCAATTCTCATCCTCAAATCTTTAAACAGGTTTGTTAAATTTTCCATGTTTCGCATGGAAACCCTGCGATCCATAGTTTTACCCATGGAACCTGGGGACTTTATGGTTTACCTGGATATGCAGGATGCCTATCTGCATATTACTATTGCACTCTTGCATCAGCGAACCCTACAATGTCACAGATGGCTGATAAATTGGAAAAAGTCCTCCCTTATACCGTCGCATCGGATGTTACACCTGGGAATGCTTCTGGATTCTCAAGTCAATGACTTTTCTTATCACCAGACAAGATCTTGAAATTGAGGAACAAAATGCTCCAGTTCCTTCACAGTCCTCAAGTGTCTGTTCATTCGGCAATGTAAGTTTTCAGTCTGATGGTATCCACATTTGACAGGGCCGAATTCGCAGTTTCACTCGCGCCCCCTTAAGTGGCTGATTCTTGCCAAGTAGAATAGTAAGCATCATCGCATCAAGTCACAAATTATAACTGACTCTGGTGGTTCGACTTTTACTGTCTTGGTGGCTACACGACCAGCAGCTGGACAGGGACCTCCATCTGGGTGCTCCTCACAACAGATGCCAGCCTTCGCGGCTTGGGAGCTGTAACCGAACAACAACAAGGCTCCATCACCTCTGAATAGTAAGAATAGTAAGTTTCAGAGGTGATGGAGCCTGGCAGAGTCTCCCTTACCAATCAGTGTGTTGCAATTGAGAGCACTGTTCCTCTGGGCAGACTGGTTCAGGTTCAATCAGACAACGCCACAACAGTGGCATATATCAATCATCAAGGCGGCACTCGCAGCAAAATGGCGGATGCAAGACGCGACCAATATTCTCCGGTGGGCCTAATGTCATCTTCCGGCCATATCAGTGCTGTTCATTCCAGGCGTACTCAACAGGGAAGCCGTTTTCCTCAGTCATCCGGTTGTTCACGCCAGAGGGTGGGCTCTTCACCAGAGGTCTTCCAACTCCTAGTGGACAGATGGGGTCTACCAGACGTGGATCTCATGGCCTCTCGACACATCCACAAAGTTCTGGTATTTTGTTCCTGGTACAGGGATCCTCAAGCAGCATTCATAGATGCCTTATCAGTCCAGTGGACCTTTTGTCTACCGTACATCTTCCCTCCGGTATCCCTTCTACCTTGTGTCCTTTGGAAGTTCAAACAAGGAGGAGGAAACCTCATTCTGGTAGCCCCAGCTTGGCCCAGATTGCATTGGTTCTCCGATCTTCAGACCCTCTCAGTAGGGCAACCCCTTCAACTTCCTCAACAATTGGTCCTTCTATCTCAAGGCCCATGTCTCCATCCAGATCTAGCCCGTCTGTCTTTGACGGAATGGCTTTTGAGTCCTCAATTCTAAGGACAAAGGGATTTTCAAATGCTGTAATTCAAATTATGCTTAAGGCACGTAAACCTGCCTCAGCACGTATATATTATAGAGTGTACCATGCTCACTTTACATGGTGCGGTACCAAGCGTTATGATGCAACTATCTTTTAAACTCTCAAGAATACTTGCTTTTTTCAATGAGTTTTGGATTTAGGCTTACGACTTGCCTCTTTCAATGTGTGCATTTCTACATTGTCTGTTTGGTTCCAACGCAGAATTGCTTCACTTGCTGTTCGTACATTCCTTTAGTGTGTCATCCGCATACAACCTCCTTATGTTCATCCAGGAGCTCCATGGGATCTGTCTGTTGTGCTGGATGCTCTCCAAGAGCTCCCCTTTGAACCTTTTGGAGTAAGCCGATCTCAAATGGCCGACGACAAAAGTGCTGTTTTTGCTTGCTATTGCATCGGCCAGGAGGGTGTCGACTTAGGAGCCCTCTCCTGTGGGCTGTCTTCCTGATTTTTTATCAAGACAGGGCGGTTCTCTGAAGTAGGCCTGGTTATCTCCCTAAAGTGGTTCATAAATTCCACCTTAATCAAGAAATTGTGATTGCAGGTTTTGTCTCACTGGACTTATCAACAAAAGAACGTTCTTTGGATGTGGTTCATGCACTACGAGTCTATATAGACCGTACTAGCTTCATCAGACGGTCTGATACTCTGTTCATTCTATTTGGATTTCACAAGCGTGGTTGGCCTGCTAATAAACAGACACTGGCCAGATTGATTACAGTGGTCATTGCACAAGCTTACGTTCAAGCTGACCTTCGTATTCCAGCTTTAATTTCTGTCCATTCTACTCGGTCTGTAGTACTTTCTTGGGTGGCACGCCGTGGTGCGTCCACCGAACAATTGTGCAAGGCGGCTACGTAGTCTTTGGTCCACATGTTTTTTTAGGTTTTATGCCTTTGATACATTTGCCTCCCAGAATGCTTCTTTTGGATGCCGGATTCTTTTATCCTCTCATGCGTGTCCCATCCTTTGAAATACTTCTTTAGGAAATCCCTGATGTTCCCTATGGAACCCCTATGAACCCTGAAGAAGAAAACAAGAATTATGGTAGAATTAACTCTCTTTCTTCAAAGTTCATAGGGTCCACAGGGCACCCACCCTCTCTCTGTTTTTAATGCATTGGCCTCTGGTTTCTTTCTCCTGTCTGCGAAAATTTGTTCTTATGTGCCTAACATCTTTCTTCTCTCCTTTCCTCTTCCTGCTTTGAGCTGGTTAACAAAACTGAATGCCTGAGCATGGAGTTCGGGTTATAAGGGAGAGGAGCCGATCATTCTGGGATACGCTAATAGCTTTAACTTTTTGGTGCCCGGGCTGTCATCTACCACCTACAACCCCCCGATGTTCCCTGTGGACCCTGTGAACTTTGAAGAAAGATAGTTAACAAAGGTAAATCTACCATAACTCTTGTTTTTCCTATAAATGCAAAAAAAATGTTAATGTACATTTTATTCTGGTTATATGTGCACATGCACTAATTTATCCTTGTCTAAGATGTAAAATCATAATACTTAATCAGTTTTCTAATAATCCCTAAGAATGACCGATTTAATCATTATGATTTTACATCTTAGACAGCTTTAAACTAGGATTAATTAATGCATGTGCACATATAACCAGAATAAAATTTATATTAACATTGTTTTGCATTTTTAGGAAAATGATTGCTATACAGGTTGAGTATCCCTTATCCAAAATGCTTGGGACCAGTGGTATTTTGGATATCGTATTTTTCCGTATTTTGGAATAATTGCATACCATAATGAGATATATCATGGTGATAGGACCTAAATCTAAGCACAGAAGGCATTTATGTTTCATATACACATTATACACACAGCCTGAAGGTCATTTTAGCCAATATTTTTTATAACTTTGCACATTAAACAAAGTGTGTCTACATTCACACAACTCATTTATGTTTCATATACACCTCATACACACAGCCTGAAAGTCATTTAATACAATATTTTTAATAACTTTGTGTATTAAACAAAGTTTGTTTTTTGATGATTCAATGTACCCAAAGGTTTCACTATCTCCCTCTCGCTCAAATAAATCCATATTTCGGAATATTCCGTATTTCGGAATATTTGGATATGGGATACTCAACCTGTATTATATTCTTATAATAGAGTCTACTAGGCTAGATATGAATGCAGCTGAGCTACTTATAGGAAAATTATTGCTATATTCAATACTTGTTATGTTGTCACACAATTATGCTATAGGAGTTCTCAGTTCTAGCATCTGCAGATCACCATTGATGGGGGGCCCCACAGACCTTAATCCGGTCCTGAGGGGGTTACATCATTTGAAAGAAGGTTTGCTGGTATGGTTGTTAAGGTGATGATTCTTATGCCTAAACATATACTACCAAGTGAGTTTTGTACACTTTTTCTTTTTTTTTTGTATCTGTTTTGGTACTAGTTAACTGTTCCTATAAACTTAAGAGCACATTTCACAAGGTAGGGGAGTGCCTCCCTGGGCAGCTGTACTCAGCCGCCACTCCATGCTGTCCAAGTTTTTTTTTCCATTTTTTGCATACAAAGACACTACATTTAGACAAATGGATTTGTGCACAGCAACTTCAGAACATTTCCTCCTATAGGGGCAGCTGTAGGCACTCCCCAATGTCCTCGTTTGTTCTCATTCTCTCTCTCCCCTTTATTTATATCCCACTTTGTCTCCTGTACCGGCAGACTAGGTGATGTAGTGGGGGAGAAGCTATGACAATAATAAAAATGTCTTCAATTACTGTTGGTCCTACACCAATAATCAATACACAGTGGTTACAGTGTTCCCCCAATGGACTTTGAAAAGGATGTAACGGAAGTGCAAAAATCCCATGCAAGGAATGCAGCATCTAGCACCTACTAGCTGAATTTACTCCTGACTTTAAATGAGCCCCACTATAAGGGTATGTCTGCCACCACTTTTCATGGTTTGTTACTTTCCAAGCTTGGCCACGCCCCAGCTCTAATGACATTAGACATATTCCTTGTCATTAGGCTGAGCTCACAAATTATTGTAGGGTGAAAAGATTATTGCATCGCCTAGATTTTTTTTCTTTCATTTTTTTTTTCTTTCAAATCCTTGATTTATCTGATTTGTTACATTCAGATCTGCTATAAAGTGGATTCTTTCCCTGCTCACGGTGGATATGGCAATTTTGTTCACAGAGCCAAGCATTGATTTATTTGATTTGTTATATTCAGATCTGCTATAAAGTGGATTCTTTCCCTGCTCACGGTGGATATGGCCATTTTGTTCACTGAGCCAATTATTGATTTTTTGAATTTGTTACATTCAGATCTGCTGTAAAGTGGATTCTTTGGATTTGTTGCATTCAGATCTGCTTTAAAGTGGATTTTTCCCTGCACACGGTGAATATGGCCATTTTGTTCACTGAGCCAATCATTGATTTATCGGATTTGTTACATTCAGCACTGCTTTAAACGCTCAACTGGCATGGTCAGATCACAGGCGACCACGCTGCCCCACTGTGTTTTAATAAACAACAACAATGTTTTGAAGGTAAAAATCATCAGTTAAGTGGTTAAAGTGGATTATTTCTCTGCACATGGTGGATATGGCCATTTTGTTCACTGAGCCAATATTCAGTCTGTTATTAGAGGGGAATTCAGTTAGCAGCAGGCTGTACCACTGAAGTTCTGAGTAAAGTGCTCAGGACGATTACATCTGTGACTTGCGGCTAGCCCCGAGCTAGCACTTAAAATGGATTTCTCTTACGTCCTAGAGTATGCTGGGGACTCCAAAAGGACCATGGGGATATAGACGGGATCCGCAGGAGACATGGGCACACTATAAAACTTTGAATGGGTGTGAACTGGCTCCTCCCTCGATGCCCCTCCTCCAGACCTCAGTTAGATTCTGTGCCCAGAGAGACTGGACACACACTAGGGGAGCTCTCCTGAGTTTCTCTAAAAAAGACTTTATGTTAGGTTTTTTATTTTCAGAGAGACCGGCTGGCTACAGGCTCTCTGCTTCGTGGGAGTGAGGGGAGAGAAGTCAGACCTACTTCTTCTGAGTTAAGGGCTCTGCTTCTTAGGCTACTGGACACCATTAGCTCCAGAGGGTTCGATCACTTGGTGCGCCTAGCTGCTTGTTCCCGGAGCCGCGCCGTCACCCCCCTCCCAGAGCCAGAAGAAAGAAGCCGGGTGAGTATACAGAAGGCAGAAGACTTCAGTGACAGCAGAAGACTTCAGTAACGGAGGTACAGCGCAGCAGTCGCGCTGCGCTCCATGCTCCCACACACACACCAACGGCACTCACAGGGTGCAGGGCGCAGGGGGGGGTGCCCTGGGCAGCAGGTTACTGGAGTTTTTCACTGGCAAAAAGCATATTATCGGTGCCTAGGCACTGAATATAAGTCCCCCGCCAGTATAATAATTTGAATTTTAGCGGGACTACAGCGCGCCGGGTGGGAGCGTGGCTTAGCCGCACGGCTTACCAGCGCCATTTTCTCTCTTCACAGTGCATGCAGAGATGCTGGCTCGGACCTCCACTCTCCTTAACAAGTTCAGGGAGAAAAGCGGGGGGGGGGGGGGGGGGGGGGGTCACACAGTCAATTGGTGCTATATATATATGTATATAAAACAGCGCAGTGATCATATATTATTTCTCTGACGTCCTAAGTGGATGCTGGGACTCCGTAAGGACCATGGGGAATAGCGGCTCCGCAGGAGACAGGGCACAAAAGTAAAGCTTTAGGATCAGGTGGTGTGCACTGGCTCCACCCCCTATGACCCTCCTCCAAGCCTCAGTTAGATTTTTGTGCCCGAACGAGAAGGGTGCAGGCTAGGTGGCTCTCCTGAGCTGCTTAGAAGTAAAAGTTTAAATAGGTTTTTTATTTTCAGTGAGACCTGCTGGCAACAGGCTCACTGCATCGAGGGACTAAGGGGAGAAGAAGCGAACTCACCTGCGTGCAGAGTGGATTGGGCTTCTTGGCTACTGGACATTAGCTCCAGAGGGACGATCACAGGTACAGCCTGGATGGGTCCCGGAGCCGCGCCGCCGGCCCCCTTACAGATGCTGAAGAGTGAAGAGGTCCAGAAATCGGCGGCAGAAGACGTTCCTGTCTTCATTAAGGTAGCGCACAGCACTGCAGCTGTGCGCCATTGCTCCCAGCACACTTCACACTGCGGTCACTGAGGGTGCAGGGCGCTGGGGGGGGGGCGCCCTGGGCAGCAATGTAAATACCTCCTATGGCAAAAAATACATCACATATAGCCCCTGGGCTATATGGATGTATTTAACCCCTGCCAGTTTTCCAGATAAAAGCGGGAGAAGAGCCCGCCGTGAAGGGGGCGGGGCCTATCTCCTCAGCACACGGCGCCATTTTCCCACACAGCTCCGCTGGTAGGAAGGCTCCCAGACTCTCCCCTGCACTGCACTACAGAAACAGGGTACAACAGAGAGGGGGGGCACTTATTTGGCTAAAAATATATATAAGCAGCTATAAGGGATAGACACTTATTATAAGGTTGTCCCTATACAGTTTATAGCGCTTTGGTGTGTGCTGGCAAACTCTCCCTCTGTCTCCCCAAAGGGCTAGTGGGGTCCTGTCCTCTATCAGAGCATTCCCTGTGTGTGTGCTGTGTGTCAGTACGTTGTGTCGACATGTATGAGGAGGAAAATGGTGTGGAGGCGGAGCAGATTGTCTGTAATAGTGATGTCACCCCCTAGGGGGTCGACACCTGAGTGGATGTACTGTTGAAAATTACGTGACAGTGTCAGCTCTGTATAAAAGACAGTGGTTGACATGAGACAGCCGGCTACTCAGCTTGTGCCTGTCCAGACGTCTCATAGGCCGTCAGGGGCTCTAAAGCGCCCGTTACCTCAGATGGCAGATACAGACGCCGACACGGATACTGACTCCTGTGTCGACGGTGAAGAGACAACCGTGATTTCCAATAGGGCCACACGTTACATGATTGAGGCAAGGGAAAATGTTTACACATTTCTGATAATATGAGTACCACCAAAAAGGGGTATTATGTTTGGTGAGGAAAAACTACCTGTAGTTTTCCTGAATCTGAGAAATAAAATGAGGTGTGTGATGATGCGTGGGTTTCCCCCCGATAACAATTGATAATTTCTAAAAAGTTATTGGCAGTATACCTTTTCCCGCCAGAGGTTAGGGTGCGTTGGGAAACACCCCCTAGGGGGGATAAGGCGCTCACACGCTTGTAAGAACAAGGGCTCTACCCTCTCCTGAGATGGCCGCCCTTAAGGATCCTGCTGATAGAAAGCAGGAGGGTATCCTAAAATGTATTTACACACATACTGGTGTTATACTGCGACCAGCAATCGCCTCAGCCTGGATGTGCAGTGCTGGGTTGGCGTGGTCGGATTCCCTGACTGGAAATATTGATATCCTAGATAAGGACAGTATATTATTGCCTATAGAGCATTAAAAGATGCATTTCTATATATGCGTGATGCACAGCGGAATAATTGCCGACTGGCATCAAGTATAAGTGCGTTGTCCAATTCTACCAGTAAAGTGGTCAGGTGAGGCGGATTCCAAACGGCATTTGGAAGTATTGCCTTAAAAAAGGGGACATTTGGGATCGGTCTTTCAGACCTGGTGGCCACGGCAACAGCTGGGATATCCACGTTTGTACCCCAGGTCGCCTCTCAAAATAAGACGCAGTATTATCAGGCGCAGTCCTTTGTTGGCAAGCGGACAAAAGGTTCCTCTTTTCTGCTCGTGACAGAGGGAGAGGAAAAAGGCTACAGAGATTAGCCAGTTCCCAGGAACAGAAACCCTTTCCCGCCTCTGCCAAGCCCTCAGTATGACGCTAGGGCTTTACAAGCTCAGGCACGGTGGGGGCCCGTTCTCAATGAATTTCAGTGCGCAGTGGGCTCACTCGCAAGTAGACCCCTGGATCCTTCAGGTAATATATCAGGGGTACAAATTGGAATTCGAGACGTCTCCCCCTCGCCGTTTCCAAAAGTCGGTTTTACCGACATCTCCCTCTGACAGGGAGGCAGTTTTGGAAGCCATTCACAAGCTGTATTCCCAGCAGGTGATAATCAAGGTACCCCTCCTGCAAAAGGGAACGGGGTATTATTCCACACTATTGTGGTACCGAAGCCAGACGGCTCGGTGAGACCGATTCTAAATCTAAAATCTTTGAACACTTACATACAGAGGTTCAAATTCAAGATTGAGTCACTCAGAGCAGTGATTGCGAACCTGGAAGAAGGGGACTACATGATGTCTCGGGACATCAAGGATGCTTACCTTCATGTCAAAGAAATTTACCCTTCTCACCAAGGGTACCTCAGGTTATGGTACAGAACTGTCACTATCAGTTCAGACGCTGCCGTAGGGATGGTCCACGGCACCCCGGGTCTTTACTAAAGTAATGACCGAAATGATGATATTCCTTCGAAGGAAGGGAATTTTAGTTATTCTTTACTTGGACGATTCCCTGATAAGGGTAAGATCCAGGGAACAGTTGGAGGTCAGTGTAGCACTATCTCAGGTAGTGTTGCGGCAGCACGATTGGATTCTCAATATTCCAAAATCGCAACTGGTTCCGACGACTTGTCTTCTGTTCCTAGGGATGATCCTGGACACAGTCCAGAAAGAAGGTGTTTCTCCCGGAGGAGAAAACCAGGGAGTTATCCGAGCTAGTCAGGAACCTCCTAAAACCGAGCCAAGTCTCAGTGCATCAATGCACAAGGGTTCTGTGTAAAAATGGGGGCTTCCTACGAAGCAATCCCATTCGGCAGATTCCACGCAAGAACTTTCCAGTGGGACCTACTGGAAAAATGGTCCGGGTCGCATCTTCAGATGCATCAGCGGATAACCCTGTCACCAAGGACAGGGGTATCCCTCCTGTGGTGGTTGCAGAGTGCTCATCTTCTAGAGGGCCGCAGATTCGGCATTCAGGACTGGGTCCTGGTGACCACGGATGCCAGCCTGCGAGGCTGGGGAGCAGTCACACAGGGAAGGAATATCCAGGGCTTATGGTCAAGCCTGGAGACATCACTTCACATAAATATCTGAAGCTAAGGGCCATTTACAATGCTCTAAGCTTAGCAAGACCTCTGCTTCAAGGTCAGCCGGTGTTGATCCAGTCGGACAACATTACGGCAGTCACCCACGTAAACAGACAGGGTGCCACAAGAAGCAGGAGGGCAATGGCAGAAGCTGCAAGGATTCTTCGCTGGGCGGAAAACCATGTGATAGCACTGTCAGCAGTATTCATTCCGGGAGTGGACAACTGGGAAGCAGATTTCCTCAGCACGACCTCCACCCGGGAGAGTGGGAACTTCACCCAGAAGTCTTCCACATGATTATAAACCGTTGGAAAAACTCGACAGGTATTGCGCCAGGTCAAGGGACCCTCAGGCAATAGCTGTAAAGGCTCTGGTAACACCGTGGGTGTACCAATCCGTGTATGGGTTCCCTCCTCTGCCTCTCATACCCAAGGTACTGAGATTGACAAGATGGAGAGGAGTAAGCACTATATTCGTGGCTCCGGATTGGCCAAGAAGGACTTGGTAACCGAAACTTCAAGAGATGCTCACGGAGGATCCGTAGCCTCTACCTCTAAGAAGGGACCTGCTCCAGCAAGGACCCTGTCTGTTCCAAGACTTACCGCGGCTGCGTTTGACGGCATGGCGGTTGAACACCGGATCCTGAAGGAAAAAGGCATTCCGGATGAAGTCATCCCTATCTTGATCAAAGCCAGGAAGGATGTAACCGCAAAACATTATCACCGCATTTGGCGAAAATATGTTGCGTGGTGCGAGGCCAGTAAGGCCCGACGGAGGAAATTCAACGATTCCTACATTTCCTGCAAACAGGAGTGTCTATGGGCCTGAAATTGGGGTCCATTAATGTTCAAATTTCGGCTCTGTCAATTTTCTTCCAAAAAGAACTAGCTTCAGTCCCTGAAGTTCAGACGTTTGTAAAAGGGGTACTGCATATACAGTCTCCTTTGGTGCCTTCAGTGGCACCTTGGGATCTCAATGTAGTTTTTGGGTCCCAAAAGTCACATTGGTTTGACCCACTTAAATCTATGGAGTTAAAATATCTCACAGGAAAAGTGGTCATGCTGTTGGCTCTGGCCTGGGCCAGGCGCGTGTCAGAATTGGCGGCTTTATCCTGTAAAAGCCCTTATCTGATTTTCCATTCGGACAGGGCGGAATTGAGAACTCGTCCTCAGTTTCTCCCTAAGGTGGTTTAAGCGTCCACCTGAACCAACCTATTGTGGTGCCTGCGGCTACTAGGGACTTGGAGGACTCCAAGTTGCTAGACGTTGTCAAGGCCGGAAAATATATGTTTCCAGGACGGCTGGAGTCAGAAAATCTGACTCGCTGTTTATCCTGTATGCACCCAACAAGCTGGGTGCTCCTGCTTCTAAGCAGACGATTGCTCGTTGGATTTGTAGTACAATTCAGCTTGCACATTCTGTGGCAGGCCTGCCACAGCCAAAATCTGTTAAAGCCCATTCCACAAGGAAAGTGGGCTCATCTTGGGCGGCTGCCCGAGGGGTCTCGGCTTTACAACTTTGCCGAGCAGCTACTTGGTCAGGGGCAAACACGTTTGCTAAATTCTACAAATTTGATACCCTGGCTGAGGAGGACCTGGAGTTCTCTCATTCGGTGCTGCAGAGTCATCCGCACTCTCCCGCCCGTTTGGGAGCTTTGGTATAATCCCCATGGTCTTTACGGAGTCCCAGCATCCACTTAGGACGTCAGAGAAAATAAGAATTTACTTACCGATAATTCTATTTCTCGTAGTCCGTAGTGGATGCTGGGCGCCCATCCCAAGTGCGGATTGTCTGCAATACTTGTATATAGTTATTGTTACAATAACATCGGGTTGTTTATTGTTGTGAGCCATCTTTCAGAGGCTCCTACGTTTTATCATACTGTTAACTGGGTTCAGATCACAAGTTGTATGTTGTGATTGGTGTGGCTGGTATGAATCTTACCCGGGATTCAAAATCCTTCCTTATTATGTACGCTCGTCCGGGCACAGTATCCTAACTGAGGCTTGGAGGAGGGTCATAGGGGGAGGAGCCAGTGCACACCACCTGATCCTAAAGCTTTACTTTTGTGCCCTGTCTCCTGCGGAGCCGCTATTCCCCATGGTCCTTACGGAGTCCCAGCATCCACTACGGACTACGAGAAATAGAATTATCGGTAAGTAAATTCTTATTTTTTTTAGTAGTATATGGGCGCTGGGGTGTGAGCTGGTAAACTCCCTCTCACTCCTGTGGGTCTGTCCCCTATTGCCAGTGTGAGTGTGTGTGTGTGTGTCGGTACAGTGTCGACATGTCTGAGGCTGAGTGCTCCTCCCCGGAGGAAGTTAATGGGGGCGCAGAGAAGGATTTGGGATTGACTCTGTCGGCACCGCCGTCTGCTGATTGCGTGAATATGTTGAGTACATTGAATGCAAATGTGGCGTTATTGTCTAAGAGGCTGGATAATTTTGATTCTCAGACACAAACGTGGAGAAAATCCATGGAGTACGCCTTGTCACAGAAACGTTCATTTACCCAGATGGCAGATACGGATACCGACACGGACTCTGATTCCAGTGTCGATTTTAGTGAGGCCAGTTTACATCCAAAATTGGTAAAGAGTATTCAGTACATGATTGTGGCAATTAAAGATGTTTTACATATTTCTGAGGAGCCTCTTGTTCCAGATACAAGGGTTTGTTTATTTAAAGGGAAAAAGCCTGAGGTGAAGTTTCCCCCCTCTCATGAACTAAACACACTTTGTGAAAAGGCTTGGGAGTCGCCTGACAAAAGGTGTCAGATTCCCAAGAGAAATTTTATGGCATATCCTTTCCCCTCTGACGACAGGGAAAAGTGTGAGTCATCTCCCAATGTGGACAAGGCTCTGTCCCGGCTCTCCAAGAAAGTGGCGCTTCCGTCTCCTGACACGGCTGCCCTCAAGGATCCTGCATATCCTAAGCAGGAAACGACATTAAAGGCCATTTATGTCACTACGGGTGCACTCCTCAGACCTGCCATGGCGTCGGCATGGGTGAGTAGTGCTATTGCTAAGTGGGCTGATAATTTGGCATCTGACATGGATACCCTAGATAAGGATAACATTCTTTTGACTCTCGGTTATATCAGGGATGCTGCAGCTTACCTAAAGGATGCGGCGAGGGATATTGGCACCTTGGGATCAAGCGCCAATGCCATGGCAGTCTCGGCCAGGAGAGCGCTGTGGATTCATCAATGGAATGCTGATGCCGACTCCAAGAAAGCTATGGAAGCTCTCCCTTATAAAGGTAGTGTCTTGTTTGGTGACGGCCTCGCTGACCTGGTGTCTACCGCTACAGCGGGTAAGTCATCTTTTCTTCCTTATGTTCCCGCACAACAGAAAAAGGCGCCCCATTATCAGATGCAGTCCTTTCGGCCTAATAAATACAAAAAACTAAGGGGCTCGTCCTTCCTCGCTTCAAAAGGTAGAGGAAGGGGAAAAAGGTCGCCTGCTGTGTCTGGCGCCCAGGACCAAAAGTCCTCCCCCGCCTCTGCCATGTCCACCGCATGACGCTGGGGCTCCCCTACGGGTGGTGGGGGCCCATCTCCGAATCTTCAGTCAGGTCTGGTTTCGATCGGGCCTAGATCCTTGGGTCGTAGACATAGTGTCCCAAGGGTACAAACTGGAGTTTCCGGAGATGCCTCCACACCGATTTTTCAAATCACCCTTGCCAGTTTCTATCCCAGAAAGGGAAGTAGTAAATGCTGCGATGCAAAAGCTGTGTCAACAGAGTGTCATTGTCCCGGTTCCTCCGTCCCAAGGGGAGAAGGGTTCTATTCGAGCCTCTTTGTCGTGCCAAAGCCGGACGGCTCGGTCAGACCGATCCTGAACCTAAAATCCCTCAATCTGTATTTGAAAACTTTCAAGTTCAAGAGGGAATCTCTTCGAGCTGTGATTTCCAGTCTAGAAGGGGGGGATTTTATGGCGTTAGTCGACATAAAAGATGCCTACTTACACGTCCCAATATATCCTCCACATCAAGCTTTCCTGAGATTTGCGGTGCAGGATTCTCATTACCAATTTCAGACGTTGCCGTTTGGGCTTTCCGCGGCCCCGAGGGTCTTCATCAAAGTCATGGCGGAAATGATGGTACTCCTACGCAAGCAGGGTGTCACAATTATCCCGTACTTGGACGATCTCCTGATAAAGGCGAGATCGAAGGAGCAGTTGCTAAGTAATGTGGAGCTCTCCCTGACGGTTCTGCAACATCATGGTTGGATTCTAAATTTGCCAAAGTCCCAGTTGATTCCGACAACTCGACTGCCTTTCTTGGGCATGATCCTGGACACGGAACTGCAGAGAGTGTTTCTTCCGGCTGAAAAAGCTCTGGAAATTCAGGGCATGGTCAAAGAGATTCTGAAACCGGCAAGAGTGTCGATTCATCAATGCACTCGAGTGCTAGGGAAGATGGTTGCGGCGTACGAAGCCATTCCCAGGTGTTTCAGTGGGACCTGCTGGACAAATGGTCCGGGTCTCACCTACAGATGCACCGGAAAATAAGTCTATCTTCCAGGTCCAGAATTTTTCTCCTGTGGTGGCTGCAGAGTTCTCACCTTCTAGAGGGACGCAGGTTCGGGATCCAGGATTGGGTCCTGCTGACCACGGATGCAAGTCTCCGAGGCTGGGGAGCAGTCACACAAGGAAGAAGTTTCCAGGGAAAATGGTCAAGCCAGGAATCTTGTCTCCACATAAATGTTCTGGAGTTAAGAGCTATTTACAATGGCCTTCTGCAAGCGGAAAACCTTCTTCGCAGTCTACCTGTCCTGATTCAGTCGGACAACATAACAGCGGTGGCGTACGTAAACCGCCAGGGCGGAACAAGGAGCAGAGCGGCAATGGCGGAGGCCACAAGAGTTCTCAGCTGGGCGGAAAAACACGTGAGCGCTCTGTCGGCAGTCTTCCTTCGGGGCGTGGACAACTGGGAAGCAGATACGATCTCCATCCAGGAGAGTGGGCTCTTCATCGAGAGGTATTTGCAGAAGTGAGAAGGCGTTGGGGAATTCCTCAAATAGACATGATGGTGTCTCGCCTCAACAAGAAGCTTCCGAGGTATTGTTCCAGGTCAAGGGACCCCCAAGCCAGTGCAGTGGACGCCCTGGTGACTCTGTGGGTGTTTCATTCGGTATGTGTTCCCTCCACTTCCTCTCATTCCAAAAGTGTTGAGGATCATAAGACGAACAAGTGTTCCGGCAGTATCCGGATCCTCAGGAATTGCTCATAGATGATTCTTGGCCACTTCCTCTCAGAGAGGACCTGTTACTGCAGGGGCCGTGCGTATTTCAAGACTTACCGCGGCTGCGTTTGACGGCGTGGAGGTTGAACGCCAAATCCTAGCTCGAAAGGGTATTCCCGGGGAAGTCATCCCCACTCTCCTTAAGGCTAGAAAGGAGGTCACGGCGAAGCATTATCACCGTATTTGGAGAAAATATGTGTCGTGGTGTGAAGCCAAGAAAGCTCCTACGGAGGAGTTTCAGCTGGGTCGTTTCCTCCATTTTTTGCAGGCAGGTGTGGATGCAGGCCTGAATTTGGGTTCCAACAAAGTGCAGATTTCGGCTTTATCTATTTTCTTTCAAAAAGAATTGGCCGCCCTTCCTGAGGTACAGATTTTCGTGAAGGGAGTGCTGCATATCCATCCTCCGTTTGTGCCACCCGTGGCACTGTGGGATCTTGACGTGGTGTTACAATTTCTTATGTCCCACTGGTTTGAACCTTTGCGAAAGGTTGAGTTAAAATTTCTCACTTGGAAAGTGGTCATGCCTTTGGCCTTGGCGTCCGCCAGACGGGTGTCGGAATTGGCGGCTTTGTCTCACAAGGGCCCATATTTGATTTTCCATGAGGATATAGCGGAATTGAGGACTCGTCAGCAATTTCTGCTGAAGGTGGTGTCTTCGTTTCTCATAAATCGACCTATTGTGGTGCCTGTGGCTACGGATGCCGTGACGGTGCCAAAATCTCTCGATGTCGTAAGAGCTTTGAAGATTTATGTCGCCAGAATGGCTCGGGTTAGAAAAACAGAGGCTCTGTTTGTCCTGTATGCTTCCAACAAGATTGGAAATCCTGCTTCCAAGCAGACTATTGCACACTGGATTTGGAATACGATTCAGCATGCTCATTCTATGTCTGGATTGCCGTTGCCGAAGTCAGTGTAGGCCCATTCTACCAGGAAGGTGGGCTCATCTTGGGCGGCTGCCCGAGGGGTCTCTGCAGTTCAACTTTGCCGAGCAGCTACGTGGTCGTGTTCAAACACTTTTGCTAAGTTCTACAAGTTTGATACCCTGGCTGATGAGGACCTCATGTTTGCTCAATCGGTGCTGCAGAGTCGTCCGCACTCTACCGCCCGGTCTGGAGCTTTGGTATAGACCCCATGGTCCTTTTGGAGTCCCCAGCATCCTCTAGGACGTAAGAGAAAATAGGATTTTAATACCTACCGGTAAATCCTTTTCTCCTAGTCCGTAGAGGATGCTGGGCGCCCATCCCAGTGCGGACTGGTTCTTGCAGTTGTATTGATACTTGTTGTTTTCGGTTACACGAAGGTTGTGTATCAGTTATATTCAGCTTGTTGCTGCTGTTAGTTCATACTGTTATCTGGTATTCCTGGTAATCCAGTTGTACGGTGTGTTGTGGTGTGAGCTGGTATGTATCTCGCCCTTGGTTTAACAAAAATCCTTTTCCTCGAAATGTCCGTCTCCCTGGTCACAGTTCCTATAACTGAGGTCTGGAGGAGGGGCATAGAGGGAGGAGCCAGTTCACACCCATTCAAAGTCTTATAGTGTGCCCATGTCTCCTGCGGATCCTGTCTATACCCCCATGGTCCTTTTGGAGTCCCCAGCATCCTCTACGGACTAGGAGAAAAGGATTTACCGGTAGGTATTTAAATCCTATTTTCTGCTTACACCCTCCAAAGGCGAGAGCAGAATTCTGCGTTAAGTGCACCTCAGGGCTAGTCAGAGATTTACCCTAATTCACTAATTGATAAGCCACATGTTAAAGCCCGTGGCTAATTGAACCCCCTCTAATAATGACTGTTGGAATGCACAAGTCACTTGTACTGTGTGTAGGAGATTGGTTGAATATAACTAATCCACACATTGTACTTGGATTTTATTTAACAGGTGTTTTGTAGGTGCAGATCTGTTTTGTTTTCTTGTGTCTTCTACAAACTAAACAACCTGTTCTGTGTGTTGCCAGGAGTACATGGATCCTATGAATGATTACAATGCCCTGAATGAAGCTAAACAGATGATCGCGGTAGCAGATGAAAACCAAGACCATCACTTGGGTTTAGATGAGATCCTAAAATACAGCGAGTATTTCACAGGAAGCAAACTGATGGACTACGCTCGTAATGTTCACGAGGAATTCTGAGTGTCCTGTGTTTTTTTTCCTTTCATCTAGACAAACCTTCTCATCCCTTAACTGGGGAAGTTTTGTGGTCATGGCTAAAGGACTTGTAGTTTAATGCGAGGATTTACACCAGTCTTGCTGCTACTATGCCTGTGTATTCTTAGTGTTTAGTAAAGCGTAAGGCATAGAACACCTCCTTCCCATACAGACACACACACACACACACACACACACACACACACACACACACACACACACACACACACACACACACACACACACACACACACACACACACACACACACACACACACACACACACAACACCTTCATGGCAGAATTTGCACATATGTTATGGGTTTTATTTGCTTAGGTGGTAACTCATCCGAACAGTCTAAATCTGCACCAACTGGTGATAAGGAAAAAAAAAAAAAAAGATTTGGATATATAGCTTATTATGAGTTGTCTATATAAAATACATTAAACCATACATGTGTTTCTTTAGAGAAAACTGACTTATACAGTAATTTGAAAAAAGTTTGTGTGTGTGTATATATATATATATATATATATATAAATATATATATATATATGTGTGTGTGTATGTATATATGTGTGTATATATATATATATATACCCAGAGAAGGTGCAGCACTCGACTTGAATAAATAGACAACCAAACCACGCTTCAGCAACGTTTCAGTGTATTAAACACTATCATCAGGCTAACAATACAACAAACAGCACATACCTTATATATCTTAGACCACCACGTGTAACGCCCATGTCTGCACCGGGACTGCACACCCGGCCGGCATCGAGAATCAATGACATCATTCCCAACTGACCAGCGCACAGGGAATGACGCGGTGTCACCATCACCATAGTTACAGCTTAAACAAAACACAAGCAGAACATTGACAGCAGGGAGGGACAAAGTAACATGAAATATGTTTCATGTTACTTTGTCCCTCCCTGCTGTCAATGTTCTGCTTGTGTTTTGTTTAAGCTGTAACTATGGTGACGGTGAGCACCGCGTCATTCCCTGTGCGCTAGTCAGTTGGGAATGACGTCATTGATTCTCGATGCCGGCCGGGTGTGCAGTCCCGGTGCAGACATGGGCGTTACACGTGGTGGTCTAAGATATATAAGGTATGTGCTGTTTGTTGTATTGTTAGCCTGATGATAGTGTTTAATACACTGAAATGTTGCTGAAGCGTGGTTTGGTTGTCTATTTATTCAAGTCGAGTGCCGCACCTTCTCTGGGTATGTCTGTATCGCTGTGATGGCACAGGCTGAAGTTGATTTACGGATTATTGGAGTGCCGGACCTTGGAGTATGTGTGTGTATATGTATGTATGTATATATATAATATGTGTATATATATATATATATATATATATATATATTTTATTTTTTATTTTTTCAATGTAATCGGCGGCACTCAAAGGACTTAATCAGGTGAATAAACGAGACCACCCCGTTTAATCAAGCTTAACGTTTCGGTCTTTATTGACCATCTTCAGAAGCAACCCAAGACCCAAAAGTCTTGATAAATGGGTGAGAATCCCCGAAACGTTGACTTTCAACAAAGCTGCTGTTTGTTGTTTATTATTTGGGTCCGGGAGTGCCATTCCCTCTCTCTCTCTCTCTCTCTCTCTCTCAATATATATATATATATATATATATATATATATAAATAGGTGTATATAATCTCTAACTCCAATGACCAAATATGCTGTGCAAAAACATGGGTGTTGGTAGCAACAGCTGAAATACTGGGTTGGCTACTGTGTACCAGAGCAGAGGGAGCCACTCTGTATTGGTTGTGCACATAATATGGGGGCCTCCTGGATTTGAGCATTCCATTCTCTGTCGGCCTTAATTAACCTCAATATGGACTGTGCCTGAATCTGCTGTAACCCATAGCAGCCAATTGTTTTAATTTTTTTATTTTAACCTGTTATGTTTAGAAAATGATCCAAGTGATACAGATTACAGCTCATATATGCACATAGCGCAATTTTTGTTTTAAATTAGTTCATTTACATCGAAAGCAGAATGCTAATTTGTGTTCACTGGTAGAAGGAAATGCACTTTAAAATGGGAAATTAATGAACCTCTTTTTTGGTTATTCTATGTTGTGGTCGATAGGGGAAAAAAAGTTTATTTTCCATCCGCGGTGTCTTACTTAATTGCGCATATGACTTTTTATTTAATTTTTTTCTGCTCATCGTGATATTTTAACCAGGAACTCTCCAGAGAAAACTTGTTTGTGTTTTACATGCTGGGCTACCCAGTTCTCACTTACCTACTTCCTGAAAGTAATCCAGACACATAGACGCTGCCTGGGATAAACCCAGAGGGGAAGTTTTGGTGCAGGACCACATTTTAGTGAAATGCAGAACTTATTATTAGCACCCAGCTAGTTTTGAAACAGAAGTAACATCTATAAAACGAGAGAAGGATTCTTTTGTTGGGGCGCACATTCTAAGCAAAGAGACACTAAAATCTAACTTTTAACAATCATTAAAGCTGCGTATCTATAACCCCTAGTGATGAAAAATGAGGTATCGTATGTAAAAGTTTTATAACTGTTCAGGACAAGTCTTATCGCAACAATAAATATTAAGTTCTCCTAGGCCTGTCATTTCTGAGATATAACTTCTGATGTAGTTGATTCCCGGTAGCAGCTCTCTAAACTAATTGGTAATTTCTAAAAGTGTATTTGCAAAAGGGAGTAGTATAATGAATCGCAAACTTTATTTTGCATGATTTTACTCCTGTGCAATTTCCCTGCTTTATTTCTAATAGGAACAGTGAAGTCATTACAAACTATTTGTAAATTCCAGTCACAATGGAGAATAAGTTTGTAGAATAAGTTTAATAGTGAAAACTCTGAGTGCCCTATATCCAGAACAAGACTGACCAGGAAACATCATGCTAAATCCTGACTCCTAGTTATACAATACCTTACAGTACAGTTATTGACAATTTTGGGGTTTACATTTTTTTGGGGGCTGGTTTTATAATTTTGAATTCTATTATTTATTTTCATAAATACACATATAAACAGATTATAGATTTTGGTGGTGGTTTTTTTTTTCTTTATTTTTTTTAGAAATTGTTTTTTTTAAGGCTCTTAAGAAGCTAGAGGTTTGGTTTACCAGGTGTGTTAATGTTCTATAATCATTTTCTTGCCCATTAAGTGAGATATGTGCTATGATCTGTAAACACTTAAGCTGGTTTGAGAGAACACTGGTGTTTCATGTTATGGGCAGACCATACAATACAGAAGCAGTGGTAGTGACTCAATATGTCCAGTATTTGGGCCTTATTCAGGTTTGTTAGCAAACCAAAAAAGCACAAAACTGGGCAAAACCATGCTGCACTGCAGGTGGGGCAGATGTAACTTGTAGAGAGAGTTAGATTTGGGTGGGTTATCTGGGCAGGGTAAATACTGACTGCTTTATTTTTACACACAGTAGCAATTTAGATTTCTGTTTGAACACACTCCACCCAAATCTAGCTCTCTGCACATGTTACATCTGCCCCTCCTGCAGTGCACATGGTCTTGCTAAACTGCTTACTTTTTTGGTTTGCTAACAAACCTGAATAACCCCCTTTGTGCGCTACACATAAAAGCAGCAGCAACTTTTATATGTTCAACTCCTGCATTGCAACCATTTTTTCCCCGTTTTTTTCCTTGCTCTGCACCAAACTTAATTTTGCCCCAAAGTGGTTACATGCTAAACTGATGACACATTGTGTATGCCTGGGAAGGGAAAAGCAGGTCTTCTTAATCATGCATTTAGTGTTTACACATATTATGATTGTTTTGCCCAGTGATCGCTAGAAAAAATTTACGACATAAATTCACCATTCTGTGAATGGAGCGAATGCAAACATCAAACCGCACGTGTATTTATACCTCGTTAAAGCTTATATGCGAAATGCGCATTGGTTAGCACGCCATCCACCTTCTGGGTGCCGTGTTTTTAAAAGATCACACTGTCTCCATACACTAAATTGAAATGTGCAATTATTGATGTAAATCTGATATCCGGGGCACCGGACAAATGTACCTTAGGACGTTACCAGATATTAAATAAGTGTTGTCTC
This sequence comes from Pseudophryne corroboree, assembly GCF_028390025.1. NCBI lineage: Eukaryota > Metazoa > Chordata > Amphibia > Anura > Myobatrachidae > Pseudophryne > Pseudophryne corroboree. The sequence goes on along the minus strand of NC_086453.1, from coordinate 190,167,181 downwards.
CCTCTCACCAAGGATTTAGTAAGGCTTATCTGGCTATAGCTGAGAGATTAAGCATAATATTATGCACAATTGCTTATTACGGCAATGAACAATAGGACACGCAGCTAATTGACAGCTAATCTTCGTTTTCATTCAGTCAGTAGAAAAGGGTTAATTCACAGAAACAGATATCCTCATTTCTATGTATAGTGCAGACTGTGTGTTATGTTATACGGCAGTTGCAGGAGAATGTAACCAGCAGCACAAGCTTTGGATACATTGTAAATCAGCCAGGCTATGATAGCACTGACACGGCTGAATTTTGAAACATTTGTTGCGGATCACTGAATACATGGGTCTACTGTCTGCATAACACGTTAGTGATACTTTCTATTGCAGTAAGACCATTCCAGTTTGATTCAATCAGCCGTAGATGACACACTGTTTTAAGTGATATAGATCAAACACTGGGAGTGTATACCATTTATACCTTCTGACTTAGCAATATTATTACGGCTTGTTTGTGCTGCCTCTTATCTATTACATACAGGAGCAGGGAGATTGAGGACAATCTACTAACTCCCAGTACTGTGGAAGGCTATTCTCCAATAAGATTAACCCCCTAACTGACGTGTGTGAATGCATGTCATATGAGAATATCCATCTAAGTGATTTTGTTCTGCACAAGTTAAGTGTTTAGATCACATTGCTGCAGTGTCCTAGTTGTCCACACAAACCTTACATGGTGAGAATATGTCCTTTTGGGAATATACTTAGAATTTTTTGAACAGTTGGGACCACATAAATAAAACCGCTATTTATTGAGATAGGGTCACTCTAACAATCCCTCATTATTAGCAGTAATCACAAGTGTTTTAGAATGGTATCCACTTAAGGTATTTATACATGAATTACTGATTTTGATCACTTTATTCTGTGATTAATAGTGGAATCCTCAATTTAATTATCCCAACAGCAAGCCATAATATCCCAAGGAGGGGAGCGCACAATTTATGTATACAATCCTATAGGTCAATATTGACAATAAGCACAATGATATAGTTGTATGATTATTACAAGAAAGAATTATCTAGCTGACTGATTATATTAGAGACTAGTGTGTGTTCTGATTATATTTTTTATTTTTTCTTCTGCACTATTCACTATTTCACATATTCTTTTTGAATACTTCGCCAGCTATCCACTATTAGTATTTTAAACCAATTACAATAAAGGTTATGTTTTATAGGAAGTTGTCCTATACCTAGATTCAGATTTGTCATTACAGTAAGTTACAGATGAGTGCCCCAATGTGGAATACTTTTTCTTTTTGTGTTTTATTATGATGAATTTATTCCAGGGAGCACCCCCAAATTAATGGTTAATACCAAGAATTTTCTCTGAGAATTGTCTTCAAATATAAACAATGGGAAGTAACTGACTGACATGAATATATGACCTATATGATCTGTGCGGATTTTTCTCTTGTTTCATGCCCTATATCCAGAACAAGACTGACCAGGAAACATCATGCTAAATCCTGACTCCTAGTTATACAATACCTTACAGTACAGTTATTGACAATTTTGGGGTTTACATTTTTTTGGGGGCTGGTTTTATAATTTTGAATTCTATTATTTATTTTCATAAATACACATATAAACAGATTATAGATTTTGGTGGTGGTTTTTTTTTTCTTTATTTTTTTTAGAAATTGTTTTTTTTAAGGCTCTTAAGAAGCTAGAGGTTTGGTTTACCAGGTGTGTTAATGTTCTATAATCATTTTCTTGCCCATTAAGTGAGATATGTGCTATGATCTGTAAACACTTAAGCTGGTTTGAGAGAACACTGGTGTTTCATGTTATGGGCAGACCATACAATACAGAAGCAGTGGTAGTGACTCAATATGTCCAGTATTAGGGCCTTATTCAGGTTTGTTAGCAAACCAAAAAAGCACAAAACTGGGCAAAACCATGCTGCACTGCAGGTGGGGCAGATGTAACTTGTAGAGAGAGTTAGATTTGGGTGGGTTATCTGGGCAGGGTAAATACTGACTGCTTTATTTTTACACACAGTAGCAATTTAGATTTCTGTTTGAACACACTCCACCCAAATCTAGCTCTCTGCACATGTTACATCTGCCCCTCCTGCAGTGCACATGGTCTTGCTAAACTGCTTACTTTTTTGGTTTGCTAACAAACCTGAATAACCCCCTTTGTGCGCTACACATAAAAGCAGCAGCAACTTTTATATGTTCAACTCCTGCATTGCAACCATTTTTTCCCCGTTTTTTTCCTTGCTCTGCACCAAACTTAATTTTGCCCCAAAGTGGTTACATGCTAAACTGATGACACATTGTGTATGCCTGGGAAGGGAAAAGCAGGTCTTCTTAATCATGCATTTAGTGTTTACACATATTATGATTGTTTTGCCCAGTGATCGCTAGAAAAAATTTACGACATAAATTCACCATTCTGTGAATGGAGCGAATGCAAACATCAAACCGCACGTGTATTTATACCCCAGCTCTGCAAATGATGACTGCGGCATTGTTGCTTGTATGGTACAGACTGTATTGCAGGGTTGTTTTTTGTATTATTATGTATTGTATTATTACCCTGTATACCTCTGTTTTTCTGGCACTGCTAATTGCAGACTCATGCTGGTAGCAGTGTATGGATTTCGGCAGTCACTAATCTAAACCCGTGCTTTCACATAATCTCTCCTTTTAATTAATTTTTAAGTGCTCTAACAATGTTTGCTAAATCAAAATTTAAGATAGAGGTGGGCACATCCTTTCTGTCTGTGACGCTCTATAAAATAATCCTACATGAATGTGTATTGCTTATGGACTAGTTGGAAAGCTGCATTGTTGAGCCAATTACCGTTGCTTCCTGTAAATACATTGTATTTATTAAGATCGTAATTGAATATTATTGGCTATTAAGCAGAAACTATATCATATAATATTTACCCACACTAGTCCTGCATTGCTCCATCTGTACCAGGACAGCTGTGGCTAATTATGTCTAGGATAAGAAATAATATGCCTCAACACAAATTTCTGTATTTTTATTGTACAAATTAAATTTGTTTTTATTAATGGCTAGAATCCAAAATGACCCGTTATTGTCGCCTTTTCTTTCTGTTTTATTGGTTATAATTTCACTTGTGTTAGGACTGTCATCTTCATCCAAAACCAGCATTGGTAAAAGTCCAAATGATAAAGATTTATTTGGCACAAAATGTCATTAGTTTCTTGTTGTAGTTGTATGGTGCCTAACTTGGCAGTCTGTTTTGTGCAGTGGTCTGTTATTTTTCTGATGATATTTTTGTTTTCTGTAAAGTTATGCAGACCTACGAATTTATCAGTAGTGCTCACTGTTAATAAAATATTCTCCTGGACTGATTCCTGTGTACTGTATATATTTACAATGTACTGTGATATGGGGAAGTACTTGCATGAAATCTCCAGAAAGTGTTTCAGCGTCAAGTAGGAAAACAACACAGGTCCTGTATGGTCGACATTTCATCCTCTTCATTAATATGTTAATATTACAGTGGTACTTTCTTTGTGCATAAAGGATATGTTTTTTGGGTTGAATGTGTAAGGTTCTCTTGGAAGGATTTTTATGTTGGAGGGAGAAAGTGCCACTCATCTGGTCATTCTGCAGTAACAACACTCCGCAAACGGTACAGTATACAGTTTATAGCACTGCACAATCAATGAATCTGATCATCTGATGTGTAAAAGGTGCTTTGTTCAAGACCATTTTGAGACTTAAGGTGGGGGCCTGAACAATGGTACGATTCAACATTGCAATGTAACAATATATTGCTACTCCGTACACACTATACACCACGACGACTTGATATATTGTTACATGCACAGTGTAACAGCACAGCGTCATAATCCCATATAATGTGCAGTGCATCCGAAGAGGCGATGTGACCACCCAATTCATTAAACGATGAATTGGTTAGAATCAAGGGTACACACTATACGATGGTCATTGTGATTCATCGCGTATCGCAACATCACCCTATATACTGTATAGCTTTAGGCTCCTTGCAAGAGAAATTATATGTTCAGGTGTGGTGTTAACTGCAGAGTGGACACATATGAGGGCATGCTCTTAAGCTGGAGGGAGGGAGGTTCAGGGAAAATTTGAGGAAAAATGACTTCACAGAAAGCATAGTAGTGGAAAAGCCTCCCATTAGAGGTGGTAGAGGCTAAGACAGTAGAGCAATTTAAACATGCTTGTGATCGACATAAGGATATCCTTACAAAGACCTAATAATCAGATTATTATAAGATTAAAATCAGACTAGATGGGCCAAGTGGTTCTTATCTGTAGTCAAATTCTTTGTTTCTATATGCCTGTCTTGCCTTCGTTATAGACTCCAGGGGTGGTTTGCCTCCCCCTAGTGGCAGTATATTCCCAAGTGGCAATAGATTCCCCAGTGTCTTAAACTCCCACCCCCAAAGTGGTAATGGATCACCCAGTGTAATTACCTCAGCCCTGCTAGTGTCCTGAGGAAGCCGCCGATTACTAAGGCGGGGAAACGCGTTGAGTTGTGTTTGCACGGATCCGGTATCCTGGTACGCTCAGTGGGACATCACATAAACGGACCTTTGGTGTGTCGGGACCCCAATTTGGAAGTCATTCCAGGGCGAATTACAGCTGCATGGGGATACCCTAAACAGTAAGCCGACCTATGGACCAATGTCCACAGTCGAGCGATTAGACCCTAAGCCTAAAGGGTTATGGATTCAGTGATGACTATATGCTGATTTAATAATCTGAGCGGATCAAACCCATTGCACTGACTGTGAATTAACCTTAACAATTGCAGTTCTGAGTATGGGCATTGCTGGCTATCTAACATACTAATATATGGTTATGCATGCGACTAAAAAGTTCCGTTAACAGCTTTGGACACTGATTTAATCAAAAAACTGCTGGCTGTTCAAGTTAAGATATATCTAGAGACTGTGTTTCTGAGAGACGGATGACTTTTAGAGCTAATAGTGCCTATTAATGAGGACTGATACTAACCATCTGCTAATCTACTGCATTTAATGATTTATTAACCATTAGTTATGGACTGATTGCTTTGAAATCTCCTTGAGTATTGAGATGATTTTTATGATGGTTAACATAAAACAGTTTTAATATTTAGGAATGCTAATTGACCATTGATTGTTTATGGTGTTTTTTAAATATATTTACATATTAATTGTCCAGACACTGTGTGTGTGTGTGTGTGTGTGTGTGTGTGTGTGTGTGTAAATTTATGTTTTGTTGTTCGTATTGTGGTATTAAACTGAACATTATTTATTCTGGTTGTACAGCGCTTCATTTATTCTTTTGTGGCCTTCTAGTGTCCATAGGTCCAATAGAAGTTCACCTCTCTCTCCCGAAGGGTGGCAATAAATTCCAGTATCTAGGGTCAATTCCCCAAAGAAAGGGGAAAGAAAAGAGAAATCAGTTATAATTGAGGTGCACACAACCCAATATACATTAATTTAAAATAATTTCTTTATTAGGAATTCATTAAAACCCCTAGCATACTCTCAAATGATGGCTCAAGTGCCACAATAGATACTTATTTGTCTGTATATAACGTATTGAATGATTTAACAGACAGTTAGGCAGAGGCGTTCGCTAGGCAACGACGGCCTCTGAAGGTCTGGCATGCGCAGTTCTGACCCGATCGCATCGCTGCGAACAACTGCAGTGTGCGATCGGGTCGGTATTACCCACAAAGGGAGCTTCAGTTATACTTTTTTGCACTGGATTTGAAATTTACAATCTGTCATAAAATCTGCAGTGATGATTGGTGGTCGGAGACCACTGCATCACTGCCAGGGGACCGGACAGCAGCAGGAAATCCGTTCTTAAACAACTGAGTTTTATGTTAAATGCAGAAATAAGCCACAGCACAGCTGGCCAATGTGTGCAGAGTATAGAGGAGTCTGCATCGCTGCCCCATCTTAAATGCACCTGCTGTTCCAAGTAGTACTTTTGTCTAGGAAGTCTGCCATAACTCCTTTGCACGGGGCTCTTGGGTGCTCTGATGTTCTATTTGGTATTTCACTCAGCTTGTTGCGCTCGCACCCCCTTACCCCTCCCCCCCCAGCATTCTATTGCCAGGATACCAGCGGAGGTATGCTGACCGATGATCTGCTATAGCCTTTTGTTATTACTATTGCTTTTCAAACTCTTATCACCAATGGGTTAACACATTTGGTGGTGGTGGTAGTAGTACAGGTAGAGTATCCCATATCAAAATATTCCGAAATACGGAATATTCCGAAATACGGACTTTTTTGAGTGAGAGTGAGATAGTGAAACCTTTGTTTTTTGATGGCTGAATGTACACAAACTTTGTTTAATACACAAAGTTATTAAAAATATTGTATTAAATTACCTTCAGGCTGTGTGTATAAGGTGTATATGAAAATAAGAATTTACTCACCGGTAATTCTATTTCTCATAGTCCGTAGTGGATGCTGGGGACTCCGTAAGGACCATGGGGATTAGCGGCTCCGCAGGAGACTGGGCACAACTATAAAGAAAGCTTTTAGACTACTGGTGTGCACTGGCTCCTCCCACTAAGACCCTCCTCCAGACCTCAGTTAGGATACTGTGCCCGGAAGAGCTGACACAATAAGGAAGGATTTTGAATCCCGGGTAAGACTCATACCAGCCACACCAATCACACCGTATAACTCGTGATACAATACCCAGTTAACAGCATGATAACAACTGAGCCTCTCAACTGATGGCTCAACAATAACCCTTTAGTTAAGCAATAACTATATACAAGTATTGCAGACAATCCGCACTTGGGATGGGCGCCCAGCATCCACTACGGACTATGAGAAATAGAATTACCGGTGAGTAAATTCTTATTTTCTCTAACGTCCTAAGTGGATGCTGGGGACTCCGTAAGGACCATGGGGATTATACCAAAGCTCCCAAACGGGCGGGAGAGTGCGGATGACTGCAGCACCGAATGAGCAAACTCAAGGTCCTCCTCAGCCAGGGTGTCAAACTTGTAGAATTTAGCAAACGTGTTTGACCCCGACCAAGTAGCTGCTCGGCAAAGTTGAAGAGCCGAGACCCCTCGGGCAGCCGCCCAAGAAGAGCCCACCTTCCTCGTGGAATGGGCTTTTACTGATTTAGGATGCGGCAGTCCAGCCGCAGAATGTGCAAGCTGGATCGTACTACAGATCCAGCGAGCAATAGTCTGCTTTGAAGCAGGTGCACCCAACTTGTTGGGTGCATACAGGATAAAGAGCGAGTCAGTCTTTCTGACTCCAGCTGTCCTGGAAACATAGATTTTTAGGGCCCTGACTACATCCAACAACTTGGAAGCCTCCAAGTCATTTGTAGCTGCAGGCACCACGATAGGTTGGTTCAGATGAAAAGCTGATACCACTTTGGGGAGAAACTGGGGACGAGTCCTCAATTCTGCCCTATCCATATGGAAAATCAGATAAGTGCTTTTACATGACAAAGCCGCCAATTCTGATACACGCCTGGCTGAAGCCAAGGCCAACAACATGACCACTTTCCACGTGAGATATTTCTAATCCACGTTTTTCAGTGGCTCAAACCAATGTGACTTTAGGAAATCTAACACCACGTTGAGATCCCAAGGTGCCACTGGAGGCACAAAAGGGGGCTGAATATGCAGCACTCCCTTAACAAAAGTCTGAACTTCAGGTAGTGAAGCCAGTTCTCTCTGGAAGAAAATCGATAGAGCCGAAATCTGGACCTTAATGGAACCCAATTTAAGGCCCATAGTCGCCCCTGACTGTAGGAAGTGCAGGAAACGGCCCAGCTGAAATTCTTCCGTTGGGGCCTTCCTGGCCTCACACCACGCAACATATTTTCGCCATATGCGGTGATAATGGTTTGCGGTTACTTCTTTCCTAGCTTTAATCAGCGTAGGAATGACTTCCTCCGGAATGCCCTTTTCCTTCAGGATCCGGTGTTCAACCGCCATGCCGTCAAATGCAGCCGCGGTAAGTCTTGGAACAGACAGGGCCCCTGCTGCAGCAGGTCTTGTCTGAGCGGTAGAGGCCATGGGTCCTCTGACATCATTTCTTGAAGTTCCGGGTACCACGCTCTTCTTGGCCAATCCGGAACAATGAGTATAGTTCTTACTCCTCTTCTCCTTATTATCCTCAGTACCTTTGGTATGAGAGGAAGAGGAGGGAACACATAAACCGATCGGTACACCCACGGTGTTACCAGAGCGTCCACAGCTATCGCCTGCGGGTCTCTCGACCTGGCGCAATATTTTTCTAGCTTTTTGTTTAGGCGGGACGCCATCATGTCCACCTGTGGCTTTTCCCACCGGTTTACAATCATTTGGAAGACTTCTGGATGAAGTCCCCACTCTCCCGGGTGGAGGTCGTGCCTGCTGAGGAAGTCTTCTTCCCAGTTGTCCACTCCCGGAATGAACACTGCTGACAGTGCTAACACGTGATTTTCCGCCCATCGGAGAATCCTTGTGGCTTCTGCCATCGCCGTCCTGCTTCTCGTGCCGCCCTGTCGATTTACATGGGCGACCGCCGTGATGTTGTCTGACTGGATCAGTACCGGCTGGTTTTGAAGCAGGGGTTTTGCCTGACTTAGGGCATTGTAAATGGCCCTCAGTTCCAGAATATTTATGTGCAGGGAAGTCTCCTGACTTGACCATAGTCCTTGGAAGTTTCTTCCCTGTGTGACTGCTCCCCAGCCTCGAAGGCTGGCATCCGTGGTCACCAGGACTCAGTCCTGTATGCCGAATCTGCGGCCCTCTCGAAGATGAGCATTCTGCAGCCACCACAGCAGAGACACCCGTGTCCTCGGAGACAGGGTTATCAGACGATGCATCTGAAGATGCGATCCGGACCACTTGTCCAACAGGTCCCACTGAAAGGTTCTTGCATGAAACCTGCCGAATGGAATTGCTTCGTAGGAAGCTACCATTTTTCCCAGGATCCGCGTGCAGTGATGCACCGACACCTGTTTTGGTTTTAGGAGGCCTCTGACTAGAGATGACAGCTCCTTGGTCTTCTCCTCCGGGAGAAACACTTTTCTCTGTTCTGTGTCCAGAACCATCCCTAGGAACAGCAGGCGTGTCGTAGGGACCAGCTGTGACTTTGGAATGTTTAGAATCCAGTCGTGCTGTTGTAGCACTTCCCGAGATAGTGCTACCCCTACCAACAACTGCTCTCTGGACCTCGCCTTTATCAGGAGATCGTCCAAGTACGGGATAATTAAAACTCCCTTCTTTCGAAGGAGTATCATCATTTCGGCCATTACCTTGGTAAAGACCCTCGGAGCCGTGGATAGACCGAACGGCAACGTCTGGAATTGGTAATGACAATCTTGTACCACAAATCTGAGGTACTCCTGGTGAGGATGGTAAATGGGGACATGTAGGTAAGCATCCTTGATGTCCAGTGATACCATGTAATCCCCCTCGTCCAGGCTTGCAATAACCGCCCTGAGCGATTCCATCTTGAACTTGAATTTTTTTATATATGTGTTCAAGGATTTCAAATTTAAAATGGGTCTCACCGAACCGTCCGGTTTCGGTACCACAAACATTGTGGAATAGTAACCCCTTCCTTGTTGAAGTAGGGGCACTTTCTCTAATGTCCTAAGTGGATGCTGGGGACTCCGTAAGGACCATGGGGAATAGCGGCTCCGCAGGAGACTGGGCACAAAAGTAAAGCTTTAGAACTACCTGGTGTGCACTGGCTCCTCCCCCCTATGACCCTCCTCCAAGCCTCAGTTAAGATTTTGTGCCCGAACGAGAAGGGTGCACACTAGGTGGCTCTCCTGAGCTGCTTAGTGAAAAGTTTAGTTTTTTTTTAAATCGCAGCTGGTTCCGACGACTCGTCTTCTGTTCCTAGGGATGATCCTGGACACAGTCCAGAAAAAGGTGTTTCTCCCGGAGGAGAAAGCCAGGGAGTTATCCGAGCTAGTCAGGAACCTCCTAAAACCGAGCCAAGTCTCAGTGCATCAAGGCACAAGGGTTCTGGGTAAAATGGTGGCTTCCTACGAAGCAATCCCATTCGGCAGATTCCACGCAAGAACTTTCCAGTGGGACCTGCTGGACAAATGGTCCGGGTCGCATCTTCAGATGCATCAGCGGATAACCCTGTCACCAAGAACAAGGGTGTCCCTCCTGTGTTGGTTGCAGAGTGCTCATCTTCTAGAGGGCCGCAGATTCGGCATTCAGGACTGGGTCCTGGTGACCACGGATGCCAGCCTGCGAGGCTGGGGAGCAGTCACACAGGGAAGGAATTTCCAGGGCTTATGGTCAAGCCTGGAGACATCACTTCACATAAATATCCTGAAGCTAAGGGCCATTTACAATGCTCTAAGCTTAGCAAGACCTCTGCTTCAAGGTCAGCCGGTGTTGATCCAGTCGGACAACATCACGGCAGTCACCCACGTAAACAGACAGGGTGGCACAAGAAGCAGGAGGGCAATGGCAGAAGCTGCAAGGATTCTTCGCTGGGCGGAAAATCATGTGATAGCACTGTCAGCAATTCCGGGAGTGGACAACTGGGAAGCAGACTTCCTCAGCAGACACGACCTCCACCCGGGAGAGTGGGGACTTCACCCAGAAGTCTTCCACATGATTACAAACCGTTGGGAAAAACTCGACATGTATTGCGCCAGGTCAAGGGACCCTCAGGCAATAGCTGTAGACTCTCTGGTAACACCGTGGGTGTATGTGTTCCCTCATCTGCCTCTCATACCCAAGGTACTGAGATTGATAAGATGGAGAGGAGTAAGCACTATATTCGTGGCTCCGGATTGGCCAAGAAGGACTTGGTAACCGGAACTTCAAGAGATGCTCACGGAGGATCCGTGGCCTCTACCTCTAAGAAGGGACCTGCTCCAGCAAGGACCCTGTCTGTTCCAAGACTTACCGCGGCTGCGTTTGACGGCATGGCGGTTGAACGCCGGATCCTGAAGGAAAAAAGGCATTCCGGATGAAGTCATCCCTATCCTGATCAAAGCCAGGAAGGATGTAACCGCAAAACATTATCACCGCATTTGGCGAAAATATGTTGCGTGGTGCGAGGCCAGTAAGGCCCGACGGAGGAAATTCAACTGGGTCGATTCCTACATTTCCTGCAAACAGGAGTGTCTATGGGCCTGAAATTGGGGTCCATTAAGGTTCAAATTTCGCCCCTGTCAATTTTCTTCCAAAAAGAACTAGCTTCAGTCCCTGAAGTTCAGACGTTGTAAAAGGGGTACTGCATATACAGCCTCCTTTTGTGCCTCAAGTGGCACCTTGAGATCTCAATGTAGTTTTTGGATTCCAAAAGTCACATTGGTTTGAACCACTTAAATCTGTGGAGTTAAAATATCTCACATGGAAAGTGGTCATGCTGTTGGCCCTGGCCTGGGCCAGGCGCGTGTCAGAATTGGCGGCTTTATCCTGTAAAAGCCCTTATCTGATTTTCCATTCGAACAGGGCGGAATTGAGGACTCGTCCTCAGTTTCTCCCTAAGGTGGTTTCAGCGTTTCACCTGAACCAACCTATTGTGGTGCCTGCGGCTACTAGGGACTTGGAGGACTCCAAGTTGCTAGACGTTATCAGGGCCCTGAAAATATATGTTTCCAGGACGGCTGGAGTCAGAAAATCTGACTCGCTGTTTATCCTGTATGCACCCAACAAGCTGGGTGCTCCTGCTTCTAAGCAGACTATTGCTCGTTGGATTTGTAGTACAATTCAGCTTGCACATTCTGTGGCAGGCCTGCCACAGCCAAAAATCTGTAAATGCCCACTCCACAAGGAAGATGGGCTCATCTTGGGCGGCTGCCCGAGGGGTCTCGGCTTTACAACTTTGCCGAGCAGCTACTTGGTCAGGAGCAAATACGTTTGTAAAATTCTACAAAATTGATACCCTGGCTGAGGAGGACCTGGAGTTCTCTCAATTGGTGCTGCAGAGTCATCCGCACTCTCCTGCCCGTTTGGGAGCTTTGGTATAATCCCCATGGTCCTTACGGAGTCCCCAGCATCCACTTAGGACGTTAGAGAAAATAAGAATTTACTTACCGATAATTCTATTTCTCGTAGTCCGTAGTGGATGCTGGGCGCCCATCCCAAGTGCGGATTGTCTGCAATACTGGTACATAGTTATTGTTACCAAAAAAATCGGGTTATTGCTGTAGTGAGCCATCTTTTCTAGAGGCTCCTCTGTTATCATGCTGTTAACTGGGTTTAGATCACGAGTTGTACGGTGTGATTGGTGTGGCTGGTATGAGTCTTACCCGGGATTCAAAATCCTTCCTTATTGTGTACGCTCGTCCGGGCACAGTATCCTAACTGAGGCTTGGAGGAGGGTCATAGGGGGAGGAGCCAGTGCACACCAGGTAGTTCTAAAGCTTTACTTTTGTGCCCAGTCTCCTGCGGAGCCGCTATTCCCCATGGTCCTTACGGAGTCCCCAGCATCCACTACGGACTACGAGAAATAGAATTATCGGTAAGTAAATTCTTATTTTTACTATCACTTGTTGTGAATACAGCTTGTGAATTGCCTGTAACACTGCCTCCCTGCCTGAGGGAGTGGTTGGCAAGGCAGATTTGAGGAAACGGCGGGGGGGAGACGTCTCGAATTCCAGCTTGTACCCCTGAGATACTACTTGAAGGATCCAGGGATCCACCCGTGAGCAAGCCCACTGATTGCTGAAGTTTTTGAGACGGGCCCCCACCGTACCTGGCTCCGCCTGTGAAGCCCCAGCGTCATGCTGTGGACTTAGAGGAAGCGGGGGAGGACTTTTGCTCCTGGGAACTGGCTGTATGCTGCAGCTTCTTTCCCCTACCTCTGCCTCTGGGCAGAAAGGACGCGCCTTTAACCCGCTTGCCCCTATTGGGCCGAAAGGACTGTACCTGATAATACGGTGCTTTCTTTGGTTGTGAGGGAACATGGGGTAAAAATGTAGACTTCCCAGCTGTTGCTGTGGAAACGAGGTCAGAGAGACCATCCCCGAACAATTCCTCACCCTTATAAGGCAGAACTTCCATGTGTCGTTTGGAATCTGCATCTCCTGTCCACGGCCGAGTCCATAACCCTCTCCTGGCAGAAATGGACATTGCACTAATTTTGGATGCCAGCCGGCAAATATCCCTCTGTGCATCCCTCATGTATAAAAGTGCGTCTTTTATATGCTCTACGTTTAGCAATATAGTGTCCCTGTCTAGGGTATCTATATTTTCTGACAGGGAATCTGACCACGCAGCAGCAGCAGCACTGCACATCCAGGCTGAAGCTATAGCCGGTCTCAGTATAACACCTGTGTGTGTATATATAGATTTCAGGATAGCCTCCTGCTTTCTATCAGCAGATTCCTTCAGGGCGGCCGTATCCGGAGACGGTAGTGCCACCTTCTTTGACAAGCGTGTGAGCGCTTTATCCACCCTAGGGGATGTTTCCCAGCGTGACCTATCCTCTGGCGGGAAAGGGTACGCCATTAGTAACCTCTTAGAAATTACCAGCTTTTTATCAGGGGAAGCCCACGCTTCTTCACACACTTCATTTAACTCTTCAGATGGAGGAAAAGCTACTGGTAGTTTTTTCTCTCCAAACATTATACCCTTTTTTGTGGTACCGGGGGTAACATCAGAAATGTGCAACACATTTTTCATTGCCTCAATCATGTAACGTGTGGCCCTACTGGAAGTTACATTAGTCTCATCATCGTCGACACTGGAGTCAGTATCCGTGTCGACATCTGTGTCAGCCATCTGAGGTAACGGGCGTTTTAGAGCCCCTGATGGCTTTTGAGACGCCTGGGCAGGCACAGGCTGAGAAGCCGGCTGTCCCACATTTGGTATGTCGTCAAACCTTTTATGTAAGGAGTCGACACTATCACGTAATTCCTTCCACAGCACCATCCACTCAGGTGTCGACCCCGCAGGGGGTGACATCACATTTATAGGCATCTGCTCCGCCTCCACATAAGCCTCCTCATCAAACATGTCGACACAGCCGTACCGACACACCGCAAACACACAGGGAATGCTCTGACAGAGGACAGGACCCCACAAAGCCCTTTGGGGAGACAGAGAGAAAGTATGCCAGCACACACCAGAGCGCTATATAACACTGGGATCCCACTATCAATGAGTGTTTTCCCTTATAGCTGCTTTTTTATATATATCTTATATATATATATCTATACTGCGCCTAAGTTTAGTGCCCCCCCCTCTCTTTTTTTACCCTTCTGTAGCGTTCAGACTGCAGGGGAGAGCCAGGGAGCTTCCTTCCAGCGGAACTGTGAGGGAAAAATGGCGCCAGTGTGCTGAGGGAGAAGCCCCGCCCCCTTTTCGGCGGACTTTCTCCCGATTTTTCTGGAATACTGGCAGGGGTAATTTTACATCTATATAGCCTCTAGGACTATATATGATGTAGATTTGCCAGCCAAGGTGTCATATGTTGCCCTCAGGGCGCCCCCCCCCCCAGCGCCCTGCACCCATCAGTGACCAGAGTGTGAGGTGTACATGAGGAGCAATGGCGCACAGCTGCAGTGCTGTGCGCTACCTTGGTGAAGACCGAAGTCTTCTGCCGCCGACTTTCCGGACCTCTTCTTTGCTTCTGGCTCTGTAAGGGGGACGGCGGCGCGGTTCCGGGAACTAACACCAAGGTCGGGTCCTGCGGGCGATCCCTCTGGAGCTAATGGTGTCCAGTAGCCTAAGAAGCCCAAACTACCACCTGTTAGGTAGGTTTGCTTCTTCTCCCCTTAGTCCCTCGCTGCAGTGAGTCTGTTGCCAGCAGATCTCACTGTAAAATAAAAAACCTAAATATACTTTCTTTCTAGGTGCTCAGGAGAGCCCCTAGTGTGCATCCAGCTCAGCCGGGCACAAGAATCTAACTGAGGTCTGGAGGAGGGTCTTAGTGGGAGGAGCCAGTGCACACCAGTAGTCTAAAAGCTTTCTTTATAGTTGTGCCCAGTCTCCTGCGGAGCCGCTGATCCCCATGGTCCTTACGAAGTCCCCAGCATCCACTTAGGACGTTAGAGAAACATAAATGCATTCTGTGCTTATATTTTGGTCCCATCTCCATGATATCTCATTATGGTATGCAATTATTCCAAAATACGGAAAAATCCCATATCCAAAATACCTCTGGTCCCAAGCATTTTGGATAAGGGATACTCTACCTGTAGTAGGTTCGGGAAAATTAAGCAACTAAAATGTGTTTTGTGTGATTCCATCTTCCATTTTGTGTGTCTTTCTGGTCTATCATCTGAGTGAGGCAAATGTGTGCAGTGTTGTGTTTTGTGTTTTCTCTGAGAGAAGAAGACTTGTGTGTTCCCAGCAGGTCCATGTGGTTCACATCGCATAAAGCACCATCTGAGGATGCTAGTTGCTACTTGCAAGCTCAAACGTCGGGCTGGAGATTGATTTGGGGCTGGATCCAGTTAGCTCCGAAAGCTTACTGCGTGAGGAAAGGAGTTGTAGCCTCTGACTTTTGTGCACGGGGCTATTCAATCACAACCCCTTTTCCTCATGCGGTAAATCTGCTACTAAAGCATATTAACCTATAGATTGCATGATCAGTACCTGGAGCTTTGGGTTAACATGTTTGTGGTACCTGCGATAAGGGCACTTAGCCCCCCTCTTCTGTGTCTGAGTATCTCCAGGTTAGTTGCACCAATGTGCGGACTTCTGGTAACCTGTCAAGACAGTTCTGCTTAAAACTACATTGGTAAGGGGGATTTCTACAGTATGGAGCTATCCCCTAAACATCTGAAGAGCATTCATCCTAAAGTTCTAGGGATACTTAACTAAAACAAGAACATTTTACTTTTTTTCACTGCATATTTAGTTAGTAACATCATAATACTCTTGTTGCACCAGTTGGATGATAGAAAACAGCTGAAGAGTATTTGGGTCGCATTGTGTGGTTTCTATTCCTCAGTCCATAGAATCACAAATTGGTCTCCTAAACAAAGCTATTATTTTACAGAGTGGTTAGACTGAAGTGCCATTTATTGCAGCCAGAGAACAATGGGAGAACCATTTACTGGTGCTGTGCGAGCCAGTGATAGCGTTTTGAATATGGAAAGGTCATAAATATAAGTTTGAGAGAGCTGTGTAGATGGTGGTAATTGGATAGAAGCGCCTAGGGTGGAAAAAGAAGACAATACTTCTAACACATGATGTTATAGAAAGAGTATACC
The DNA here is from genome assembly GCF_028390025.1 of Pseudophryne corroboree. NCBI lineage: Eukaryota > Metazoa > Chordata > Amphibia > Anura > Myobatrachidae > Pseudophryne > Pseudophryne corroboree. Next base: position 190,150,988 of record NC_086453.1, on the reverse strand, counting down.
AATACAGAGCTCTCAATGCGTTTCCAAATGGCTCCCAACTTTATATCTTAGGGCCTAATTCAGATCTGATCGTAGCCGCAAATGTGTTAGGTAATGGGCAAAACCATGTGCAGTGCAGGTGGGGCAGATATAACATTTGCAGAGAGAGGTAGATGGATCAGGAATGGTAGAATCTTGGCGGAGAGATTTCCACATCGTGGGTGCAGACTGGGAAACGTCCTCTAACCAGGGTTGGAAACTAAGGGCCTAATTCAGATCTGATTGCAATAACTTATTAACAGTTTCTTTTATAGTGCAGCATAGTTTGTTGCGTTTTACAAGTGGAACAACAGTAATAGAACAACACTGGGTAATAACAGACTGACAGAGGTAGGAAGCTTACAGTCTGTAGGGGAATAGGCATTAATACACAAGTAATAGGGGCATACTGGTCCGGACCGTCTGCAAAGGTTCTTAATGGGCTCTAAGGTATGGTCATAATTATGGTAATTATTAAATGTGAGTGTCAATAATGTAATGTTTGGGCTTGCTATTTAAAAAGTAGGGTTGGCAGGAGTGAAGGGTGTGGGTGGGTGGGTAATTATTTAACATAGGTGATAATTTAATATTGAAGGTGGATGTGGGGAGGAAGTCCAACAGTGTTGTTCAGCTTTCCAGGGGATAAGTAGTACCTTTTGTGTTTTCTAAACTGGTTTCCCAACCTTCAAACAGCAACTCGGCTAAAAACCTCACCAGCAGCAGAAAGGACAGCCCTGATTTTGGGACACTGTCTTAAGCTGTCAAGATTTTTTTTTTTTCTTAAATTAAGTAACAGTCAAATGTTATACCCCTCTGCACACTGCTCTGCTCATGAAGTGGGAGCAGTATGCATAAAACCACCGAGGGGTGTGTCTAGCACTGCCTGTTGGCTGTTACTAGCACTATTTTACAATTAGTGCAAGTGGGAGATCATAAGAATGGGAAAAAGGGGGTGCATTGAAAGGGATGAACGAAGGATTGACTCGGACTATGGGGTGTATTCAGACCCGGACGCAGTCGCGTGTGTGTAAGCAGTGGCTGCATTCAGAGGGCCTGCTGACGCAAAGCGGACGCGACCCTTCACTATGTGACCGCATCCCGGAAGTATGCAAGTGCATAGTGATTGACAGTGGCGGGCATTCTGAGGGGTGGCTTTGCATGGGCATGGTGGTAAAACGGGGAGGTGGCTGCAATAACTGCATCCATCTCTGAATCAATCCCAGAATGCAGACATTGGCATGTGAACAAGGTTAATGTTACTTAGAGCATTTTAACCAGATCGGCATTACAGCTGTAAACATGCTGGATAGGCAGCATGTTTAAAGTTGCACTCGTGATCTGGTTATTCTGGGCTCAACATATTCACTGTCCATACTGTAACTACTCCCTGAACGGAGTAGAGAGAGACACAATAAAAATGTTTTAGAAAAAAAATAAACAAGTTAATATTCTCATTATGTAATTTTATTGGTAGCATATTATTAGTTCGAGTTTATAATCGCAAACTATATGATATTAGGTCAGGGGTGGGCAATTATTTCAGCTGGGGGGCCGCTTAACACTTCCAGTGAATAGTCGAGGGCCACACACAAAATATCTTGTAAATCGGGTCTGAACTGCGCATGCACCGCAGTCCCTACCCCCCTTCCCCTGAACCTATATAGCAGTCCCTACCCCTCTTCCCCCCCTCCCCTGAACCTATATAGCAGTCCCTACCCCCCTTCCCTGAACCTATATAGCAGTCCCTACCCCCCTTCCCTGAACCTATATAGCAGTCCCTTCCGCCATCCCCTGAACCTATATAGCAGTCCCTACCCCCCTTCCCCTGAACCTATATAGCAGTCCCTACCCCTCTTCCCCCCCTCCCCTGAACCTATATAGCAGTCCCTACCCCCCTTCCCTGAACCTATATAGCAGTCCCTACCCCCCTTCCCTGAACCTATATAGCAGTCCCTTCCGCCATCCCCTGAACCTATATAGCAGTCCCTACCCCCCTTCCCTGAACCTATATTGCAGTCCCTACCCCCCTTCCCTGAACCTATATAGCAGTCCCTACCCCTCTTCCCCCCCCCTCTCCTGAATCTATATAGCAGTCCCTTTCCCCCCACCTATATAGCAGTTTTTATCTCCCCATTCCCCCCCTCCTCTGGTTCCATATTGCAGCTTAAGTACAGATCCATTTCAGGTACTGGCTGGGCATGGAGTTTACCTTTTTTTCACAGTGGAAGATGATCTGCTGCCTGATCTCCGCTGCCCGTGCTTCACTGAGTCGCTGCTGCTGTCCGCTGCCCGGAGTCACGGCTGCTGTCCGCTCACCAGAGTCATTGCTGCTGCCTGCCGCTCCTGCTGTGGCTCAGTCAGACTTATTCCTTAGTCCTGTTCAAATGGCTCCTTACCCTCAGTGGGTTGAACAGCTACTGTGGAGTATGTTTCCTGTGTCTGTGGATTTTACTGAGAGAATGAATAAAGCTAGTAATTTGCATATATTGAAAGTGGTGCTTATCATGTATCCCATATATCGGGGAGCAAAATACCCCGATTAAATTTGAGAATCCGGTGATCCCCGCCATAACCCAGGGAAGCATATATGGTCCCATACATCCCAGGAGGAACTGCGGATGACCCAAAGACTGCCCTGATTCGTGTGCCATAAACCATATTATTGCTTAATTGTGTAGCATGATAATACTGTTCAAAAAATAGGAATGCCAGCCTAAGGGGGTGATTCAGACCTGATCGTAGATGAGCTAAATTTAGCACATCTACGATCAGCTTCCCTGACATGTAGGGGGACGCTCAGTACAGGGCTAGTCCACCACACATGTCAGGCCCTACCCCCCTTTCCCCCTGCACAAGTACAAAAGCATCGCACAGAGGCAATGCTTTGTAACTGGCAGAGTAGCTCCCCACCAGCGCAGCTCTGAGTGACGTCACTCAGCCACCGCGGCCTTCCCCCCCCCCCCCCCCACCAACGGTCCGCGCCCCCTCCCACCCAGCGACCGCCTTTGCCTGTCAATCAGGCAGAGGTGAGCGCAGGGCTAAGACAGCCGTCGGCTGTCTGGCACGCGCCGGAGCATGCGTAGTTCAGACCTGATCGCTACTGTGCGAACATGCACAGCAGCGATCAGGTCTGCATTAGCCCCTAAGTCTCCACTAACCAAGGATTTAGCCAAACAAACTGTGTGATTTCATTTTATTTTTGTTTCCCCCCCCCCCCCCCCCCAAGCCACACAAATGCACAGCAAAGTGGCTGAATTGTATGAAGAAAGGAAGTTGGAGTAATGGCCATTTTTAATTAATGTTCTTACATATGTGTGGGACACACAAACATAACAATGGGGTTTATTTACAAAGTTGTAAAACCCAGTGTTTCTGTGTGTTTATGCCCGACTAGTTACCAGCTCATCAAAATGACGGAACAACATAACAGCTGTGCGTGCCTAAACGTAACAACACTTGAATTGCTCCATCGGGCGCCATCTAGTAGCTGCCGGTGCGCAAAACACTTGACTTCCCCCTATAGAGGTTGAAGAACAGCGTAACCCAGCCTGAACATGCGTGACATGCAGACACTGGGGTTTATTTACAACCCGAAGCTTTGGAGCATGTTTGCCAGTCAGTCCCTGGGGCGGGTCTACTACGATATCCCGGCTGTCTAGATCCCGGCGCCCAGCATACCGGTGTCGGGATCCTAACCGCTGGAATGCCGGCAGTGGGGCGAGTGCAAAAGAGCCCCTTGCAGGCTCGCTGCGAGCACGGTGGCGCGCTACATGTACCACACTATTTATTCTCTATCCAGGGGTGTCGTGGACACCCCAACAGGGAGAATAGTTGTCAGAATCTGGGCGCCGTTATACTGAGCGCTGGGATCCCGACAGCCAGGATATCGAATGCTTCTTCCTGGGGCAGGTACCCTTTTAAACATGTATGGTAATTTCCACAGAACACATTTGTTGAATAAATACAGTTGGTGAAATAATATATCTACTTTCCTAGAAGTCATGGTGTTCTGGAATTTGTAGGAATTTCATTGTTTCAGAAGGAGCGTGGGATGCAGTCTTTTGCTTGTCACCATGTACCAAATGTAGCCATCAACAGGTCTTCCAATGGGGACAAATTAACGGACCTTATGTTCAAAGATATTTTAATTAATGTTTAGGCTTGTGTCATGTTTAGGGTAGATTGCAAATATTTAATTAATGTGTGTAATTGAGACACATGCATTTTAATTTTAAAAAGGCAATTATGATTAGTCTTTTTTTGCTGGCCGACAGCAATTTGCGCGTCGTCGTCCTTGTTGTCATGTAGAGTTCTCCATAGACAAAGCAAAGGCATCCCAACGTCCCAAATGAAACGGGACAGTCCTTATCTTGAACGTGGTAAGGCAGGCCTGGCCAGCCTGTGGCTCTCCTCCTTGTCTGATCCCACAGAAGCGCTTCTGTAGCACAAATTGCTGGAAAAGTTAATGCTGGCTAAGGGGGTCATTCCGAGTTGATCGCTCGCTGCTGATTTTCGCAGCACAGCGATCAGGTTAAAAAAAAAGGCAAAACTGCATGCGTATGCGCGTCGTACGGGCACAAAGAGCATCACTGCTGTGCACTGGATCTAGCGTAGATTCCATTCGCACAGCCGATCACGAGATTGACAGGAAGAAGGCGTTTATGGGTGTCAACTGACCGTTTTCTGGGAGTGTTTGAAAAAACGCAGGGGTGTCTAAGCGTTTGCTGGACGGGTATCTAACGTCATTACCGTGTCATTCGTCGCAGCAATCATCTCACAGAATAACTGCAGGGCTGGTCTTGTTTTGCACAAAATGTGTTTGCTTGCTGCCGCTCGGCTGCACACGCGTTCGCACTCTTGCTATGCTAAAATACACTCCCCCGTGATCGGCGACTATGCGTTTGCACGGCTGCTAAAAGTAGCTAGCGAGCGATCAACTAACAATGAGGGCCTATGATAGAAACGTGTCGGAAAACACAGTGCATGTCACCTTGCTTCATATGGGGCTGCGTAGCTGCAGACTGGTCACAGTGCAGATGCTGACCCCTGCCCACTACTGAAAGTGACTACAATTGGCACATGAATATCAGAACTGGACCATGGAGCAATTGAAGAATGTGGTCTGGTCTGATTAATCACATTTTCTGTTACATGTTGACAGCTCGGTGCATTTGCATCATTTACGTGGGGAAGAGATGGCAGCACGGTGCACTATGGGAAGAAGGCAAGGTGGCAAAGGCAGTGTGATGCTCTGGGAAACCTTGGGCCCTGCAATTCATGTGGTTGTTACTTGACACATACCACCGATCTAACATTTTTGCAGACCAAGTATACCCTTCATGGCAACAGTATTCCCTGATGGCGGTGGCTTCTTTCAGCAGGATAATACGCCCCGCCACACTGCAAAAATTGTTTGTGAATGGTTTTGAGGAACATGACATGAGTTCAAGGTGTTGACTTATCCCCAAAATTACCCAGATCTCAAACTGGTCGAGCATCGGTAAGGTGTGCTGCAAAACCAAGTCTGATTTATGAATGCCTCACAACGAAACTAAAAGGACTTAAATAATCTGCTGGACACCATAGATACCAAAATGGCACCTTCAGGGTTTTGTGGAGTCCATACCTTGACTGTCAGAGCTGTTTTGGCAGCACAAGGGAAACTTCCACAATATTAGGCAGGTGGTTGTAATTTATGATTGGTGTATACATGTCTATATAATACAAGTTTGACAGGTTGTTTACAGTGCACCATCAATAAGGAAAGTACCTGAACTATTTCTGAACACTTTGGGGTGTCAGTGATGACCTTGGCTTTTGTTGCAGCACTACTGCTTTGAAGTGAATTCTTTCTGTTCTTTGAATTTATTAAGGTACTGCACCTTTAAATGATACCAAATGCAACTGATCACAAAAGAGTTGAACTTGATGTTGGAGAGTAATTGTGAATTGATAAGAAAATGTAAACATTTGTCTCTCAGCCTTCAGTACAGTGTTAGAATTTTCTTTTTAGAGCACAGTTACATTGGTGATCATGGATAGTTTCCCCCTCCTGGGTTATGGAATTGACACACAAAGAACACCTAGTTATTGATGGTGCAATATGAGTGCTCCCAGGGGCATATCTCCCCTTTGGCCAGGATGGCACTCGCCAGGGGCGCTGGCCAAGGAAGGGGGGAGGGTGGCGCTGCCCGGGGCAGGGGGTAGAATTTCAGCTCGATCAGATGTATCATCAACCAGCAGCTCACCTACCAGCCTCCACAGCGGCTCATCCGAAAATTAGAATCCATTAAAGCTGGCAGAATGGCAGAGACCGCAGTTGGTATGGGAGGGCAGCAGAAGAGCAGGGATTGGGGAGGGGATGAGGAGACCACCCTGCTAAGCCAGAACCAAAGAGAGATCAGTGCATCCAGGCAGAGGGCGTGGTGTGGGGGTGGAGCTACACTCGTGGCTCCTGCTCTGCTCACAGCCTTACCACGGTAGTATCTAGTTTCCCTTCGTGGAGAGGACCTTTCCCATAAGCCCCTGGGTCCATGTCACAAACTATTTGGAATAGTAACCTGTAGCATGCAAAGCGGAGCGGAGTGAGACACGTCATTGATGCATAGAAAAATATAAATAACCACAAACGAATGGAGAAAACATTTAGGTGCTGTAAGGGCGGAAGTTCTCTCCTGCCCTCTCATTATGTCACTTCCAGGTCCTGATCACGAAGGGAGCATAGACACATCCGCCTCACCACGTTCCCAGCTGCTTGCATGGAGGCACTGGTTTCTGTATGTGCCAACAGGTGATCCTCCCCACATCTAGGTGAGAGAGAGTGTGTGTGTGTAGTCGTGAGGGGTGGGAAGCTGTCTCAGGGGTAACATAGCTGCAGGGAGAGCTGTATGTCTTTGGGGGTGAGTCAGTGTAGAGTGCTTTGTGTAATATGTGAGAGAGTGGGGAGAGGCTGAGCTGTGTGTCTGTTTGGGGGGATCTGAGTCAGGGCGGATTTGATTGATAAGGTGGGAGGATCTGAGGGAAAGGCTGAGCCTTTGTGTGTGTTTGTATTTGTGTATATTTATATATGTACATGTGTTTGGATTTGTGTGTGTATAGGTGTATATATATATATATATATATATATAGCAACATAGGGCCGGCACTCCTCAGTAAAATGGTTACTGCGCTGGTGCCCTCACATGTACAGCTGTACAATGATATAAAGTCCAACGTGCGGCACTCAGCAATGAAGAAAAGAACACTGGAAACCAGTAGCGTATAACAACGTTTCAGTGCCCACAAGCACTATCGTCAGGTTTATAAAGCTTTAACAAACAAATTACATACCTTTTATAAATGATCATCCGTGAACACTGCCACGCTGGGAGTCCCAACGACCCCTCCTCCTTTCCGGCTGCAGCTGATGATATCATTAAAAAGTGACTCCCATCACCATAGAAACACATAAACAAATGGCAGCAGTTCTAAAAGATGTAATAACTAATAGTAAATACTACTGGTCATTTATCACCAATCAACAATTCTAATACTTTATAACTAAGAATAATTTTACTATCCAAAGCAGCTGTAGCTCAGATACTCATTCAACCCGCGTGGGGACAATACATCTAACCGATGTATCCACTGAACCTCCCTCTGATGACGGTCCCCACCTCTCACAGGTCTTTTAACCCAATCGATCATACGATATCTGATACTAGCCACGCTATGCTTGAATTCTGCAAAATGACGAGCAACTGGTTGCTCGGATTTTTTATCACTACTTAATGCGGCCCTAATCGCCGACCGGTGCATCGCCATACGGTCCTTAAATCTCCCCTGGGTCTTTCCTATGTAGGAAAGACCACTTGGGCAAATTATTTGATAGATAACATAGCTGGAATTACATGTCAGATGATGACGAATTAGAAATGTTTTACCCGTGTGGGGATGGTAGAAGGAATACCCTGCAATTAAAAAACTACAGGTAGTGCACCCACATCTAAAACACCCCAAACCTTTCTTAGAGAGAAAGTGTGTGGGTCCAACATTTTCACAATTACTGATATCAACACGTACTAGGAGGTCCCTAAGATTCTGTCCACGTGTATAACACGGCATAGGATTCACGGTCTGAAATGGCAATTGATGGTCTGATTTTATTACATGCCAATGTTTTTTAATTACTGTGCTTACTTCCCTGGATTGTGTATTAAACTGAGTAATTATAGGCATGCGTTCGTTCTTTGTTTTCAAATTAGTTTTTTGTAACAGTGTATTATGATTCATTTGCAACACTCTCTCCTTAGTATGAACAAGTAAGTTCATAGAATACCCTCTTACACATAATTTCTCAATTAACAAATCAATCTGTTTAATGGCGTTACCCCTATCAGAATTAATCCTCCAAATACGCAGCATTTGTGAATATGGAAGGGAATTTTTTAGTTTTACCGGGTGACAGCTATTGTATTGTAATAATGTGTTCCTGTCTGTCCCCTTCACATGTACCGATGTTTCAAATTGATTACCAATCAATTTGATGTCTACATACAGATAATCTATGAACTCCTGGCTCATGCGAAAAGTAAATTTGATTGGACCTTCACCTGCATTATTAGCTTCCATTAAATTACAAAAGATGTCTTTTGATCCTGACCAAACAATAAATAAGCCGTCTATAAAACGGGTATATAAAGCAATCTTTGACGACACATCCCCATCAGAAAAGAATAATTGTTGCTCGACACTGAACATAAAAATGTTCGCGATTGCCGGGGCTACTGCAGAGCCCATAGAGCAGCCGCTCAATTGTATATAATATTTCTTGTCGAACAAAAAATAATTCTTTTTGAGAGTGAACTCCAAAAGAGTCAAACAGAAGTCAACAAATGACAAATCATAAATCCCACTATCAATTAAGAAACACTTTACAGCCTGTAAACAGATAATATGAGGTATAACCGTATACAAGCTGACCACATCTCCACAGATCATCCAGGAACCCTCCGGAATCTCGTGCAGTGTGGCCAGTTTGTTCAGGAACATAGTTGTGTCCAAAAGAAAATTCTTGTGCTGTTGCACCAATGGCTGAAGAATTGAATCCAAATAGGTGGATACTGGCTGTGACAGGGATCCCCTTGCCGAAACAATGGGGCGTCCCGGTGGGGGGGTTATCCCCTTGTGTATCTTGGGGAGCGTGTATAACTGTGGAGCTATAGGGTGCTTTGGCAATAATGCATCAGCCAATTTTGCTCTATAATGCCATTTTGTACCGCTGTTGTCAAAATCACCCCCAATTCTTTTTGAAACATATCCACTGGATCCCCAGGTAGTTCTTTATAGGTCTCCCCATCAATTAGCTGATGTAAAATTTCCTTGCGGTAATTCTGAAGGACGATCGCCCCGCCTTTGTCCGCCGGTCTTATAATTAAATTAGAATTCTTATAGAGGGTTTGTATAGCTCTTCTTTCGTCTGGAGTTAAATTAGGATGTACCTCTTTAGGCCGTACTGTGACACTTTGAACTTCATTATCCACTAGACGCATAAACGTCTTGAGGCTAGAATTGTTAGTATTTGGATCGAATGTCGACTTCGGGATAATCTTTCTCAGTTGTTCAGGGATAGGGTTTGCTGAATCAGATACCTCTGGCTTTATAGATTTATTAAAAAAACTATTTCATTTTAAATTTTCTAAGTAATTGATGTTTTTCTTGTTGCCACTTAAAGTCGTCAAAGTAGGAGGTCGGGATATAGGAGAGACCCTTAATAAAGATCGTTCTGATTGAGACAAATCATAAGAAGATAAATTCAATATTATTTCTTCCTTGATACCGGCGGTTTCTTTGCTGGGTCTGATCCTTTTATTTTGCCCCCCCCCTCCTGGTTGTTTTCCATTTTTTGCCAAGATTTTTGCCCGAGTTTGCGCACCCAAAGGGGCTGATCCAGAAGTTGTCGGTTCTGTGTCACTGTTTGTGCTACTATTCTCCTGTGAGGAGGAACACCCAGATCTCCCTGTTCTCTGAGGCCGACGGAAAAATGGGCGTCTGTTTATGTTACCCCTATCTCCTGATGTCCATTTATACACAGTATGTAATTCATAGTCCTGTTGAACTTTGGAGCATTTTTCTTTCTTGAACTTTAATAATTCCCGTCTGTATGTAGCCACTTGAGTCTCTAATTTAGCCATCCAGTCTCCATTCGGATCCGTACTCAACATGGATGCATGTTGCATTTCAAATAATTTAATAATTTAATCTTTTCCTGCAGCCTTGTTCCTTCTTAGCAAATTCTATAATTAATAACATTAAATCAAACGAACAACGGTTCATTATGCCTATCCATTTCCTACAGAACTGGGGATCCTGTCTACCCACTGTAGGACCATTTCTCATGCGTAATCCCCTTGGTATAATTTTTGCTCTATAGTGATCACTTAATGATATGGCATGGAAATGCTAATCAATTTCTTTCCTTTTCATTTTCCACAACTCTTTATAAAGAATATCACCCGTTGCAGATTCTGGTTGTGCATTCAAACATTGTGTCTCTAGGATTATCTCTGCCTCTGCGTCTGAAAATACAGAGACATCACTTCCAGAAAAGAGTGCTGGATTAAAGGGATAATCAGCTTCAATATCGCCTCCCTCCGCCATAATGGGTTAAATGGAGACTAATATATTGTTGGATATAAACTTGTCCGGTCACTGGTTCTAGCAATCTGACACTATTATAGTTCAAATAAAGGTAGTCACGTGCTTAAACTACCAGAGCTTTAAGAACCCGCTGCCACAAATACTCCTGTGATTTGTGAAGGTTAAAAACAAACTGATAAATTAGTAACAAGATATTTCCATATCGAAAACCAGGTGCCTTGCCAAATTAGGAATGTAAGCACAATCCAATTAATATAGCAACATAGGGCCGGCACTCCTCGATAAAATGGTTACTGCGCTGGTGCCCTCACATGTACAGCTGTACAATGATATTATTATAATTATTATTATTATTACATTTTATTTATAAGGCGCCACATGTGTTTTGCAGCGCCGTACAAAGGACAGTACAGGGGACAAAACATTGCATTACAGTAAATAAATAACAGAAATAGAGTACAGGTAACAGAGCGCCACACATTCTCAAGACATAATACAGCTAAGATGTAAGTATTGAGGGAGTGATCATCGTACTACTAGAGGCTGGTGGCCATAGATGGAGATGAGCCTTTACTAGCAGGATAAAGATGGTCGTTGAGTAGGGGAGAGCTGTGAGTGAAATGTGTTGAAACGAGGGCTTAGATAACAAGAGGAAAGAGGGCCCTGCTCTGAAGAGCTAACAATCTAATGGGGAGGGGCGACAGACAGATGACAAGAGGTGCAGGCAAGTGGGAGGTAGCCTGATGGCAGTATGCAAGCAAAGCTGAGATGTTCACGGCATGAGGCAGGGGGGTGGAGGCGTGGCTTCAGCACTGGGTTATGCATCGGGAGGGTATGCTTTGATGAACAGGTGGGTTTTTAGTGCCCGTTTGAAGCTTTGCAAGGTTGGGCAGAGTCTAATGGAGCGGGGGAGTGCGTTCCACTGAAGGGGTGCAGCACGGGCAAAATCCTGAACTTGTGCATGGGAAGCAGTGACCAGGGCGGTGGAGAGGCGACGGTCATTAGTCGACCGTAGGGGGCGGGAGGGAGTATGAAGGGAAAGGAGGTTGGAGATGTAGGGAGCAGTGGAATTGGAGATGGCCTTGTATGTGAGGGTGAGGAGTTTGAAGAGGATTCTGTAGGGGAATGGGAGCCATTGTAGATTTTGTTAAAGGGGAGTGGCAGATGTGGTGCGGCGGGAGAGGAAGATAAGCCTAGCTGCGGAGTTCAGGACAGATTGGAGGGGAGCAAGATGGGAGCAAGCGAGGCCAGTGAGGAGGACATTGCAGTAGTCAAGTCGTGAGATGACCAGTGAGTGGATGATGAGTTTAGTTGTACTCTGGGAGAGATATGGCCTGATACGAGCAATGTTGCGTAGCTGGAAACGACAGGATTGTGCCAGAGCTTGGATGTGGGGTGCAAAGGAGAGGGAGGAGCCAAGAGTGATGCCCCGGCAGCGGAGTTGGGGAACGGGGAGATGGTGGTGTTGTCAACAATGATGGAGATATTGGTCGGGGGTGTTGCTCTGGATGGGGGGAAGATGATGAGTTCTGTTTTGTCCATGTTGAGCTTTAGAGAGCATTCAGACATCCAGGAGGAGATTGCAGAGAGGCAGCTGGAAACCTGAGAGAGGACAGAGGGGGACAGATCAGGAGATGAGATGTAGAGTTGTGTGTCATCAGCATAGAGGTGGTATTGAAGGCCAAATGAGTTAATGAGCGCACCCAGGGAAGAGGTATACAGGGAGAACAGAAGGGGTCCAAGGACAGAACCCTGAGGGACACCAACAGGAAGGGTGTGAGGTGGTGCTGGAGGCAGACACAGAGAAGGAGCGGTTAGTGAGGAAAGAAGAAAACCAGTCAAGGACAGTGCTAGAGAGGCCAGCGTTTTGGAGTGTGCCGAGGAGGAGAGGATGATCTACAGTGTCAAAGGCAGCAGAGAGGTCCAGAAGGATGAACAGAGAGAAGTGGCCCCTGGATTTGGCCGAAAGCAGGTCATTGGTGACTTTCACCAGGGCAGTCTCAGTTGAGTGGAGTGGGCGAAAGCCAGATTGTAGTGGATCGAGGATGGAGTTGTCAGAGAGGTAGCTTGTGAGACGGCTGTAGACTAGTCGTTCAAGTAATTTGGAGGCGAAAGGGAGAAGAGAGATGGGGCGGTAGTTAGTGGGTAATGAGGGGTTGAGGTTGGGTTTTTTGAGAATAGGCGAGACCAGAGCATGTTTGAATGGTGAGGGGAAGATGCCGGGGGAGAGGGACAGGTTAAAGAGGTGAGCAAGGTGGGAGCAGGCAGTGGGGGAGAGGGAGCGGAGAAGACGGATATAAAGTCCAACGTGCGGCACTTAGCAATGAAGAAAAGAACACTGGAAACCAGTAGCGTATAACAACGTTTCAGTGCCCGCAAGCACTATTGTCATGTTTATAAAGCTTTAACAAACAAATTACATACCTTTTATACATGATCACCCGTGAACACTGCCACGCCGGGAGTCCCAGCGACCCCTCCTCCTTTCCGGCTGCGGCCGATGATATCATCAAAAAGTGACTCCCATCACCATAGAAACACATAAACAAATGGCAGCAGTTCTAAAAGATGGAATAACTGTAATAGTAAATACTACCAGTCATTTATCACCAATCAACAATTCTAATACTTAATTTTACTATCCAAAGCAGCTGTAGCTCAGATACTCATTCAACCCGCGTGGGGACAATACATCTAACCGATTTATCCACTGAACCTCCCTCTGAATTAATAGCCGATTACGGTCCCCACCTCTCACAGGTCTTTTAACCCAATCGATCATACGATATCTGATACTAGCCACGCTATGCTTGAATTCTGCAAAATGACGAGCAACTGGTTGCTCGGATTTTTTATCACTACTTAATGCGGCCCTAATCGCCGACCGGTGCATCGCCATACGGTCCTTAAATCTCCCCTGGGTCTTTCCTATGTAGGAAAGACCACTTGGGCAAATTATTTGATAGATAACATAGCTGGAATTACATGTCAGATGATGACGAATTAGAAATTTTTTACCCGTGTGGGGATGGTAGAAGGAATACCCTGCAATTAAAAAACTACAGGTAGTGCACCCACATCTAAAACACCCCAAACCTTTCTTAGAGAGAAAGTGTGTGGGTCCAACAGTTTCACAATTACTGATATCAGCACGTACTAGGAGGTCCCTAAAATTCTGTCCACGTGTATAACAGGGCATAGGATTCACGGTCTGAAATGGCAATTGATGGTCTGATTTTATTACATGCCAATGTTTTTTAATTACTGTGCTTATTTCCCTGGATTGTGTATTAAACTGAGTAATTATAGGCATGCGTTCGTTCTTTGTTTTCAAATTAGTTTTTTGTAACAGTGTATTACGATTCATTTGCAACACTCTCTCCTTAGTATGAACAAGTAAGTTCATAGAATACCCTCTTACACATAATTTCTCAATTAACAAATCAATCTGTTTAATGGCGTTACCCCTATCCGAATTAATCCTCCAAATACGCAGCATTTGTGAATATGGAAGGGAATTTTTTAGTTTTACCGGGTGACAGCTATTGTATTGTAATAATGTGTTCCTGTCTGTCCCCTTCACATGTACCGATGTTTCAAATTGATTACCAATCAATTTGATGTCTACATCCAGATAATCTATGAACTCCTGGCTCATGCGAAAAGTAAATTTGATTGGACCTTCACCTGCATTATTAACTTCCATTAAATTACAAAAGATGTCTTTTGATCCTGACCAAACAATAAATAAGTCGTCTATAAAACGGGTATATAAAGCAATCTTTGACGACACATCCCCACCAGAAAAGAATAATTGTTGCTCGACACTGAACATAAAAATGTTCGCGATTGCCGGGGCTACTGCAGAGCCCATAGAGCAGCCGCTCAATTGTATATAATATTTCTTGTCGAACAAAAAATAATTCTTTTTGAGAGTGAACTCCAAAAGAGTCAAACAGAAGTCAACAAATGACAAATCATAAATCCCACTATCAATTAAGAAACACTTTACAGCCTGTGATCATGTATAAAAGGTATGTAATTTGTTTGTTAAAGCTTTATAAACCTGACGATAGTGCTTGCGGGCACTGAAACGTTGTTATACGCTACTGGTTTCCAGTGTTCTTTTCTTCATTGCTGAGTGCCGCACGTTGGACTTTATATATATATATATATATATATATATATATATATATAATGTGTGTGTGTGTGTGTGTATATATATATATATATATATATATATATTTCTCATACGTCCTAGAGGATGCTGGGGTCACATCAAGAACCATGGGGTATAGACGGGATCCGCAGAAGACATGGGCACTTTAAGACTTTCAAAGGGTGTGAACTGGCTCCTCCCTCTATGCCCCTCCTCCAGACTCTAGTTTAGAAGCTGTGCCCAGGCAGACTGGATGCACTCTGAGGAGCTCTACTGAGTTTCTCTGAAAAGACTTTGTTAGGTTTTTTATTTTCAGGGAGAACTGCTGGCAACAGG
Source organism: Pseudophryne corroboree (assembly GCF_028390025.1). Taxonomy (NCBI): domain Eukaryota; kingdom Metazoa; phylum Chordata; class Amphibia; order Anura; family Myobatrachidae; genus Pseudophryne; species Pseudophryne corroboree. The sequence continues at coordinate 190,135,837 of NC_086453.1, read as the reverse complement.
CTCCCTGCTTCGTGGGACTTAGGGGAGAGAAGTCAGACCTACTTCTGTGAGTTTCAAGGCTCTGCTTCTTTGGCTACAGGACACCATTAGCTCCTGAGGGTTTGATCACTAGGAACGCCTAGGGGCTCATTCCCAGAGCCGGCCGTCACCCCCCTTGCAGAGCCAGAAGTCAGAAGACTTCAGTGGCGGCTTCTGAGGTACCTCGCAGCGATCGCACGTTGCGCGCCATGCTCCCACTACACAGCGGCCACTACAGGGTGCAGGGCGCGTGGGGGGGGGGGGGGGGGGGGCGCTCTGGGCAGCATATTTAACCTCTATAGCTAACTGGCGAGAGCGGACATGGTGCTTGGGCACTGTCCGGACCCCCGCCAGTATAAAAATTTATTTAAAAAGAGTGGGTCTGAAGCGCGCCATTACAGGGGCGGAGCTTAGCCCTCACCGCACACAGCCTGGCGCCATTTTCTCTACACAAGGCTGCAGAGACGTTGGTCCTTCCCCACACTGCTGCATAAGTATCAGGGTGAAAAACGGGGGGGGGGCACAGTTATTTTGGTGCATTATATGTACATTGTAAAAGCGCTGCAGGTCTGGGCATTTTCAGTGGTGTTTCAGACCGGGATTGAGCGCTGGGGTGTGAGCTGGCAATAACTCCCTCTGTGTCTCTCTGACAGGCTTTACTGTGGGTCTGTCCCCTATAGGCCCAGTGTGTCTGCGTGTGTTGGGTGCACGTGTGTCGGCATGTCTGAGGCGGAGTGCTCTTCCCAGGAGGACACTATTAGGGACACAAACAGCTGTGGGAGTGACCCTGTCGGCACCGCCGACACCTGATTGGGTGAATGTTTTGAGTGCTTTGAATGCTAATGTGGCTCTGATAAATAAGAGATTGGATAAATCTGAGTCTCAGAACCAGGCATGGAAGAAATCCGTAGAGGATGTATTGTTTCAAGTCCAGACCCCCTCGGGGTCACAAAAGCGTTAATTTGCCCAACTGGCATACACGGATACCGACACGGACACTGACTCGTGTCGACTAATGTGAGGCCAGATTAGATCCAAAACTGGCAAAGAGCATTCAGTACATGATTGTGGCAATAAAATACGTATTACATATCACTGAGGACCCTACTGTTCCTGAAACTAGGGTCTGTATGTATAAAGGAAAGAAACCTGAGGTAACGTTTCCTCCCTCTCATGAACTGAACACGCTTTGTGAAAAGGTTTTGGAAAATCCTGACAAAAAGTTTGATTCCCAAAAGGATTCCAGTGGTGTGTCCGTTTCCCTCTGGGGATAGGGAAAAATGGGAGTCACCCCCCATTTGTGGACAAAGCTTTATCACGGCTGTCCAAAAAGGTGGCTCTTCCGTCCCCGGACACGGCAGCCCTAAAGGATCCTGCGGATCGTAGGCAGGAAAATACATTGAAATCCATTTATGTCACCACGGGTACGCTACTCAGACCAGCCATTGCATCTGCGTGGGTGAGTAGTGCTATCGAAAAATGGGCAGATAACTTGTCATCTGAAATAGATACCCTGGATAGGGATAGCATTCTTTTGACACTGGGTTATATCAGGGACGCTGCAGTCTACCTAAAGGAAGCTGCGAGGGATATTGGCCTCTTGGGATCAAGGGCCAATGCCATGGCAGTCTCAGCTAGGAGAGCATTGTGGATTCATCAATGGAATGCTGATGCTGACTCTAAGAAAGCTATGGAGTCTCTACCGTATAAAGGTGGTGTATTGTTTGGTGATGGCCTCGCTGACTTGGTATCTACGGCTACCGCGGGTAAGTCATAATTTTTACCTTATGTGCCTGCACCACAAAAGAAAGCACACCGCTATCAGATGCAGTCCTTTTGGCCCAATAAATACAGAAAGGGCCGAGGGTCTTCCTTCCTTGCTACTAGAGGAATGGGAAGGGGTAAATGATCACCGGCCGTGGCCGGTTCCCAGAAGCAGAAGTCCTCCCCGGCTACTGCCAAATCCACCGCATGACGCTGGGGCTCCTCTGCGGGTGTCCGCACCGGTGGTCCGACCCTGGACCCATCTGGACCCACCTGGGAAGTAGTGTCCCAGGGGTACAGATTGGAGTTTCAAGACGTTCCCCCTCACCGATTTTTCAAATCGGCCTTGCCAGCTTCTCTTCCGGACAGGGAGGTGGTATGCGCGGCAATACAAAAATTGTGTCACAATCAAGTCATTGTCAAGTCATTGTCACAACAGGGAGAAGGCTTTTATTCGAGCCTGTTCGTGGAACCTCAAATCCCTCAATTTCTACTTAAAAAAAAAATTCAAATTCAAGATGGAATCTCTCCGGGCAGTGATCTCCAGTCTGGAGGATGGGGATTTTATGGTGTCGGTAGACATAAAGGATGCCTACTTACATGTTCCCATTTATCCTCCGCATCAGGCTTACCGGAGGTTTGCAGTTCAGGATTGTCATTACCAATTTCAGACATTGCCGTTTGGTCTGTCCACGGCTCCGAGGGTTTTCACCAAAGTAATGGCAGAAATGATGGTTCTCCTGCGCAAGCAAGGGGTCACAATTACCCCGTACTTGGACGATCTCCTGATAAAGGCGAGATCCAGGGACCAATTACTGCAGAACATTACGCTCTCCCTGACAATTCTGCAGCAACATGGTTGGCTCCTAAACTTGCCAAAATCACAGTTGGTTCCAACGAGACGGCTGTCGTTTTTGGGAATGATTCTGGACACACAATTACAGAGAGTTTTTCTTCCAGTGGAAAAGGCTCTGGAAATTCAGAACCTTATCAAACAAATTCTGAAACCATCAATGCACTCGGTTGCTGGTAAAGATGGTGGCGGCCTACGAGGCCATTCAGTTTGGCAGGTTCCATGCCAGAGTGTTTCAGTTGGACCTGTTGGACAAGTGGTCCGGGTCCCATCTGCACATGCACAGAAGGATAATCCTGTCTTCCAAGACCAGAATCCCACTCCTGTGGTGGCTGCACAGCTCTCACCTCTTAGAGGGACGTAGGTTCGGGATCCAGGACTGGATCCTAGTGACCACGGATGCGAGTCTCCGAGGCTGGGGAGCAGTCACACAGGGGGAAAGCTTCCATGGAAGATGGTCAAGCCAGGAAATTTGTCTACACATAAATGTTCTGGAGTTAAGGGCCATTTACAATGGCCTTCTACAAGCGGAAACATATTCGCAATCGGCCCGTCTTGATTCAGTCGGACAACATAACAGCAGTAGCGTACATAAACCTCCAGGGCGGAACAAAGAGCAGAGCGGCAATGGCAGAGGCCACAACGGTTCTCCGCTGGGCGGAAAGGCATACAAGCGCTCTGTCAGCGATCTTCATTCCAGGAGTGGACAACTGGGAAGCAGACTTTCTCAGCAGACACGATCTCCATCCAGGAGAGTGGGGTCTTCATCAAGAGGTCTTTGCAGAAGTGACAAGTCTTTGGGGAATCCCTCAAATAGACATGATGGCGTCTCGCCTCAACAAGAAACTTCAGAGATATTGTTCCAGGTCGATAGACCCTCAAGCAATAGCAGTGGATGCCCTAGTGACACCATGGGTGTTTTAGTCGGTGTATGTGTTTCCTCCGCTTCCACTTGTTCCAAAAGTGGTAAAGATCATAAGAAAAACAAAGGTTCAAGCGATCCTCATTGTTCCCGACTGGCCAAGGAGGGCTTGGTATCCAGATGTTCAGGAATTACTCATCGGAGATCCCTAACCTCTTCCTCTGAGGGAGGATCTGTTACAGCAGGGGCCGTGCGTGTTCCAAGACTTACCGCGACTTCGTTTGACGGCTTGGCGGTTGAACGCCGGATCCTAGCCCGAAAGGGTATTCCCAAGGAAGTCATCCCCACTCTTATTCAGGCCAGAAAAGGAGTAACGTCTAAACATTACCACCGTATTTGGGGAAAAAAAGTGTCTTGGTGTGAACCAAGAAGGCTCCTATGGAAGAATTTCAGTTAGGACGTTTTCTCCATTTTCTACAAGCCTTTGTGGATGCGGGCCTAAAGTTGGGCTCAATTAAAGTACAAATTTCAGCCTTATCGGTTTTCTTCCAAAAACAATTGGCCTCCCTTCCAGAAGTTCAGACTTTCGTGAAAGGCGTGTTGCACATCCAACCTCCTTTTGTGCCCCCAGTGGCACCGTGGGATCTTAACGTGGTGTTGTAATTCCTTCAATCTCATTGGTTTGAACCTTTACAGAAGGTAGAGTTGAAATTCCTCTCTTGGAAAGTGGTCATGCTGTTGGCCTTGGCATCCGCAAGGCGGGTGTCTGAATTAGCGGCCTTGTCTCACAAGAGCCCTTATTTGATCTTCCATGAAGATAGAGCAGAGTTGAGGACTAGTCAGCAATGTCTGCCGAAAGTGGTTTCGTCATTCCACTTGAACCAAGCTATTGTGATGCCAGTGGCTACTGACGCCTTGCTGGAATCGAAGTTTCTCGATGTAGTCAGAGCTTTGAAAATTTATATCGCCAGAATGGCTCAGTTTAGGAAAACGGAGGCTCTGTTTGTCCTGTATGCTCCCAACAAGATTGGGGCTCCTGCTTCCAAGCAGACTATTGCGCGCTGGATCTGTCATACGATTCAGCAGGCTCATTCTATGGCTGGATTGCCGTTACCGAAATCGGTGAAGGCCCATTCTACCAGAAAGGTGGGCTCGTCCTGGGCGGCTGCCCGGAGGGTCTCTGCATTACAACTTTGCCGAGCGGCTACGTGGTCGGGATCAAACACCTTTGCGAAGTTCTACAAGTTTGATACCCTGGCTGATGAGGACCTCATGTTTGGTCAATCGGTGCTGCAGAGTCATCCGCACTCTACCGCCCGTTCTAGAGCTTTGGTATAACCCCATGGTTCTTGATGTGACCCCAGCATCCTCTAGGACGTATGAGAAAATAGGATTTTAATACCTACCAGTAAATCCTTTTCTCTTAGTCCGTAGAGGATGATGGGCGCCCGTCCCAGTGCGTACTGTATCTGCAGTTTTTTGATACGTTTTAACACATGTTGTGTTACGTTTTTAGTCAGCCTGTTGCTGACGTTGTTCATGCCGTTGACTTGTGTTATGTTGAATGCCATGTTGTACGGCGTGCTTGAGGTGTGAGCTGGTATGTATCTCACCTTAGTTTAACAATAAATCCTTTTCCTCAAAATGTCCGTCTTCCTGGGCACAGTTCCTATAACTGGAGTCTGGAGGAGGGGCATAGAGGGAGGAGCCAGTTCACACCCTTTGAAAGTCTTAAAATGCCCATGTCTCCTGCGGATCCCGTCTATACCCCATGGTTCTTGATGTGACCCCAGCATCCTCTACGGACTAAGAGAAAAGTATTTACCGGTAGGTATTAAAATCCTATTATTTCTCTAACGTCCTAGAGGATGCTGGGGTCCACATTAGTACCATGGGCTATAGACGGGTCCACCAGGAGCCATTGGCACTTTTAAGAGTGTGGGCTGGCTCCTCCCTCTATGTCCCTCCTACCAGACTCCGTTTAGAATTGTTCCCGTAGGAGCCGGTCACAGCTAGGGGAGCTCTCCTGAACTTTCATGGTAAAAGTTTATTTTAGAGTTTTTTGTTTTACAGGGAGGCTGCTGGCAACAGCCTCCCTGCAGCGTGGGACTAAGGGGGGGGAGCAGTGTCCGCCCTGCAGGGTCTGAGCCACTGACTCCGCTGACTGGACACTGAGCTCCAGAGGGACTGATCGGTCTCCGCAACAGGTGCACTGCTCACCCCAGCAGCATGCCGCCGACCCCATACAGAGCTGAAGGATGTGGTGAGTTAGTCACCGACCCCCCTAGCAAGCGGGGAACCCAGTGTGAAGATGGCGGCAACAGGGGTGGGAGCACGGTATTAACCGCGCTCCCGGATGGTAACCAGAGGCACACTGTGTGGCGCTGTGAGGGGCGCCCTGGGCCAGCGCTTACCCCTCACACTTGGTCAGCAAGCCTCAGACCAAAACTTAAACACAGCTGAGCGGGAAGAGAGTGCCGGGAAGGGGGCGGAGCTTCTCCTCAGAGCGGACTTGCAGCGCTCCAGCGCCATTTTCCTCCATGCTGCAAGCAGAAGGAAGATCATCATCCACTCCACAGCAACTCCAGTTACTTTACCGGTATCTGGAGGTTGTAGAAGGGGGAGAGGCTGAATTCTTGACTGTGTGTCCTATTTAGGAGCACAAGTCAGCGCTGGTAAGAGGTGTCTCTTAGTTTAAAAAGTACTGGTGTGGGTTGGCTCTAATCTCTGTCTCTCTCTTGCCATTCTTGGGGGGGAAACTCTGTCTTACCCCATCCTGTGTGTGTGGGTGGTGTGTTTGGTGGTCACTAGCAGCGATGTCCAGGGATACAGTGTCATATGCTGCAGAGGATTTATCCTCCCAGGATGATCCCATTCCATGCAATCAGGTTAGCACTGGTTTGGCACAGATTCCAGCAAGGGAACCAGAGTGGTTTTCCTCTATCAGGACTTGGATTTCCCAGATTTCTGACAGGGTTACCAGTAATGAGTCGGCAACCCAGGTCTTACAGTCCTCTATGGCTGTGTGGCCCTTGTCAGGTACCTCGGGTCACCCCGCTATATATCCCTCAAACGTAAGCTTGTGCAGGTAACACAAGACGACACGGATACCGATTCTGACACTACAGATGGGGATGTGTTGCGGGGGTCCGCATCTCTTGCAAGGGGGGTGCAGCTGTTGATAGAAGCTATCAGGGATGTGTTAAATGTTAATGATACCACACCTGAGCAGGTTGAGGAGGCTTTTTTCACTGAAAACAAGAAAGCTTCGCTAACCTTCCCTGCGTCAAAAGAGCTGAATGTTATATTTGAAAAGGCCTGGGTGAATCCTGAAAAGAAGTTTCAGATCCCTAAAAGGGTTCTTCTAGCTTTTCCTTTCCCTGAGGAGGATAGGAAAAAGTGGGAAAACCCGCCTATTGTTGACGCATCTGTATCCAGACTCTCGAAGAAGGTGGTTTTACCAGTAGTGGGATCTACCGCTTTAAAGGAGCCGGCTGATAGAAAAATTGATAATACTCTGAAGTCAGTGTACACTGCTTCAGGGGCCATCTTACGTCCCACTATTGCTAGTGCATGGATTGCTAAGGCTATAGTGAAATGGTCGGCTGCCTTGATGGAGGATTTGGATACGATGGATAGAGATGATGTTGCATTGTACTTGCGTAACATTCATGATTCTGCAGGTTTCATGGTGGAATCTATGAAAGTACTGGGTTCCGTGGCTGCGGGAATTTCTTCCATGTCTGTTTCAGCTCGTCGAGGACTGTGGCTCCGCCAGTGGTCGGCCGACGCGGAATGCAGAAAGAGTGTGGAGTCGCTACCCTATACAGGTCAAGCTCTCTTTGGGGAAGCCCTGGATGCGTGGATATCTACCGCTACTGCGGGTAAGTCTCCGTATCTTCCCTCAGCAGCTCCTGCTCCGAAGAGATCCTTCTCCTCAGCTTCGCAGCAGTCCTTTCGTCCCAACAAGAGCAGAAAGGCCAAGTCTTCTGGTTCCTTCTTCAGGGGAGGTAAGGTTAAGTCCAAGAAGGCTGCCGCTGCAGGTTTCCAAGAACAAAAGCCTGCTTCGGGTACCCCTAAGTCCTCCGCATGACGGTGGACGGGACGGCCCAGAGGTGGGCCCTGTGGGGGCGAGACTCAGGCAGTTTAGTCATGTCTGGGTCTTCTCCGACCTGGATCCCTGGGTGGTGGATATTGTCTCTTAGGGATACCGGCTGGAATTTCAAAGTCTCCCTCCTCATCGGTTTTTCAAGTCGGGCTTGCCCACTCTGTTGGAGGACAGCACAGTACTACAGGAGGCTGTTCAACGGCTGATAGAGGCATAGGTCATTATGCCAGTACTGCCACACATGATGGCGAAGGGTTACTATTCGAACCTTTTCGTGGTACCGAAACCGGATGGTTCGGTCAGGCCCATCCTGAATCTAAAATCTTTGAACCCCTTTCTAAAGGAGTTCAAGTTCAAGGTGGAGTCTCTCAGGGCGGTGAAAGCAGGTCTGGAAAAGGGGGAATTCCTGGTATCCCTGGATATCAAGGATGCGTACCTTCACATTCCGATCTGGCTGCCACATCAGGCTTATCTCCAATTTGCATTGCTGGACTGTCCTTTTCAGTTCGGCCTCTCCACGTCACCGAGGGTGTTTACCAAGGTGATGGCGGAGTTGATGATGCTACTCCGAAAACAGGGTGTGAACATCATTCCTTATCTGGACGATCTCCTGATAAAGGCATCGTCCAGGGAAAGGTTGCGGCAATCCATTGTTCTTACAACACGGCTGCTTCAGAGTCACAGGTGGATTCTGAATTTTCCAAAGTCACATTTGGAACTGACCCGGAGATTGTCGTTTCTGGGAATGATCCTGGATACGGAAGTACAGCGGGTGTTCCTTCCGTGGGACAAGGCGTTGGTAATCCAATCCATGGTCCGGGATGTCTTGAAGCCACCCCGGGTGTCGGTTCATCAATGCATTCGCCTATTGGGAAAGATGGTGGCCTCCTACGAGGCTCTCCAGTACGGGAGGTTTCATGCTCAGACCTTCCAACTGGATTTCCTGGGCAAGTGGTCGGGATCTCACCTGTACATGCATCAGGGAATTCGTCTATCGCCAAAGGCAAGGATTTCACTCCTATGGTTGCTCCAATTGCCTCACCTGCTGGAGGGCCGCAGGTTCGGAATTCAGGACTGGGTCCTGCTAACAACGGATGCGAGCCTCCGGGGCTGGGGAGCAGTCACTCAAGGGGTGACCTTCCAGGGAAGATGGTCAAGCCTAGAAGCTAGCCTGCCAATCAACATTCTGGAACTACAACGGTCTTTTTCAGGCGGCCCCTCTTCTAAGAAACCGGGCCATTCAAGTACAGTCGGACAACATAACAACAGTGGCTTACATAAACCGTCAGGGCGGAATGAAGAGCAGAGCAGCGATGTCAGAGGTCACAAGAATACTCCTATGGACGGAAAAGCACGCCTTGGCGCTGTCAGCCATCTTCATTCCGTGAGTAGTCAACTGGGAAGCAGACTTCGTCAGCAGACACGATCTCCATCCGGGAGAGTGGGGCCTCCATCAGGAGGTGTTCAAGAAATGATGGCCTCTCGTCTCAACAAGAAGCTTTGTGTTATTGTTCCAGCTCGAGGGACCCTCAGGCAGTGGCGGTGGACGCCTTGGTGTCTCCGTGGGTGTTCCAGTCAGTGTACGTGTTTCCACCACTCCCTCTCATCCCAAGAATCCTAAAGCTCATAAGGAGAACAAGAGTTCAAGCGATCCTCATTGCCCCAGACTGGCCAAGACGGGCTTGGTACGCGGACCTTCTGGATCTACTGCAAGAAGAGCCAAGGCCTCTTCCTCTTCGAGAGGACCTGCTGCAGCAGGGTCCGTTCACCTATCAAGACTTACCGCGGCTGCGTTTGACGGCATGGAAGTTGAGCGCCTGATTCTTGCTCGGAAAGGTATTCCGAAAGAAGTGATTCCTACCCTCATACAGGCTAGGAAAGGGGTAACGTCTAAACATTACCATCGTATCTGGAAGAGATATATATCTTGGTGTGAGTCCAAGAAGTTTCCTGCGGTGGAATTTCAACTGGGACGTTTCCTCCTCTTCCTGCAGGCAGGAGTGGATATGGGGCTGAGATTGTGAAGGTCCAGATTTCAGCCCTGTCCATTTTCTTTCAGAAACAATTGGCTGCCCTCCCTGAGGTTCAGACCTTTCTGAAGGGAGTTCTGCATATCCAACCTCAATTTGTGCCTTGGGACCTTAACGTGGTATTGCGGTTTCTCCAGTCGGATTGGTTTGAGCCTCTACAGGAGGTGGAGATCAAGTTTCTTACGTGGAAGGCAGTCACTTTGTTGGCTTTGGCTTCGGCCAGCAACCAACCTATCGTGGTGCAGGTGTCTACTGACTCCTAAATTACTTCAAAGTCCTTGGATGTTGTGAGGGCTCTGAAGATTTATGTGAAGAGAACATCTCGTCACCGGAAGTCGGACTGTCTATTTCTCGTGTACGATCCCCAAAAAATTGGGTGTCCTGCTACTAAGCAGTCTATTTCTCGCTGGATTAGGTTCACTATCCAGCACGCCTATTCTACGGCGGGACTACCGTGTCCTAATTTGGTTAAAGCCCACTCTACTCGTAAGGTGGGGTCTTCCTGGGCGGCTGCCCGAGGTGTCTCGGCAACGCAGCTTTGCCGAGCGACATTTAGTTGCGTACTGCATAGTTACTGGGTACGTAAGTAACGTTTCAGCCGTTTGCTGATTAGTTCAAGCTAGTTGTCTTGACGTGCCTGTATGTGTGAGCTGGTATGAATCTCACCACTATCTGTGTTAAGTCCTTCTCTCGAAGTATGTCGTCTCCTCGGGCACAGTCTCTAGACTGAGTCTGGTGGGAGGAGCCAGCCCACACTCTTAAACTCTTAAAGTGCCAATGGCTCCTGGTGGACCCGTCTATACCCCATGGTACTAATGTGGACCCCAACATCCTCTACGGACTACGAGAAAAGGATTTACCGGTAGGTACCAAAATCCTATATATATATATATATATATATATATATATATATATATATAGGGGTGCCTGTGAGAAGGGAAGAGCTTAGTGAATATGGAAGTCTGAGTGAGGGGGAGATAGATGGGGGATGTGAGTGAGGGGGGAGAGAAGACACTTGGGGGAGTGGCTAAGCCGTGTGTGTGTGTGTGTGTGTGTGTGTGTGTGTGTGTGTGTGTGTGTGTGTGTGCGGAGGGGGTGTTTTTAGGGCAGATTTATCACAATCCGCATCTGAGGAGGCAGATGGGGTGTGATAAATTCACCTCAAACTCTCAATGCGATAATTGAGTACATCGCAATGATGTATCAATTATCGCATGCATGGACAGAGCTTGCGAGAAAGCGATGTCCCTCTGAATCAGCTTCATACACATACATACCCTGATTTTGCGAGAAATCAGTGCAGGAGGCTGCATATCACAGTTGAGACCTGTGATAATGCCAGCTGCTGCTGGCATAATTATCACATGGCTCATTGCTGGTTTTTTTCACAATTTTTTTTTGTAGATACGGTCAGATCGCATTTCCCAATATACGCATGGGCAATGCGATCTGGGTTACTAAAAAAAAGTAATTTAAGGGTTTGGAGCAGCTTTACATTAAGGTGATACTAAAATAATGTGAAAAGGGTGTGAAATCTCCCATTTTCCCATTTGTTTAGTAAAAATAATTTTAATAAATAGGCCCCTTTGAGAGAAGTGAAGAGCTATGTGAGTATGCAGCTCTGAGTGAGGGGATGAAAGCTTGGGGGATCTCAGAGAGTGGGGAGACGCAGAGCTGTGTGTGTGTGTGAGGGGGTCTATGTGAGAAGGGGAGAACTCTGTGAGGGGGGAGAGCTGTTTGGGGGGATCTACAAAAGTGGGGAGAGCTGCGTGTGTGGTGTCAGGGGTCTGTGTGAGCTTTCTGTTATATTGAATGACTAATATATCTGTCTGCAGGCCTACAATAAGTCTGTTTTAAATTCAGTAGCCTGTACTGTATTGTTTTAAAGAGTGTAATTATTACTAATATATGGTGGGGGTGGGGGGTGCCAGTCCCTTACTTTGCCTGGTGTGCTCAGACTCCTAGATACACCACTGAGTGCTCCCCCACCTTATTTGTATAGTAGTGGTGTTTAACAAATCCTGGTGGAGATTTGGATGGGAGAAGAGCTACTCTGGGGCTTATATGTGTAGTGTCTCAAATATAACAAGTAAACATATGTACCTACTTTGTGGCTGCTCCCAGGTCACACAAGAGGGGGCATGGAGGAGGCGGTACGGGGGCGTGGAGGAGGCGGTACGGGGGCGTGGTGACGTGTTTGCATCATCGTAGCCACGCCCCTACTCTGTAATGGCCACATTATTGGTATTGCAGAGCGGGGGGCCCCGCCCCTTTTTTCTATTTAACAGGTTGAAAGTGGTGAGGGGTGAAGTGGGAGGAGTGCGAGGTGCGGCAGGGGGGCGAGTGGGATGCGGGAGACTTGCCCCCTGCCCCAGGGGGCCGGAAGTGCCACCCTAACTTCGGGACCCTCCTGGCCTTTCCGGGAGAGTGGGCAAGTATGCAATTAAACCAAGCTGTAAGAAAGCTGTGCAATTCTTCAGAGAGCAATGTCACCAGGGAATTATACTGTGCTATTATTCTTGTGCAGGGCCTGATTAAGGGTTCCAGCCAAACTAGGCTAATACAGAAGTGCCCCCTCCTCAAATCCCCCCCCCCCCCCCACACACACACACAATTTTTTGGCTTAGACTCTTTTTGCTCACATACAGATACAAGTGTACAAGTATTTTTTTAACTGCAGAGAAATAGACTGACAATAATGCGTAGTAGGGTCAGGCTGCGGGAAAGGCTGGTTAGGGGGTTAAGGGATCAGATTTACCTTACTTAATAGTAGCTGTCGGGATCTTAATCACGGGGATGAGGTTGGTATTTTGACAGCTGGCATCCCAAGCGCCGGGAATGGATCCCATATCTAATACTTCCAAACTGAAGTGCACTTTCCAGTGTTATATAAACAATCATTAATTATCACTTGATACTACCCAAGATTACGTAAGATGCAAGTGATGGTTATGAATTTGTATTCACTGGATGGTGATAATAAATGACTGTTAATATAATATTGGAGAGTATGATAATCTGAATCTGTGTGTGTATGCACATATATATATATCTGTATTTGTTCAATATTATTATAAAACATATATTTTAACATATATTGAAAATGGGTCTACTACGGTATGCCAGTGCTCGGGGCAAGCGCAAAAGAGACCCTTGTGGGCATGGTGGCGCACTATGATGGGGTGTCGTGAATACCCCAAGAGGGAAAATAGTTGTCGGTATGCCGGCTGTCGGGGTTCCAGGGCCGGTATGCTGAGCGCCGGGATCCTGACAGCCAGCATATCAAGTGCCACCCATTGACAATATATGTTAAAATATGTTTTTCATAATCATATCATCCTGATCCTCCTAAACAATAATTTAATTATTTTACTTATATACTTCCCCCTTCCCCTGCCTGGCCCCCTCCCCCCTCTCTTTCCCCTGCAGGCTGCTGCTACAGCAGTTTACTTATAGAAGTTATGCTGCATGGAAATACTGTGCAAGTAACTTCTGACAGGTCACACTCACAGGCAGCAGGATGCTGGTTGAGTCAATGCTGGCTGCAAGTCTGCAACTGACACTGATGAATGTCCTCCTAAGAAGAACAACACATTGGTCCTCCACCTCTTCCTCATGGAGCAGCAGTATGGCACGCTACACACAGCACAAGGACTTGCGGTGTGACGTCATCGCTTCACATCGCACGTTAATAGTGAAGGGGCCCTGAGGATGAGATAACTGAGCTGATGCCTGGAATGCTGTTCTGGAATTAGGTGCTAGAGCAATGTACCTACACTACTCAAACAGTGGAGAGGAGCCAACATCACTAAATATTTAAGTAACAGAATTTGCTGGCAGATAAACCAATGGCCCATCTAGTCTGCCCTAAACACATGTACATGCAGACACTTACACACTAGGGTTATTTTTATTTTTTTGTTGGTAGCCAGTCAACCTACAAATATACAGTATTTCTGAATTGTGGGAGGAAACTAGAGTATCCACAGCAAACCCGTCTCCCTCCCTTCTCTCTACACCCCAATCCCCCCTCCCCTTCCCCTGCCTCCTTGTTGCAGCTTTGTCAGTGGTGCTGGCAGATTGAAGTGGTGTCCGCTGCTCTTCAGTCTTTCGCTGATCTCCAGTGTAAGTTGCACTCTCCACTCCTGAGTACATACAGTAAGTGTAGGGGGCACTACTACTGTGAGCACTATGTGTGGCACATCTGCTGTAGGCGTTAAGTGTAAGAGGCACTACTACTGTGGCATTATGTGTGGTACTACTCTTGTGGGCATTAAGTGTAAGGTGCGCTACTACTATGGGCATTATGTGTGGCACTACTACCGTGGGTGTTATTTTCTAAGGGGCACTACTACTGTGGGCGTTATGTGTATAAGGGACACTACTGTGGGTATTGTGTATAAGGGGCACTACTGTGTGTCGTAACATGAATAAGGTACACTACTATGTGGTACAAAATGAAACAGGGGCATTACCCGCAGTGTAATGGGAATAAGATTGTGCTATTGTGTGGCGTCATTTTAATTGGGGGTGCTATTGTGTGGCCATGCCCCTTCATCGTGAGACCACACCCCTTTGCGCACAGTGTCCCTTTATTACATATGGGAGGGTGCAAATTTATCATTTGCAGGGGCGCGCTGAACATGCTAGTACCGGCACTGTCCATACTGCCCTAATGCCCTAAGTATGACTGCTTATGAAAGAGTAAGTGTTACGGCACCCCAGAGCCCAGCTCCTTCTTACTGGGGGTTGCTGGTTTCCTGGGGCAGTGGTGACTCTTTTGCAGTGGGTGTCTGCTCACTGAATTTCTCCTTGCTGATGGCTGTCCCTACCTCCAGCTGCTGCAGGGATCGCCAGCATCTCCCTTCTTCTCTTCCCTCCACAACAGCTAGTGCTGGTGGCTATGCTCCTGGCAACTGTAGCTTCCTTAAGGATGCTTGCTATTTAAAAGTTTAAGGACATTTACGGGGGGCGTGGCCACGACGGTGAAGGAGTAGGCAGCAGATCTCGGGAGCTCCCTCGATCAAATTACTCCTGTACCCATCCTGAGTCCCTCCGGAGTGTCTACCCCCCAGTGCTGGTCCCCCCTCACCTCCGGGCAGCGGCGGACCCTCGTCCGCGGTCTCCGTGTGCTGGCTGACCGCGGCGGACGACTTCCGGAATTGCGGCCTGTGACTCCTCCGGATCCCCGGCCTCGAGTTTGGCGCTCCCGGCCGCGCGACTCCTGGGGCCTCATTGGCGGGCGGGCGGCGCTGTCTGGCTGCAGGAGGCACCTTGGAGGACACAGTTATCCCTCCTACGCCTGGCTGGCTGAGGCCCAGGATTTGCTGGCTGGACAACGAAGACAGGTACTCCAGGGGAAGGGGAGAAGTGCCTGTGAACCCGGGGGCCATTTTGTGTGCAGCTCCACACATAGCCTCACTACACAGCTCTCCCATTCTACCCTGCAGGGGCTGCATATAGCTTGGAACTGACTAAACTGTTGTGCTGCTCTAATATCTCACAGTGTACTACACACCAACATCCTACCTTCGCCCCCTGGAATTTGCTGCAGGATATTCTCTCCTCAATATTACCTTTATTTTTACTATTACACAAAGCCTGTGCTTCCTATCCATTGATATATTGACCTAAAGATCGGGCACGGTTGCTTTCCAGCACTGAATACATACAACCTCGCTGCTGCCGCCTTCTGATTGCACTTCTATATTGCGACCCTATCCGGGGGTTTGTGTGACTGCTCCTTGTTCAATATGGTTAGAAACGGCCAGAGTGCGGCCGCGGCCAAACTGGAGAGATTTGTTAGGCAACCCAACCCCAGGGTGTCATCGGCTCCTCCTCAGGGAGCCTCTCCAACACACTCATGCTCCCCCTCTGCGTCTACTACCAACTCCCCAGCAGCAGCAGAGGCGCCGTCTATCCAGCAGGTGCTGGAGGCTATAGCGGGCAGTGAACAGCGTCTCTCCGATAAGATGGAAAAGGTGCAGTGCGATCTCTCCTTACTCAGACAAGATGTTCAGCGTATCCGTGAGAGAGTGGGTGAGGCGGAGACACGCGTCTCCAACTTGGAAGATATGTGTGGCCCCCTCAAGCAATCCGTATCCACGGTGACCCAGCAGGTTTCCTCCCTCCAAACCAAGCTTCTAGACATGGAGGGTCGGCTGCGTAGAAACAATGTAAGATTTGTGGGCCTGCCTGAGAGAGAGGAGGGCTCGCAACCGGAGGACTTTCTTGAATCTTGGCTTAAAGAGATGTATGGTGCTGAATCCTTTACGGCCCAATTCACGGTGGAGCGTGCACATAGGATACCATCTCGGCCGCTACCTCCTGGTGCCCCTCCTCGCACCTTCATTGCCAAATTCCTGCATTATAAGGATTGTGACTCGGTTCTCCGCCTGGGTCGTACGAAGGGCCCGTTGGTCCATAATGGAGTCAGGGTGTCGGCCTTCCCGGACTTTGCCGCAGACGTCCAGAAGGACCGAGCTCAGTTTATGCCTATTAAACGACGTCTGCGAGACCTCAACCTCTCATACTCCATGCTGTTTCCCTCTCGGCTCCTGGTTGTGGCGGATGGGGAGACCAAGTTCTTTAATTCTCCTAGAGAGGCGGCCCAATGGCTGGATAGATTTGCGCCGGGTGCTCGTCAGCTGGCTCCAGACTGACTCCCTGCGTTGAAGATGCTGGGATCTTGACTACCGGAGGAGACGACCATAGTTCGGGGAGCCCCCCCCCCTTTGCTTTGGTGACTCAAGACTTTTCACGTTCAAGTGGTACTGATTAAAGAGGTTTAGCTGAGAATCTAGGCCTTCTTAGCATTTGGTAGTTGGGGTTGGTTGTTTGGGATATAAGTATGCCGGTGTTCGGGG
This sequence comes from Pseudophryne corroboree, assembly GCF_028390025.1. Taxonomy (NCBI): domain Eukaryota; kingdom Metazoa; phylum Chordata; class Amphibia; order Anura; family Myobatrachidae; genus Pseudophryne; species Pseudophryne corroboree. Next base: position 190,119,336 of record NC_086453.1, on the reverse strand, counting down.
TGGTGTACGGGGAGGGGAAGGATAGTTGGGGAGCTGCCAGTTGCGGCTCCTCTTGCTCTATGTATTTTCTGAAACAAGGATGTTTAATATACTGGATGTTATGGCTTACAACGCAGGGCTTGTATATGATATATGTTGCTGTTGCTAATAGTGCTGATTCTCAGATATATTTTGAGAGATGTCTATCCGTGTGGCACATAGAGTTTACCTGGGGTCATGATTAATCTGAAATTTCTGGCATGGAATGTTCGAGGTTTGAATAATAAAATCAAACGCTCTTTGGTTTTAAATATGATTAGGAAATATGACCCGGATATTGCATGCCTCAGCGAGACCCACTTAGAGGGAAATAGGTTGTTATCTCTACGACGGGCTTGGGTGGGATGGGCTTACCATGCCTCTCATTCCTCCTCCAGGGGTGTGTCTGTTCTGATTAAAAAATCGGTGCAATTTGAGTTAATATCGATCAAAACTTACCCGTATGGAAGATTTGTATTCCTGGAATGCAAACTGAGTTCCCAGCCCTATTACATTTTAGCGGTGTATGTCCCCCCTCCTTTTTCATATGCTGTGTTGCAGCAAGCTGCCTCTTTTATAGCTTCCTCTCCTGCCACCCCGGTGATATGTCTGGGTGATTTTAATAATATACTAGATTTGTCTTTGGATAGATGGCATTCTCCGAATACTGCGGTGGTGGGTAGTGGTTCTACCAAGTTTGCTGATTTCTTGGATAGCTTGCAGTGGGTAGATGTGTGGAGGCTTCGTCACCCTACGGCCCGTCAGTTCTCCTGTTTCTCCAGCACATATGGCTCCTTTTCTAGAATCGACCTGATACTAGTGTCCCCCGCCCTCGTCCCTGTGGTCACTGACGTCCACTATGAGGCCCGAGGGGTCTCTGACCACTCCCCTCTGTTGATGACTCTTGCTGTGGAAAGTCAGAGGGGGCACTCTTATTGGAAGCTGCACCCTTCTTGGCTGACTCAGCTGGGTGACTGCAGTGACCTGGAAACTCAGTGTGTGTGGGGGGGGGGGGGGGGGGTTACTTTAACGACAATACAGGGTCTGCCCCGGGGACGATGGTTTGGGATTCATTTAAGGCGTTTTTGAGGGGTTCATATTTTGGACGCATAGCAGCTCATAACATATCCTCTAGGGAGAGGGAACAGGCCCTTGAGAGTGACGCCAGAGATCTGGAATCCCAATATTTGATGGATGGTACCCCCACGACGAAAGCACGCTGGCTGGTGGCTCAGTCGGCTTGGCTGGCCCACCTGTCTGATAAAAACTCACGATCCCTCCTCTTTAGGGCTACTAATATTTATATGCAGACTGATAGGACGGGTAGCCTCCTGGCCCGTCTCATACATCATGATCGTCCTGGGACTACGATCACCCAAATGTCCGACAGTGATGGCTCCCTTGTTGACACCACGCCGGACATTGCGCAGTTATTCCGATCTTATTACAATAAGGTTTATAGCTCACAGTTGACATGCTCTACTCTAGATCTCTCATATTATCTGGGGGGGTATTCCACTGCCCGCACTCTCCTCTGAGGCCCGTGAGGTACTGGAGGTGCCTTTGACGCTCGCGGAGGTGACTGCGGCTATTGGTGTGTCCTCTAATGGCAAGGCTCCGGGGTGTGACGGAATTCCCTCCGAAGTATACAAAACTCATATTGATTTTTTCGGGCCCAGGCTCCATGCCTTATACTTAGATATATTTGCCAATAACGAACTTCCCCCTCTATGTCAGAGGCAGTTATAAAAGTGATTCCAAAGCCCGGTAAAGACCCTAAGTCTCCAGACTCCTATAGGCCGATATCTCTGATTCCCACCTATGCTAAGATCCTGGCAAAGATGTTGGCAGTACGGCTTAACACAGTGGTCACCTCCCTCATTCACCCGGACCAGACTGGCTTCATGCCAGGGAAGTCCACGTCTATTAACCTACGTAGATTGTATACCATTTTACAACTCCCACATGACTTCCCTTCTGACTCGGCTGTGGTCTCGCTGGACGCGGCCAAAGCCTTTGACAGTATTGAATGGGCTTATTTATGGGAGGTGATGGCTTGTATGGGCTTTGGGCCCAACTTTATCAGATGGACTAAATTACTGTATCAACATCCGAGTGCCAGAATCTTGGTGAATGGCTATGTATCCCCCTCCTTTCAATTGTCCCGTGGTACTAGGCAGGGCTGCCCCCTATCCCCCACACTGTTTGCCTTGGCCATCGAGCCCTTGGCCTGTCTGGTAAGATCGCACCCAGATATTGTGGGAATCTGTACGGGCCCACGTGAGCATAGGATAGCTCTCTATGCCGATGACATGTTGTTGTTTTTGCAAGATTACACCAAGTCAATGCCCATTCTGCTGCGTGTGATAGAGAGCTTTGGTGCTCACTAGGGTCTTCAAATCAACTGGTCTAAATCATACATTATGCCAGTCATAGGCCCCCCTCCTACTGTTCCCAAAATCTCCCTGCCATTATGTTGGACAACACAATTTAAATACCTCGGAATTCAAATAACTAACGACCCTTCTGATTTTATCCCTCTGAACCTTGACCCGACCATGCAGCAGGTCGTGTGCAAATCCAAAACTTGGTGTAAGCTTCCACTGACGGTGTCTGGCAGGGTTAATCTCATTAAAATGATCATACTGCCCAAACTTTTATATATTATTCTCCAGTCCCCTGTATATATCTATCCATTATTCTTTAGGAAATTGAATAGTGTTTTATCCTCACTGATTTGGGCTAACAAACGACCTAGGGTACAGTTAAATACTCTCACCAGGCAACGTTCTGATGGCGGCCTGGCTATGCCTAACTTTCAGATGTATTACTACGCTGCTCAGCTGACTCATATTAGTGTATGGGCGCAGGATTCTGGCATAGACTCTTTACATTGTGAGTTCATTCGCTGCTACTTTCCTCACCTCTCTCCTATGCAGGTGCTGCTGAGTGGGAGCATAGCTCAGTTTCTTCCCCCTATTATTTTCCAGGCCTTAAAAATATGGCGGGCCCTGAGGGACCTCTTGGGGTAGGACGGCCTGGACCCAGATACCCCCCTTTGGTACTCTGACTGGCTTCCTGAATTGCATGCGATTGAGGGACGGGAGGTATGGGCCCCTAGATCTGTGGTTTCTATTTCCCAACTTTACCTAGATAGTGTACTCAAATCCTTTCAGCAACTGAAAGATGAGTTTGATTTACCCAACTCCTACTTTTTCAGATACCTTCATCTTCGTCATGCCCTCCAGTCCCAATTTGCTGAGTCCCCCCCACGAATCCTCCCATTTCCCATCAAGACCTTTGTGACTACATTGGGTCGAGTTAAGATGGTCTCCCTTGCGTATGGATATCTTCTTACCAAACTCCATACGGACCCTTTGACACGTCTCCGTGGAAAGTGGGAGGAGGATATGGGTCTAATAACTGAGGAGGACTGGGCCCTTGCTCTGGAATATCCTGCTACAGTCACCAAGTCTCTCAGGTATCAACAAATTCAATTCTTCATTCTACATAGAACATATATGACTCCAGTTAGACTGGCCACCTTTGGGACTGGCGGGTCTAGCCTCTGCCCTAAGTGCGGGGTGGATGTGGGAACATTTTGGCATCTAGTGTGGGACTGCCCGAGGCTGTTCTGGTCGGGGGTCAGGTCGATTCTGGAAAGTACAGGAGTGACTGGCGGCTTGCTTACCCCACAATTTTGTATTTTGGGGATGGGATGCTCTACTTCTGTGTCTGATCCGGCGGGTCTATATGCTCGCAATGTATGTGCCTTGGCTAAGGTTTGCATTGCGAGGCTCTAGATGGCCCCTAGTGGCCCTTTAGTTTCTGCGCTCAAGACCCTAGTTAACGATACAGTATCCAAGGAAAGATATATATATATATGAAACAAAACGCATCAGCCAAATTTGAAAGAGTCTGGTCTCCATGGCTGGAATCTCCCCACTCCCACCTGGTCCCTCAATCATAGTGGGCACTGAAGTGCTATTGTGTCACTGAATTAATGTTTAATGATGTATGTTCAGATGTTTGGCTGCTGAGCTCTGCGTGTTCGCCTAAATATATGCACGACTGAAGAGGTCCTGAGTTAGGTGATTCCTCCTTACTGTGCTTCTTTATATGTTTTTCTTTCTTTCCCTTTTCTTTTCTTGTACTCTTTTTTTGGGTTAGTTTAAGGGTGAAAAACAAAAAGGTTAATGGGGATTTATATATTAGCTGCGGATCCTGCAAGTCCAAATATTTTGAACAATTGTATATCTTTGCTCATTTCATCAGGGACACAGCTTGTTACTCCACTGCTGTAAACTTATCTCATAAATGAAAATGTGATTTGTTTGATATATGTGATATGCCATTGATATGCAATTTCTGTAACTTAATCTCCATTCTATTGAATAAAAATTACTTTATAAAAAAAAGGACATTTACAGATGTGGTGTCATGTTTGTGCCAAATTTGTGACTTCCTTGTTCCGGCTCTGGCTTCCTCTGACCTGATTTTGCCTTTCCTCTGGTACCACATTGCCTAGTTCTGACCTGATTCTGACATCTGCTCTTCAGTATGCCTCTTGGCGCCCAGTTTACTGCCAGCATTTGGTTCCTTTGCTAAAATTGGGAGAAAAAGTTTGGCTTTCAACTAAACATCTACAGTTAAAGGTGCCTACTATGAAACTTACTCTTATATTCTTTGGGCCATTACAATTTCTACAAGTTATCAATCCAGTGGCATTCATGTTGAAATTCCCGCATACACTGAAGATCCCTAGCATCTTTCATGTCTCTTTTCTTTAAAAAATAATAATCAGCCTTTAATCCAAGACATATGAAAAGTGATTTACTTGATAGCTTTCAATAATCCATCCTAGAAGATACAGAAAAATGAGAAGGAATGAAGATAAAAAAAAGGCAATCTAACAGAAAGACTTGCGATGAACAGCTTAAAACAGAACAACACAATATCATTAAATCATGCAACAAGTGAGGAGGGGGTCATTATTATGAATATAGAAGACTACAAACAGGAAGTTCACAGACAGTTGAATGAGGGAGCCACTTACATGAAGCTTACAAGCGACCCTTCACTGAAAATCAAGAACAACTTGACAAAACTGCTTTCAAGATATCTAGAAAAGGGGACTTTGACAAAACAAGAATTTAAATATTTGCGTGAAAATTAGAGGATAGTACCAACTATGCATATACTACTTAAGGTACCTAAAAATCCTTCCAATCCACAAGACAGACCAATTGTAACCAGCACTGGAAGCCTTACCTTGAATTTGTCAGAATACATTGATGCTCACTTGCAACCACTAGTAGTCAAGACGGAATCATATTTAAAAGATATGACTGATATTCTTAATAAACTAGAAAATATTCCATAGAGAAATAGAATGCCAATGGGTACAGCAGACATGTCCGCTTTATACACAAACATGGCACATGAAATGAGAATTGAAGCAGTGAAATGGTTTTATCAACAGACAACTCAAAATAAAAGAATGACTTCATATTGAAGGGCACAGAGTTTATTTTAAAGAACAATTATTTATTTTTTTCGATTGAAACTATTAAATCCAAAAAGTCAGAAACAGCCATGGGTATAAAAATTCACCTCAAGCTACGCAAATCTCTTTATGGCCTATTGGGAGAGAACTGCAATATGGAACGACTTAGCTTGGAGTGAGAATGTAAAAGCATAGTATAGATATATTGAGGATGAACTCTTCATTTGGATGGAGAAGATAACGACCTATCAGTATTCTGCAACATATTGAATGACAACAATTTCAATATTACATTGAACTTCGAAAATAGTAAAGAAAAGGTCCACTTTTTAGATCTTGAGATCTGTGAAGCAAATGGAAAATTGGAAACCAGAAATTACAGCAAGCCTAAAGATTCTAATAATTATCTGGATACTACAGGTAAATATCATTCTAATTGGATCAGAATTGTACCCAAAAGCCAGTTCCTAAGGCTTAAGTGAAATTGCAGTAAAGAAGAACTCTACAATTAACAGGTGGATATAATGGAGAAGAGGTTCATCAACAAAGGTTATGATCCGAATGCCTTGACTCAAGTAACAGAAGATGTTAGGAAATTAGGTAGAAACAAACTTCTAAATTCAAAAAGGAAGAGACACCAATAAGAAAAAACTCAACAGCATCAATTGGCATTTATCACTCATTACACTTCTCAACATAAGAAAGTAGAATCAATTGTTTAAAAGAACACTGGCATCTCCTAAAAAAAGATACCATTTTGAAGAGCATCATTCCAGCAAATCCATCATTCATATACAGATGCACACTTAATTTTAAGAACAAACTGCTCAGAATTGCTTTTTTGGACAAAAAAAGAACATCCAATTAGAATTTAGAACTAACGGTTTTCACAGGTGCAGCACTTGTGTTGCATGCAAAGAGGTTAAGATGTTTACTTCCAAATACACCCACTTCTCCGTGAACAATAAAAAATATGAACGTAAACAATTTACTACATGCCATACAACCAACATCGTCTATCTTATTGTATGTAAATGCAATCTGATTTACGTCGGGAGAACTAGTCCTGCACTAAAGACAAGAATTGGAGAACATATTCATAACTTTCAAAAAGGGTTTGATGACACATTCGCTCTCAAATCTTTTTGAAGACAAACATAACAGTTCCATCAATGGTATAGAGAAGTTTTTGGTAATACAAAACGTGTGCAATAACTGGAGAAACCGTAATGAGGAGGTGAATTTGGCTAAGGCAAAAATGAAATGGATACATCAATTGAAATCCCTCGCTCCTAACGGTTTAAATCTTCATCACATGATCCTCCACACAGTCCATCTATTTTTTGCCCACATACTCTTGTTTATAATCCAGATAGTCAAAATAAATCCCATTAAGTGATACCTGTATTTACATTTTTAGCATCTTCTAAATATATATATATATATATATATATATATATATATATATATATATATATGTGTGTGTGTAGCAATTACCATGAGGCTCCAGCAGGGGCTATGATAAATTAGAACCAGCACTCCTCTTAAATCCAATATCAAAAGGTATTTATTGACGCCATATAAGAGGAAGACAGCATGTGAATAAAAATCCAATACTTATCAGTCGAATTCATGAACACCGTTCAAACTGGGGAAGTAACACTCCTGCCCAGGACTAGCTCCCAACGGCCATCGTCAGGCTAGACGACGTGTTTATATATAATTTTTATTATGTGGTCCTTCATGGGGACCATATATTTTTTACCCACATATCCTTATGTATGCTGCATTCATATAGCTCAAAAAAAAAACCTCATAAACACTTGTATGTAATAATTTGAAAACCTTTTCTAAGTATATACATATTTTTAACATACTACTTTTATATATACTGATGGGAGAATCCTATTTTATTATTATATTATATTGATTCTGTGTATTACTATCTTTTTAGTTCATATTACCCAGTACAGCTGATATACATATGTGCATAGTGCTGTCCATTCGGTTCAAATTTCAGAATATGATAGACTGTGCCCCACTTCTGGTCCATACAATGTTAGAAGAAACCTTCCCCGAGGTCCAATTAGCATTCAGGAGCAGTGTTTTTATGATGTACTGCCACACAACCCTGTCAAGAGCAATGTGAAATGGATTTATCATTTATTTCATCCATGAATATATCAGACCCGAAACCCTAAGTACCGGACTGTGAATTCTGGCTTTTTACATACCTTAATGCATTTTAAAATTACATATGTGAAATATTTAGTCTTATTGGTGTTTTGATCCTTATTTGAAGTTTTAGTTTTTGTTCATCATGTGTTTTATGCATTTTATTTATTTTTTACACTGTGCAACCTTATGACCGGGATGCATTTAGACCCTATGCTATTTAAACTCGCTTATCTCTTCACTGCCTTTAAAAAGAGTGACATACTCGAAACGCGTTGCTGGCTGTAGAGGGAGTGATCGGTGGAGGTCTTTGGTGATTCCATGCTCCAGTACCTTGCCGCACGGAAGATTACATAAGAGGATCCGGAACCTCTTTTAACTTTTATGTCGCATTGAAAGCTGCTATCTGGTATAGTTGCCATTGTTTACCATACAAGCCAATGCTTTTATGTATATTTTTATGTTTTATGTCGATTGGATAAATAGGTATTTATTTGAATGTATTTTTCATGTCCTGGGTCCCTGTGAACACAGCTGGTGATTTGTGAGATGGAGTTACTGGATTAAATTGCGACAACAAATGAGGGGGACGAATATAGGATCTCCTCATGTACTGCTAGTATCTGGTGTTGACGAGACCTGCCCAGAGGCGCGGAGTCTAACCCACCAGAAGGTTTTCACCAGTGACCCCCTTCTGTGGGGATTTGGGTTTTGATGCTTCCGATAGGCAGTTCGCATCCCCCTGGACAGGTACCCAGCAATTGCTGAGGAATCCTGAGGGGAATTAACTAGTGGCAGGCTGTAGTAAATTAGAACATCTTTAATGAAGCTAGACACTGAGAGTAACCGCTGAAGAAATCATGAGGGTTAAAGAATGGTAAAGACAATCCAAAGGATAACAGGTGATATCCAGTGCTGAAGATAATGAAGAAACAGAAGAAACTTGAAGAAGCAATCGATGGTGACTGCTAGCACTTGGTACTTGAGTTACTGGGAAAACGGGAAACACTTGAACAATTAAATGATGGTGACCAATGGCACTTGGTACGTGATAAACTGAAGAACTTGAAAACACTTGGAGAAGCAATCAATGTTTAACCGATGGACCACTGTACTTGAGAAACTGCAGAACCTAAAAACACTTGAAGAAGCAATCGATGTTTTAACCGATGGCACTCGGTACTTGAGAAACTGAAGAACTTGGAAACACTTGAAGAAGCAATCGAAGGTTAAATCACTCCGAGCGATGACAAATGTAGAATTGATGTAGAATCTATGTAGAATAACACTAAGTGATAAACAATGTAGAAACGCTCTGGGAAACAGGTGGAGACACAAAGTGGAGCCTGGAACCTGGAGTACCAACACAGCAGCATGCACTGAAGGAAAAAGTTGTTCAGGCGACTTCCTGTTCCCAGGATCCCACTTATATACCCTGAGACAGTCAGCTATTGGATAGAGTCATCAGCTGAGCACTTCCAGGGGCATTACTGCGGTCAGCTGACTCTATAACATGGCTGTACTCTATGTATTCCACTACAGTGTACTCTAAGATAGAACAGACGCACCGGCCAGTGCAGCATCACTGACAACCCCCAGGGCCGCGGAAACCGGTATAATGGTAACGGATGGCTCTATCCCAAACCCTGACAGTATTACACTATTGTGGCACTTTAATTCTTTTGCATACTCTAAACGTCTGAGTGAATAAGCACCTGGTGTTTGTCAAAAGGAAAGTGCATCCTTTAACGTCACTGGATTTTGACACCAGGAATTAAAGAAAGTGATTTTGGTTTATATGTGCTCTGCTTTTTTATTGGTATATATGGTCATTAAATTGGTTATATCCACATATTAACAGAATAATTTCTCTCCACTCATCTATATACTCTTCAGTGTTTATTGAGTTTAATTCAGGCTGCTCAGTAGCACGGCAGCGCCTATAGTGTTCCTACAATCACCAATTTCCTCCTGTAATTCTTAACCGGTTTTCCACTTCAAGGTTCCCTCCTTATGCCATCTCATTTGAACACAAAGAGAAATATAAAGTTAAGCAGTATTAGGCTCACATGCTGTACTCCAGCTTCTGTTCTGCTAGAACCTCCTGCATACTTATCTGTATTATGATCTGGTCTTTCTAATGGTTTACCTCGCTGCTCCCTTGGTACTGCTTCTTGTGACTTCCTGGTTCCGACTTTGTCTTTCTCCTGACCTCATTCTGTCCGATCCCTGGCACCGCATTGTTAGCCTGGTTCTGACCCAATTCCAGTGACCACTCTCCACTACACCTCACAGCGCCCAGTTTACTGCCAGCTCTTGATTTCTCCAGAGTTCACCATCCCCATATATTAGGAACCAAGTCAGAGTGCCGTGAACTGCATATTGGACATCAGGACCCTTGCAGAGGTCCCTTGTGAAGACCACCGATCAGTGGCGTAACTACTGAAGGGGCAGGGGATGCAGCTGTTATGGGGCCCAAACTGCTTCCAGGACCTGCAGTTCCCCCTGCACCTGGGAAGAACGGACACAATCAATAGCAACCACCCCTCCCCTCACCACTCCTCCCAGGATGCAGGCAGCAGAGGGTATAGCAAAGGGGGCCCTACATGGCCGGCTCAGAGTCCTGACAGCAGATTAGAGAAGTATTTAGTGGCGGGGACTAATACCATGAAGTGCCTGCCCCCATCAGAGACCTCTACTGTAGTCAGGTAGTGTATTTCCTGTCCCCTCCCTCTCTCTCCCTGACATTGTCTGTCTCTCCATCTCTTTCTTCCTGACAGACTCTCTCTCTCTCTGACACTCTCTCTCCCTCTCTCTTGGATACTCTCTCTCTGACATTCTCTCCCTAACACTCTCTCTCTCTCTCTCTCTCTCTCTGACACTGCCAATCCCTCTCTCTGACAATATCTCTGCCTCCCTCCCTGACACTGTCTCTCTCTCTCGCCATCTCTCTTTTCTGACACTAAGACTGTCTCTGACACTGCCATTCCCTCTCTCTGACAGTATCTCTCCCTCCTTGACACTGTCTATCTCTCCCTCTCTCTCTCTCTCCCTAAAACCATTTTTCTCTAACGTCCTAGTGGATGCTGGGGACTCCGTAAGGACCATGGGGAATAGACGGGCTCCGCAGGAGACTGGGCACTCTAAGAAAGATTTAGTACTACTGGTGTGCACTGGCTCCTCCCTCTATGCCCCTCCTCCAGACCTCAGAATCTGTGCCCGGACAGAGCTGGGTGCATTTTAGTGAGCTCTCCTGAGCTTGCTAATAAGAAAGTATTTTAGTTAGGTTTTTTATTTTCAGAGAGCTTCTGCTGGCAACAGACTCTCTGCTACGTGGGACTGAGGGGAGAGAAGCAAACCTACTAACTGCGGCTAGGTTGCACTTCTTAGGCTACTGGACACCATTAGCTCCAGAGGGATCGAACACAGGAACCTGACCTTGTCGTCCGTTCCCGGAGCCGCGCCGCCGTCCCCCTCGCAGAGCCAGAAGACAGAAGCCGGCGGGTTGAAGCAAGAAGACGTCAAAATCGGCGGCAGATGACTCCTGTCTTCATATGAGGTAGCGCACAGCACTGCAGCTGTGCGCCATTGCGCCCACACTAACCCACACACTCCGGTCACTGTAGGGTGCAGGGCGCGGGGGGGGGGGGGGGCGCCCTGGGCAGCAATTTGATTACCTCCTGGCAAAAAGCAGCATATATACAGTTGGACACTGTTATATGCATGAGCCCCCGCCATTCATTTTACACAAAATCGCGGGAGAAGCCCGCCGCTGAGGGGGTGGGGCCTTCTTCCTCAGCACACACCAGTGCCATTTTCACTCCACAGCTCCGCTGAGAGGAAGCTCCCCAGGCTCTCCCCTGCAGAAGCACGATAGAGAGGGTGAAAAAGAGAGGGGGGCACATAAATTTGGCGTAAATACAATATATACAGCAGCTACTGGGTTAACACTAAGTTACTGTGTGATTCCTGGGTCATATAGCGCTGGGGTGTGTGCTGGCATACTCTCTCTCTGTCTCTCCAAAGGGCCTTGTGGGGGAACTGTCTTCAAATAGGCATCCTCTGTGTGTGTGGTGTGTCGGTACGTGTGTGTCGACATGTCTGAGGTAAAAGGCTCCCCTAAGGAGGAGATAGAGCAAATATGTGTGTGAGAGGGTGTCTCCGTCGACAACGCCGACACCTGTTTGGATATGTGTAAGTGCTAAGATGAATTTATTGCACAAAAGATTAGGGAACAGACAGGAAATCTACCCATGTCTGTCCCCATGTCACAGAGACCTTCAGAGTCTCACAATGCTCACTATCCAAAATAATAAACACTGATATCGACACGGAGTTTGACTCCAGTGTCGACTACGATAATGCAAAGTTACAGCCAAAATGGCTGAAAGGTATTCAATATATGATTATTGTAATAAAAGATGATTTGCATATCACTGATGACTCATTTGTCCCTGACACAAGGGTACACATGTTAAGGGGAAGAAAGCTGAGGTAAATTTCCCTCCTCTCATGAGGAAAAAGAGCGGGAATCTCCAGACAAGAGTCTGCAGCTTCCCACAAAAAATTCTCAGGCAGTATCCTTCCCCACTAGGGCCAGGATGTGATGGGAATCTTCCCCTAGGGTGTCACGTTTGCAGAAGGTAGCACTAGCTATTCTCAGGGATCCTGCAGATAGCGTGCACATTCTAGTACACTACTCAGACCGGCGATTGTGTCGGCATGGGTTTATGGCGCTGTGGCAGCGTGGACAGGTACCTTATCAGCAGAGATTGAGACCCTAGTATGTATATATATATATATATATATATATATATATATATATTAAAGATGCTGTCTTAAGAGATAGGTATATATATAAAACATGCCCAAAGAGACATGAGTATACTGGGTCCTAGAGTCAAAGCTATGTCGATTTCTGCTTGACGTGTCCTGTAGAATATGCAATGGACAGATGATGCCGACTTAAGAGGCATATGGAAGGCTGAGGATTGTGTGGAGAAGGGTTCTCAGACCTGGTCTCCACAGCTATAGCTGGTAATTCTGATATTTTGCCTTATATTCCTGCACAGCCTAGGAAAGCACGACATTATCAAATGCAGCCTTTCGAATAAAGAAACAAGAAAGTCCGAGGTGCATCCTTTCTTGCCAGAGGCGGGGGCAGAGAAAAGAAGCTGCACAACACAGCTAGTTCCCAGGAACAGAAGTCCTCCCCGGCCTCTACAAAAATCCACCGCATGTCGCTGGGGCTCCACAGGCGGAGCTAGGCCCGGTGGCGGCACGCCTTCGTAAGTTCAGCCACAAGTGGGTTCACTCCCTGTTAGATCCCTGGGCAATAGATATTGTGTCTCAGGGATACAAGCTGGACTTTGAGAAGATGCCCCCTCATCGACGGCCCTGCCGGCTTCCCCCCACGAGAGGGAAACAGTGTTAACTGCAATTCACAAATTGTATCTTCAACAGGTGGTGGTCAAGGTTCCCCTCCTTCAACAAGGAGGAGGTTATTATTCAACCATGTTGTAGTCCCGAAACCAGACGGTTCAGTCGGACCCATACTGAATTTAAAATCCCTGAACATATACCTGAAAGGGTTCAAGTTCAAGATGGAATCGCTAAGAGCGGTTATTGCAAGCCTGAAAGGGGGAGATTTTATGGTGACTCGGGACATAAAGGATGCATACCTTCATGTCCCCATTTATCCACCTCATCAGGCGTACCTCAGAATTGCGGTACGGGATTGTCATTACCAATTTCAGACGTTGCCGTTTGGTCTCTCCACGGCCTTGATAATATTCACCAAGGTAATGGCGGGAATTATGGTGCTCCTGCGGAAGCAAGGTGTCACTATTATCACGTACTTGGACGATCTCCTCATAAAAGCGAGATCAAGAGAGCAGTTGCTGAACAGCGTATCACTTTCTCTGGAAGTGTAACGGCAACACGGCTGGATTCTATATATTCCAAAGTCGCAGTTGGTTCTTACAGCTCATCTGCCTCTCCTAGGCATGATCCTAGATACAGACCAGAAAAGGGTTTATCTCCCAATAGAGAGAGCTCAGGAGCTCGTGACACTGGTGTTATGCACACCAGTGCCTGCAGGAAAGTACTGGTGTCAGAACTGTTATGCACTCCAGTGTCTGCAGGAATGTACTGGTGTTTGAACTGTTATGCAAAACAAATGGACTCACAGACAAACTGGGGAATATGACATAACGTACACAGAAGGTGATAGGGTAACAAAATACACACAAAGTGAACAGAGAAGCCCAGAGGCTAAGGAACTGGGTATCTCCCTTGTATTAGAACTGCTCAGATGGAAAAGCAAGATGTTGTGTTTTAATACGTAGAGAACCCGAAATGCTGTTGCTAAGGGCAACAGCAAAACCCTAAAGGGTTACCAACGGGTGTGGCAGTAAACTCCTTGGTCAGAGATGGAATGATAGACACAAGGAGAGTCTCCACAATCCTGATTCTCACTGGCAGTGCACAGGTTTTAGCTTACTGCCACTAAACTGACCCCTGACACCTAGCACAGTGAGACAGGATTAGACAGGCAAGTCTTAGAATACAGCCGCAAACTTGCTAAGTTCACAGAGTAGTAACAGAACCCCAGCAAGCTAAACGACTGACTCCAGTCTTACTGCTAGGTCTGGATTGGCAGAGTGTAATACCAAATCCCCAGGCCTATTTGCAGTAAGCAACAAACAAATACAAAGCTACACAGTACTGGCTAACTTTCATGAACTGACTAACCAACAAAGATTCAGCAGCATCTGCTTACCCTGAAAAGAGGCCTTATAAAGCAGGTGCTGTCCACGCCCCACTCAGAACTCACAGACTGTGAGCACAAAAACCAGCACCGGATCCCCTGCCGTGCACAGAGCCTATAACCACTGCACAGCAAAAGACCCGAACCGGAGTATCAGCTGCGCTCAGGTTACTCCGCTAGCACTTGTCTCCCGGTTGCCATGACGACGTGGCAGCACAGGGCAGGAGACCCTAACAGTACCCCCCCTCTGACGAGGGGTCAAAGAACCCCTACCACCGGGTTTATCGGGGAACTGCGAGAAGAAAGAGCGTATCAGTCTGGGGGCATGAAGATCACAACTGCGCACCCACGACCGCTCCTCCGGGCCATACCCCTTCCAGTGCACCAAAAATGACAGCCGACCCCGAACCACCTTGGAGTCAAGAATCCTTTCAACAACAAACTCCCTCTGGCCACGTATCAGAAGAGGGGAAGGTCTTCCACTGGAAGAAGGATTACTAATCGCCCGTTTTAAAAGGGAACAATGAAATGTTTTATTGATACCCAAAGAACGGGGCAGATCTAACTGAAATGCCACCGGATTGATAACCCTGGTGATCTTATAAGGGCCGATGAACCGGGGGCCTAACTTATGAGATGGCTGTCTCAACTTCAAATTCTTGGTAGACAACCAGACGAAGTCTCCTAATTTGAAGCTGCAGGGTCTTTTCCGCTTATCAAAAACCCTTTTGGTCACTAATGACACAGACACAAGGGCTTTCTTCACTTTCCGCCAAATACCTCTAAGGACCGAAACCACAGAGGAACCACCAGGCGTGGAGTCCAGGGGGTCAAAAGAATTGGCCTTAGGATGATGCCCATACACACAAAGGAAGGGAGAGATCCCTGTAGCAGAGTGAGCCGCGTTGTTATAGGCAAACTCCGCCATGGACAGATGAGCAACCCAGTCAGTCTGACACTTGGAGACATAACACCTGAGGAACTGCTCCAAGGACTGGTTCACCCTTTCAGTCTGCCCATTAGACTGCGGATGGTAGCCTGACGACAAGCTGACAGAAATCTGGAGATCGGAACAAAATGCCCTCCAGAATTTGGCCACAAACTGGGATCCGCGGTCAGAGACCACATCAAGTGGCAACCCGTGGAGACGCACAACATGCAGCATAAATAATTCAGACAGGCGTCTGGCTGATGGCAGCCCAACCAGTGGAACGAAGTGCGCCATCTTCGAAAACCTGTCAACGACAACCCAGATGGCTGTCATCCCCGAGGATTTGGGCAAGTCCACCACAAAATCCATTGAAATGTGGGTCCATGGCTTAGATGGGATAGAGAGTGGATGTAATGGGCCAACAGGAACCCCTCTAGGAGTCTTATTTCGGGCACAGATGTCACATGCCCGAACCCACTGATCCACATCCTTAGCCACCGAGGGCCACCACACCGCCCTAGATAGCAACTCCCGAGTTCTGGCAATACCCGGGTGACCTGCCGACTTCTTGGCATGGAATTCCAGGAACACTCGCTGTCTTAACCTAGGAGGCACAAACAAAAGACCTACCGGAAGGTCTGGAGGAGCCTGCTCCTGTGCTCTAAGGACTAATGATAAGAGGTCCTGGGTAATGCCCACTTTAATACATGATGGGGAAACAATGGGCAACGGCTCCTCGGTGGTCTCCTGGATTGGAGCAAAACTCCGCGAGAGCGCATCAGCCTTGATGTTTTTTGACCCAGGGCGATATGTTATCAAAAAATTAAAGCGAGCAAAAAACAAAGCCCATCGTGCCTGCCTGGCATTGAGACGCTTCGCTGACTCTAAATATGCCAGATTCTTATGGTCAGTGAGAATTGAGACCACAAACTTAGCCCCCTCAAGCCAGTGTCTCCACTCCTCGAGTGCATCCTTAATAGCCAACAATTCCCGGTTACCCACGTCATAATTCATCTCGGCAGGCGAAAATTTACGGGAAAAGTAAGCACAGGGATGAAGGCGATTATCAGACACTCCCATCTGAGAAAGCACTGCCCCAATACCCATCTCAGAGGCATCCACCTCCACCACAAAAGGACGCTCTGGATCTGGGTGTCGCAGCACCTTGGCCGAAACAAATGCCCTTTTGAGACGGGCAAAAGCCGCTTTAGCCTCACAAGACCAGTGAGCAACATCCGCCCCTTTCTTAGTGAGTGCCACCAAGGGCGCCACTATAGACGAAAATCCAGCGATAAATCGTCTATAAAAATTCGCAAAGCCCAGGAAACGCTGAAGCGCCTTCAAACTAGTGGGCTGCACCCAATCCAGAACTGCCTGTACCTTGGAACCCTCCATTTGGAAACCTTCTGGGGAGATAATATATCCTAGAAATGCGATTTGCTGAACTTCAAATTCGCACTTCTCCAGCTTCGCCCCAAGCCGGTGGTCTCGGAGTTTCTGGAGGACTAAGCGTACATGCTTCCGATGTTCCTCCAGGGAATGGGAGAAGATTAGGATGTCATCTAAGTATACAACTAAGAATCTATCCAAATATTCCCTGAGCACATCATTCATGAAATCCTGGAAGACTGCCGGGGCATTACAGAGCCCAAAAGGCATCACCAAATATTCATAATGCCCTGAGTGGGTATTAAAGGCAGTCTTCCATTCATCCCCCTCTCTTATTCGGATTAGATTGTACGCACCGCGTAGGTCAATCTTAGAAAAAATGGTGGCAGTACGAAGCTGGTCAAACAAGACCGAAATGAGAGGCAGTGGGTATGAGTTTTTAATCGTGATACGGTTCAATTCCCTGAAGTCGATGCAGGGTCGCAACGAACCGTCCTTTTTACCCACGAAGAAGAACCCCGACCCAACTGGAGACTGTGAAGGTCTGATAAATCCCTTAGCCAAGTTCTCCTGAATGTACTCTGCCATAGCCTGAGTCTCAGGACGTGACAGGGAGTACAACCTGCTCTTGGGAAGCTTAGCATTTGGCAACAAATCAATGGCACAGTCATAGGGGCGATGGGGAGGTAGTACCTCTGCAACTTTTTTGGAGAACACGTCCGCAAAATCTGCATAACACCCTGGCAATCCTGGCAAACTTAGCTGCGAGAGCCTGACTGGAAGGCTCAAGCAACTCCTGAAACAATCAGTACCCCAACTAAGAATCTCCCCAGAGACCCAGTCAAATTGAGGATTGTGGGCCCTTAACCAGGGTAACCCCAACACCAATGGGGCAAAAGTACAGACAGTCACATAAAAGGACAATTTTTCAGAGTGTGTGGCTCCAATAAACAAAGAAATCTGGCTAGTGCAAGAGGTAATTTTACCTTGGGATAATGGTTCCCCGTTTAACCCACAAATCTCAATTTCCGATGCCAAGGGTACTAAGGGAACAGAGTGTTTCAGGGCGAATTGGCGGTCCATAAAAACCCCGTCGGCCCCACTGTCCACAAAGGCCTCAGTCTTGACAGTTTGACCGAGGATCTTCAAGGTCACCGGAATGATAAAAGTCTTCTTGGGAAATTCTGACTTCTGGCCTGACAGGATATTTCCCATCACCCTCAGGCCCTGAAGTTTTCCGGCTTTTCTGGGCATGATACTACCACATGACCTTTATTCCCACAGTACAAACACAACCCCTGCTGTCTCCTCCGCGTCTTCTCACGCGAGGAGAGGCGGGTAGCCCCAATCTGCATAGGCTCCTCAGAAAATTCCTCAGAGTCTGAGGTTCCCTTGGGAAGGAAGGAAATCTCAGTCTCCCTTTCAAGCCTACGCTCTCTCAGCCGTCTATCCACCCGGATGGATAACTGCATGAGCTGATCCAAGCTATCAGGCAAGGGATATTGTACCAGTTGGTCCTTTATCTGGTTAGAAAGACCTCTTCGGTACTGGTGTCTCAGGGCTGGGTCATTCCACTGGGTATCATGGACCAACCTCCGAAACTCCGTACAGTAAACCTCAACTGGCCTTCGCCCTTGCTTAAGGATCGAAATCTGAGCCTCGGCTAAGGCCGTCTTGTCAGGGTCATCATACAACATGCCCAGTGCCGTAAAAAAAGCATCAACACTTTTAAGCGACGGACAGTCAGGCTGCAACCCATATGCCCAGACCTGTGGGTCTCCTTGTAGCAAGGAAATCACTATGCCCACCCGCTGAATCTCCGACCCAGAAGACTGAGGCCTAAGCCGGAAGTATAGCTTGCAGCTCTCCTTGAAACAAAAGAACTGCGAGCGATCTCCAGAAAAACGATCCGGGAGATTTACTTTCGGCTCCTTAACCCCTGCAGGTGCTGCTGCTGCGGGAGCTCCGCCAGCAGCCTGGGAGGTGTGCATTTTAATGGACAAATCATTAAATTGTCGAGTCAGGACCTGCACCTGATCGACCACCTGTTGCAACGTATTTTGAGGGGTATGCTCCATATTCCCACAAAATTTCAACAGGAGTATTAGGCTGCTGAATATGTTATGCACACCAGTGCCTGCAGGAAAGTACTGGTGTCAGAACTGTTATGCACTCCAGTGTCTGCAGGAATGTACTGGTGTTTGAACTGTTATGCAAAACAAATGGACTCACAGACAAACTGGGGAATATGACATAACGTACACAGAAGGTGATAGGGTAACAAAATACACACAAAGTGAACAGAGAAGCCCAGAGGCTAAGGAACTGGGTATCTCCCTTGTATTAGAACTGCTCAGATGGAAAAGCAAGATGTTGTGTTTTAATACGTAGAGAACCCGAAATGCTGTTGCTAAGGGCAACAGCAAAACCCTAAAGGGTTACCAACGGGTGTGGCAGTAAACTCCTTGGTCAGAGATGGAATGATAGACACAAGGAGAGTCTCCACAATCCTGATTCTCACTGGCAGTGCACAGGTTTTAGCTTACTGCCACTAAACTGACCCCTGACACCTAGCACAGTGAGACAGGATTAGACAGGCAAGTCTTAGAATACAGCCGCAAACTTGCTAAGTTCACAGAGTAGTAACAGAACCCCAGCAAGCTAAACGACTGACTCCAGTCTTACTGCTAGGTCTGGATTGGCAGAGTGTAATACCAAATCCCCAGGCCTATTTGCAGTAAGCAACAAACAAATACAAAGCTACACAGTACTGGCTAACTTTCATGAACTGACTAACCAACAAAGATTCAGCAGCATCTGCTTACCCTGAAAAGAGGCCTTATAAAGCAGGTGCTGTCCACGCCCCACTCAGAACTCACAGACTGTGAGCACAAAAACCAGCACCGGATCCCCTGCCGTGCACAGAACCTATAACCACTGCACAGCAAAAGACCCGAACCGGAGTATCAGCTGCGCTCAAGTTACTCCGCTAGCACTTGTCTCCCGGTTGCCATGACGACGTGGCAGCACAGGGCAGGAGACCCTAACAACTGGTCAGGAATCTATTACAACCAAAACAGGTGTCAGTGCATCACTGCACTCGAGTCCTGGGAAGGAGGGTGGCATCATACGAGGCCATTCCCTTCGGCAGGTTCCATACGAGGACCTTCCAATGGGACTTACTGGACAAGTGGTCCGGATCACATCTTCAGATGCATCGGTTAATCACCCTATTCCCCAAGGCCAGGGTGTCTCTCCTGTGGTGACTGCAGAGTGCTCAACTTCTCGAAGGTCGCAGATTCGGCATTCAGGACTGGGTCCTGGTGACCACGGATGCAAGCCTCCGAGGCTGGGGGGCAGTCACACAGGGAAGAAATTTCCAAGGGCTGTGGTCAAGGCAGGAGACTTGCCTTCACATCAATATCCTGGAACTAAGGGCCATATACAACGCCCTAAGTCAAGCGGAGACCCTGCTTCGCGACCAACCGGTTCTGATTCAGTCAGACAATATCACCGCAGTGGCTCATGTAAACCGCCAAGGCGGCACAAGGAGCAGGGTGGCGATGGTAGAAGCCACCAGAATTCTTCGCTGGGCGGAGAATCACGTAAGCGCACTGTCAGCAGTGTTCATTTCGGGAGTGGACAACTGGGAAGCAGACTTCCTCAGCAGGCACGACCTCCACCCAGGAGAGTGGGGACTTCATCAAGAAGTCTTCGCGCAGATTGTAGGTCGGTGGGAACTGCCACAGGTGGACATGATGGCATCCCGCCTCAACAAAAAGCTACAGAGGTATTGCGTCAGGTCAAGAGACTCTCAGACGATAGCTGTAGACGCACTGGTGACACCGTAGATGTTCCAGTCGGTTTATGTGTTTCCTCCTTTTCCTCTCTTACCCAAGGTGCTGAGAATCATAAGGAAAAGAGGAGTGAGAACAATACTCATTGTTCCGGATTGGCCAAGAAGGACTTGGTATCCAGAGCTGCAAGAAATGCTCACAGAGGACCCATGGCCTCTGCCTCTAGGGCAGGATCTGTTGCAGCAGGGACCTTGTATGTTCCAAGACTTACCGCAGCTGCGTTTGACGGCATGGCGGTTGGACGCCGGATCCTAGTAGAAAAGAGGGATTCCGGGTGAGGTTATTCCTACGCTGATAAGGGCTAGGAAGGACGTGACGGCTAAACATTATCACCGTATACGCCGAAAATATGTTGCTGGGTGTGAGGCCAGGAATGCCTCTACAGAGGAAGCCCAGCTGGGCCGTTTCCTTCACTTCCTACAGTCGGGAGTGACTTTGGGCCTAGAATTGGGGTCCATTAAGGTCCAGATTTCGGCCCGATCTATTTTCTTTCATACGTTCAGACGTTTGTAAAGGGAGTGCTGCATATTCAGACCCTTTTTTGTGCCACCAGTGGCACCTTGGGATCTTAACGTGGTGTTGAGTTTCCTGAAATCTCACTGGTTTGAGCCGCTTAAGACCGTGGAGTTAAAATATCTCACGTGGAAAGTGGTCAAAAATTGGCGGCTTTGTCATGTAGAAGCCCCTATCTGGTTTTCCATATGGACAGGGCAGAATTACGGACTCGTCCGCAATTTCTGCCAAAGGTGGTGTCATCTTTTCATGTGAACCAACCTATTGTGGTGCCTGCGGCTACTCGTGACTTGGAGGATTCCAAGTTACTAGATGTAGTCCGGGCTTTGAAGATTTATGTAGCCAGATCGGCTGGAGTCAGGAAACCTGACTCGCTGTTTATCCTGTATGCATCCAACAAGCTGGGTGCTCCTGCTTCAAAGCAAACCATTGCTCGCTGGATCTGTAACACGATTCAGCAGGCTCATTCTGCGGCTGGCTTGCCGCCTCCAAAATCAGTAAAAGCCCATTCCACAAGGAAGGTGGACTCTTCTTGGGTGGCTGCCCGAGGGGTCTCGGCATTACAGCTTTGCCGAGCAGCTACTTGGTCGGGTTCAAACACTTTTGCAAAGTTCTACAAGTTTGATACCCTGGCTGAGGAGGACCTTGTGTTTGCTCATTCGGTGCTGCAGAGTCATCCGCACTCTCCCGCCCGTTTGGGAGCTTTGGTATAATCCCCATGGTCCTTACGGAGTCCCCAGCATCCACTAGGACGTTAGAGAAAATAAGAGTTTATTCACCGGTAAATCTATTTCTCGTAGTCCGTAGTGGATGCTGGGCGCCCGTCCCAAGTGCGGACTTCTTCTGCAATACTTGTATATAGTTATTGCTTAAATAAGGGTTATGTTATGGTTGCATCAGGTTTGTCTGATGTTCTGTTGTTGTTCATACTGTTGACTGGGTATGTTATCACAAGTTATACGGTGTGATTGGTGTGGCTGGTATGAGTCTTACCCTGGATTCCAAAATCCTTTCCTTGTAATGTCAGCTCTTCCGGGCACAGTTTCCTTAACTGAGGTCTGGAGGAGGGGCATAGAGGGAGGAGCCAGTGCACACCAGTAGTACTAAATCTTTCTTAGAGTGCCCAGTCTCCTGCGGAGCCCATCTATTCCTTATGGTCCTTACGGAGTCCCCAGCATCCACTACGGACTACGAGAAATAGATTTACCGGTGAGTAAAATCTTATTTTCTCTCTCTCTCGCTCTACCTAACACAGACTCTCTCCCTCCCTGACACTCTCTACCTTTCTCTGACACTGACTCTTCCTCTCTCTGTGACAATGTCTCTCCCTCCCTCCCTGACACTGTCTCTCTCTCTCTGGCAGTGTCTCTTCCTCCTACTCGCTCCCCTCACTCTCTCTTGCTCCTCTCTTTCTCTGACACCCTGTCTGTCTCTCTGTCCCCTTGACACTGTCTCTCTCTTCCTTCCTGACACTGTCTCTCTCCTTGACAGTGTCTCTCTTTTTCTCCCTGCCACTGCCTCTCCCTCTCTCCCTGACACCCTCTCTCTACCTCTCTGTCGCTCTCTTTTTCTCTCCCTGACAATCTCTTACTTTCTCTTGCTCCTCTCTCTATCTCTATCCCTCCCTCCCTGACACTCACACTCTTGCTCACTCTCCTTCTTCTCTCTCTTGCTCCTCCCCGTTCTCTCTAACACCCTCTCTCTCCCTTATGCCCTCTCTTCCCTTTCATCCTTTTTCTCTTTCTCCCTGACACCATCTCTCTCGCACCTCTCTCTTTCTCTCATTCCCTCTTTTTCCATGAAACCCTCTCTCTCTCTTTCCTTTACTCCCCCCTGTCTCTCTCCCTCTCTACTGCCCCTGACACCCTCTTTGTCTCTCTCTCACTCCCCTCAGTTTCTCCTGCTCATCTAAGGGGATTGTAGTGACAACAGCAGGGGGTGGAGCCCTTTCTGGATTTTACTATGGAGCCCACAAAGTTCTAGCCACAGATGCATTAGATTCTGCACCTCTGCCCTGGGTCCACACCAATCCTCTTTGTCCTTACTATCCCAGTGAGAGTTGTGACCATTAAAATGCAGTGTGGTGACAATACTTAAGTTGCAAAATTGTCATTAATGGGCTCTTGTTTATAAGGATCACGGATTCTGTTTTATTAATTTCTCAGAATCTTATTTCATTCTTTTCAATGCTTTTGGAAAAAGACGAATCTGTGTTTCCTTATAATTACTCCACCTCTGGTATATGACTCATTTAAAAAAATGTTCCATGATTATAATACTATAAAATGATTGAACGTTAAAGTTGCATAGACATAATGCAGACTGAATCATCCGGAGTATACTGTATATTCTACTCTCTCTTTTAGAAATTGAAATAACTATTTTTTTAACTCAGCCCTCTGTGATGGTTAGTATGAAATTTCATTTGCTTCTTGTAAATGAGCAGACTTCCAAGATACTTGCTAGTGTCCGCGAATGATGACTATTCCCATACTTGAGCTGAAGTTAAACAACCTCCAGATTATTGGTGAACATGTAACACACAATTTAGTATAATTAATGATTAGTTAATTTATCAAACTATTTACTGATGTACATTTCATCAGTAGCATATTATATAAAACCTCGAGACCTGCCCAACATTTTACCGGTGTTCCTCGGGACAGTGAACACAGCTGATAGGGGGCATCATATTGTGGTGTGCTATGTCCCCTGAGGGTTGGCTTGAAGATATATTCTAGTCAACCCCTATACCCCCAAAACACCCCTGCATTGCCACATAAGAGTGGAGCCCCTGTTGATTTGTGGCATTTTCACTATATGTAATGTATATATGAAAGAAAAATATTATATGGGCTTCTGTTTTGCAACTTTTACAGAAAGCAACAGTTTTTGGCATGCAGTTGTTCATCTTTTGCTGTTGTTAGTTATTTTTTTTAGATGTCTCCTTTGTAGTGCATATATATTTAGATTTTTTCATTTTAAGGGCCAGATGTGCTAAGCTTTGAAAAGTGATAAATTATCATTTTTTCAAATCCAGCCTGTAACGTGGCAGTTAGGAGCTGGTTGGTACTTTATCACCCTGCAATTTATCACTTTTCAAGGCTTAGTACATCTCCCCCCTTAAAAGTAGTATCAGAAACACAACATAAATAAAACAAATACTTTATTTATAACTTTCTCCAGTATATATTTCACAATAAGAGTTATCGTGCATAGGGGTAATTCCGAGTTGTTGCTCGCTAGCAACTTTTTGCAGTGCTGCGATCAGGTTAAATCTCGGCAAAACTGCGCATGCATATGCACCGCAATGCGCAGGCGCGTCGTACGGGTACAAAGAGGATCGGTGCTGGGCGATGGATTTAATGAAGAAACCATTTGCAAAGCCGATTGCAAGGTGATTGACAGAAAGAGGGCGTTTCTGGGTGTCAACTGACCGTTTTCTGGGAGTGGTAGGGAAAACGCAGATGCGTCCAAGCATTTGCAGGGCGGGTGTCTGACGTCAATTCCGAGACCAAAAAGACTGAAGTGATCGCAGCGACTGAGTAAGTCCAGAGCTACTCAGAAACTACAAAAAACTTTTTTTGTGCCATCGGCTGCAAAAGTGTTTGCACGCTTGCAAAGCTAAAATACACTCCCCTATAGGCGGCAACTATCAGATCGCAGCGAGCGAGCTATCAACTCGGAATGACCCCCATAGAGCATAGCAAATGACCAGTTACTGTGACTCGGCAGCCGCTGGATGTAAGTACAACCATCATATATGTAGATGTTATTTTGCAGAAGTGCCTATGTTCGAGTTAAAGCAGTGCTGAGAGAATCCCCACCCCCAGATTATGACTGGTTAGTAAGAACAGGATAACTTCCTCCTCTGAAAAGTAAATGAATGAAGGAAAATTGCTCATTTTGCTCTTGAGATGCCTGGCTTGTGTATCCAGCTCACTGTGCTGCTACCCCTGCTGGTGCACACTCATTATGCCCCCAGCTGTGGGGAAAACCAATACCCTGAAACATCTCGGGGTAGAGAAGTGTGCTGCAACTTCTGTGCTCCAGGTGAGACCATGTTCTTTATTTCCATCTATTACAAGTCTAAGTAGTGCTTTGTTTTTATGTGATGTATAACTAATAATGTCCTGGTGATATCATTTTGTTGTGGAAAATATGAATTGCAGTTTTTTGTTCTAACAAGTAATTCTATTCCATAACTACAGTAACATGCTTATAAAGAAGGGGGGAAAACTCAAAAACTGATAACAAATCACTGGCCATTAACTTTAGAAAATTAGAAAGTTACAGGGATTGACAACCAGACACAAAGTTCTATATGTATTGTAGATATACTCTCCATCTACATCTTTATGTAACCTTGGCTGAGTTATTTAATTCATTGTTAACAGCACCTTTTATTATTATTATTATTATTATCATCATCATCATAGATTTGTGAAGCCCCACAGTGATCTGCAGAGCCATACTGTGGGGAAAACGCATATAACAGAAGGATGTATAAGGTATACAGAATAAAATGCAGGCATGTAAAATAAGGCTAGAGGATTCAGTCATTCAGCCTAGGTAACTGCAAGATGAAGATAAGTGAGAAGATGTAATTATGATATGTGTTGTTAGGGCTCAGTCAGACAAGTGTATTCAGACAACTTGTTGACATCAATGGGGCTCCACACAAGCAAACTTCTGGGAAAATCATTGTGGTGACTAATCCTGGAACTAGCTCGTCTGCTGCTTGGGCAAGTGGCAATATATACCGCAGTCCCAGCAAAATGTTAGGTAATCGTACATTTGTGCAGATCATAAGGCTGTTTGATATGATTTTCAGAGCAGTTTTCTCATGTTCCATCGCATATTAAATGTACTGTGAAAGCTGGGTACACACTAGCAGATAAATGTTTGCGATCCGATAAACGCTCCAATCTGTCGGAGTGATTGTTGGATCGGTGCGCACCTGTACACATCCAGCAATTTCTAGCTCAGTGTGTACTTTTTTCAGATCTCTTCAATGGAATTGGGAGGTTGGGAACGATAGTGTGTGCAGCACACCAGATCCCAAACTCCTGGTCTGACCATTGCAGGAGCTGCTGAAGCCATTTATCGACACACCTGCACACTATCCGATTATCGTTCTGCTCATCCAGTTACCGACTGATCAGCCCGAAAACTGTACAGTGTGTACCCAGTTTAAATTCTGAGTAAATGCTTGTCTAATAAGACATTATTTTACCATCCAACATGGGTGTTTTCACAAGTATATGACTGTAACACTTCTGTAAAAAAGCCTGAATCCTTTACATTAGAGATGCTTTCTTCCCTTATGCTGCTTGTAATGCATTAACCATGCACTAGTTACCCATACTCTATATTGATTTGGAGAAGCAGCACAGGTTAAATCAATCACAGGAGAACCTTAATTTAATTACTGTATTAGGAGCATGGTCATAGGCGTGCGCAGCACATTTTATTAGGGGGTGCACCATCAGAGGGGTGTGTCTAGCATTGATGATCTATTGATGGTCAATGCAATATAAAATACCAATCCTAATAAAGCAGGAACATTGTCAGATGTTGTGGTGTGCACTAAACAAACACCCCTGATGGCACTCACTGCAATTACACTTCTCCTCCTCAGCCTGGTCTGGCTCCCCCTCTCTTTCCCCTGCAAGCTGCAGCAGCTTACTTACAAGTCCGTCACTCACTGACACTGACAGTCGCAGACTAGTATTTCTGCTGTTGGGAAAATGAGTGACGTGTCAATGCTGCTGCCGGCCGCCTGCCAGTATTGAATTTGTCTTCCTAAGAGGAACGCTGGCTGCATGCTGATCCGCATCAGTGGCTGGCGTTGGCATAGCATAGAAGGAGCGAGGTAGGTGTGACGGGTGGACGTGCGAGCAGCATGACGTAATCACATCACATCATGCTGTTTTTGTACATTGAGGTGTAGCCGGGAGTTTGAAAGCCGGTGGCAGTGGCACCCTTCATTAACCTAGGCGTCCGGTCAGTAATGCAGTCCTGACAGGGTGCAGCGCAGAGGGTACAGTAATCAGCCTGCTCGGCGATCGCAGCATCAGGCATGTGAGATCGGGGTGCCGGACATTAGGGGGTGCCTGTGCGCACCAGGAACCCCCCCTGCGCACACCTATGAGCATGGTGACTTATCACAATGCGAGGACTATCGGCAGGAGATGAAACACTTGTCCCCTATACCTACTGTTTTTACGCTGTGAGTCACCACAAAGGTTATGCAGTGGCTGCAGGAAAGAGTAGGCGTTTGATGTGCCACTCAGTGATTCTTCCTGCAGTTATTGGAGCTATATTTTGACCAGGGTTGTGGTGGAGAAACAGACACTTTTAGGGCTCCTATGTGTCCCTGTTTTAGCTGGACAGTCCCGTCTTACCCATAATTTAACAAGATAAGTTGGAATAATTTCCATTTTCTCTTACGTCCTAGAGGATGCTGGGGACTCCAAAAGGACCATGGGGTATAGACGGATCCGCTGGAGCTTGGGCACACTATAAAGACTTAAACTGGGTGTGAACTGGCTCCTCCCTCTATGCCCCTCCTCCAGACCTCAGTTAGACTTTGTGCCCAGGAGTGAATGGACACACACTAGGGGAGCTCTACTGAGTTTCTCTGAAAATACTTTGTTAGGTTTTTTATTTTCAGGTAGACCTGCTGGCTACAGGCTCCTTGCATCGTGGGACTGAGGGGAGAGAAGTCAGACCTACTTCTTCTTAGTTTAAGGGCACTGCTTCTTAGGCTACTGGACATCATTAGCTCCAGATGGTTCGATCACTTGGTTCGCCTAGTTGCTTGTTCCCGGAGCCACGCCGTCAACCCCCTCACAGAAGCCAGAAGACAGAAGCCGGGTGAGTATGTGAAGAACAGAAGACTTCAGTGACGGCAGAAGACTTCAGTAATGGAGGTACAGCTGTCGCGCTGCGCTCCATGCTCCCACACACCAACGGCACTCACAGGGTGCAGGGCGCTGGGCAGCAAGTTACAGTTTTTTTTTAAAGGGCTGACATGTATAACATTTGCGGTGCCGGGGCTCCATGTCCCAGACCCCCGCCAGCGTATTATAGCGCGCTGTGCGCCATTTCTCCCACGCCGCCGGCTTCCATGGGTGCAGGGCATGGGTGGGGGGGCGCCCTGGGCAGCATATATATATATATATATATATATACAGTTTATGAGTATTATACAGTAAATAGACACTGTATAAGAAAACCCCGCTGTCATTATTTTCTGACGGGCTTAAGCGCACCGGGAAGGGGCGGAGCTTAGCCCCCACAACTGATTCAGCGCCATTTTACTCCATGTCCCCGCCAAGGCTATGTGTACAGCACAAACGAGGGGGGGGGGGGGGGGCACAGTGTTTAGTGCTATATGGAGAAGAATATAGCACTATTTTCCATAAAGGGCGTATAATCGTTGTTGTGGTGCTTGTATATCTGAGTTTTCCTGTCAGTTTACCCACTATAGTTTTTAGTCGACATGTGTTAGGGCTCTGTCACAAACAGCTGTGGGGAGCACTGTCTGCATTGCCGACGCCTCTTGGTACTTGATTTAGAAGATGCAGTGTCAGCAGGTCGGTAGTTGTATACTTGAAAATAGTAAACACGAGATGGGTGACACAGTCGTATGTGGTTGCACTGACGGCATCAACTGTAATTGCTGGGTAAAAATTAACATAACGGCCTTATACCTGTATATGTATTTATAGGTATATGTGGGGGGAGTGTTATTGAATTTATAGATGTATACTTCCCTCAGATCCCTCGGGGTTCCGAGAATGTTATTTTTTGCCTGCTTACTATTCCATGCTGTCGACGACTACTACATTTTCTGCCAACCTTAACTTTCCTGGTAGATCCACTATTGGGGCATGTCAGTACATGGTCATACACATTCAGAACACATTACTGTCCCTAGGGACCTGGCGGGTCTGGACAATCCACTTATGTATATGTTATATATATATATATATATATATATATATATATAGTTACGATATGTGTATTACATTATGTGTATTCATAAATGCTGAAGTAATAGTATTTCTTCTCATGTGCTGGTCGCTCTGTTGATTAAGCTCCAGATCGGCAGTGACGAGTTGGTATTTGATCCTCTCAAGGGGTCCGAATGTACTGTGGCAGTCAACTCCTGGTCGATGCGGAGCCCGGTCGCAATGGATCTTACACAGCAAGCTAAGTGATATTTTATTTTTTATACTTTGGACTTATTTGCATTGAATGCATATGGGGGAGTGTTATATTCGGATAGGTATCCGATAGATGTACCCTACAGAGAAGGGGTAAGGTTGTTTATGTTAATTCTACTTTATGACATTGCACCAGGGTACCGCGTGGCGGCAGGAGGTGTGGCCAGGGAAATGCTGAGGATGTCTCCGAGAGATACGGCATACAGCTGTTTGGGGATGCCTCCGTTCAGTCAATCTCGGCGGATGCCACTGGTAAGTCTGACTTCGTGAGTTAGACTCCTTCACAGCGGTTGGTGACGCATTCTTTTATGGGATGCAGTCATTTTAACCGGTTCGATACCATTCTTTTTATGTTTCTTTTTCTGTGCAGACAGTGGACGGTGAAAAGGTAAGTGTTCTGCAGCCTTGCTAGGTTTGCAGAAGCGGATGTAGGTTTATGTTCTACCACGTCCACCACTGGTCGCTGAGTCTATATGGCGGGACCCCGCGCCGGTGAGGACTCAGTTACTACTTTCAGTTAGTCCGGGAATAGACTAGGACCGGTGAGTTACTTATAGAATACAAAGGGGGGACATTCTGGAGTTACAGATGTTTCCCCTCCCTGATTTTCTAATGGATATTGCCGTTTCCCCTCTGAAAGGGGAGGTAGTAAGCGACGCCATACCAGAGGTGCGCCATGTTCAGGGCCTTGTCCTCCTGTCCCAAAATAAATAAATAAATAAAAAATAAAAAAGTTTACATGCGTGTTCTGCGCATTCAGATTACCTGGAGGGATAGCCAGGATTGTCTTTGCCATTTTACTGGAGTGATGGTAGTATGATGGTTTTCTTTCTATAGTAAGAGCCATTGTTAGTCTGTACTGAGATGTTCGCCTGATTGAGGTGAGGTCGGGACCAAGTGGTGCAAATCGTTGTTTCTCTCTGACTGTTCCTCAACACATGGAAGGGCTGTTGTTTCCAACGACGCAGATGTCGGAGGTGGTGTCAGGGTAGATACGGAACGGTTGAGGTTCTGTGGGTTCCTGTGGAAAGAGGTCTGAGGATCCTGAGTCGGATCTGTTTTGCAGTGCCACTCCATCAATATCTTCTGTTGATGAAGAAGTTGGGTGCGGCCTAAGAGGCTTTTTCGGTGAGCAGGTCTAATGCCAGAGTGGGTTTTGCGGGACCTGTTGGGACTGTGGTCCGGGTCTCACCGACACATGCACCGGAATATAGTTCTAAGGACCAGGATATCGCTCCTGTGGTGTCTGCTTAGTTCTCATTTCCTAGAGGGACGAAGGTTCGGGATCCAGGATTAGATCCTGGTGTCCATGTATGCAGATCTCCGAGGCTGGGGAGCAGTCCTTAAATGGGAAGTATTTCCAGAAGAAAAGGTCAAGCTGCGAAGCTTGTCTACAATAAGCTTCCTTGAATTAAGAGCTGTTTTCAACGAACATATTCTTCGTGGTCTGCCGTGTTAATTCTTTCGGAAGTCTTGACAGCAGTGGCGTAAGTAAGTCGCTAGGACGGAACAAGGAGCAAAGCAGCAATGGCAGAGGCTGAAATAGTTTTCCGCTGGGTGAAAAGACTGGTAAACGTTATATCAGCAGTCTTCGTTCCGGACGTAAACGACTGAGAAATAGACTTCCTCTGCAGAACCACTCTCCATCCGGGAGAAATACGGTCGTCATCGAGAAGTTTCACAGAAGTGACAAGTCTCAATTGGGCATGTTGGCGTCTCGCTTCAATGAGAGACCTCAGGAATATGGTTCCAGGTCAAGGGACACTCAAGCTATAGCAGTGGACGCCCTCGTGACACCTTGGGTGTTTTCAGTCGGTCTATGTGTCCCCTCCGCTTTCACTCTGCTGAAGGTCATAAACGTAAGTGGAACAGAGGTTCCGGCGATCTTCATTGTTCCGGTCTAGCCAAGGAGGACTTGGTTTCCAGTTCTTAAAGATGTATTCATAGAAGATCCCTGGCTTCTTCCTCTACGGGAGGAACTGTTACAACAAGATTGGGGCGTGTATCCAGACTTACCGCAGCTGCGTTTGACGGCGTGGCGGTTGAACGCCATATCCTAGTCCGAATGGGTAATCCCAGTGAGGTCATTTCCACACTTCTTCAGGCTAGAAAAGAAGTATCGGCGAAGCCTTACCACCGTATTTGGCGTGAATATGTGTCTTGGTGTGAATCTAAGAAGGTTCCTACGAACGACTTTCAGCTGAGTCGGTCTTCTCCATTCTTTGCAAGCAGGTGTGGATGCAGGCCTAAAGTTAGGCTCCGTTTCAGGGCAGTTTTGGCCTTATAAATTTTCTTTAAAAAAAAAAAAAAAGAATTGACACCTTTCCGGAACTTCAGACTTTAGTGAAAGGAGTACTGCAGATCCAACCTCCATTTGTGCCCCATTGGCACAGTGGGATCTTGACTTGGTGTTGCGTTTCTTGTGTCTCACTGATTGGAACCTTTATTAAAGGTTGTGTTAAAATTTTCTCTCTTGGAGAGTGGTCATGCTTTTGCCTTTTGGGCGTCTGCAAGGCGGTTGTCGGAAGTAGCGCCTTTGTCTCTCAAGAGTCCCTGTTTGATCTTCCAAGTGTATAGGATTGAGAACTCGGATAGTAGTTCTGCCGAAAAGAGTTTTCGGGGTTTATCAAAAACCTACCTATTATGATGCTTGTGGTTACTTCAGCATTGGCTTATTCAAAGTCGTTCGATGTAGTCAGGGATTTGAAGATTTATGTCACCAATTGGGCTCAGTTTGGGGTAACAGAGGCTGTTTGTACGGTATGCTCCCAGCGTGCTTGGGGCGCCTGCCTCTCTGCAGTCTGTTACACGCTGGATCTGTGATACGATTCGGCGTGCTAGTTCTACGGCTGGATTGCCGTGACCGAAGTCGGGGGAGACCCATTCTACTAGGTAGATGGGCTCTTCTTGGGCGTATGCCCGAGGTGTCTCGGCGGGTTAACTTTGCAGAGCGGCTACTTGGTCGGGTTTCAAACACCTTTGCGACGCTCTACAAGTTTGATACCCTGGCTTGTGGGGACCTCATCTTTGCTCAATCGGTGCTGCAGAGTTGTCCGCACTCTCCCGCCCGTTCTGGAGCTTTGGTATAGACCCCATGGTCCTTTTGGAGTCCCCAGCATCCTCTAGGACGTAAGAGAAAATAGGATTTTAATACCTACCGGTAAATCCTTTTCTCCTAGACCGTAGAGGATGCTGGGCGCCCGTCCCAGTGCGTACTGTGTCTGCAGTTATTGTTTTTGGTTGCACTTTGTGGTGTTTCTTCTCTGTCAGGCTAGTGCTGACGTTGTTCATGCCATGGCATGTGGTTTCTTATTATTGGTTGGGTTGACACACGGGTTGTGTTACATATTCTCTCAGCATATGGTTGTATGTTTTTCATACCGTGGACTGGTATTCTGTTGAAGGCCATGTCTTGCGGTATGTTTGTGGTGTGAGCTGGTATAACACTCACTGTGTTTAAATTATAAATTCTTTCCTCGAAATGTCCGTCTCTCCTGGGCACAGTTTTCTAACTGAGGTCTAGAGGAGGGGCATAGAGTTCACGCCCAGTTTAAGTCTTTATAGTGTGCCCAAGCTCCTGCGGATCCGTCTATACCCCATGGTCCTTTTGGAGTCCCCAGCATCCTCTACGGACTAGGAGAAAAGGATTTTCCGGTAGGTACTAAAATCCTATTATTTGAGCTCTAACAGGAATCAGTGGATAGATAGATGCTATGTCCCATGCACAGTATATACCAATGTCAGGTTTTCAGGAACTTGCTTGGTTTGGAGAGATCTAGAGTCTGGTTCTAATGTCTGCTTTGTGTGCAAGAAACTAGGTGGGTGAAGGTAATTCTTCCTCATTGAACAATAGAACCGGGAATGATGGCTAGAGATACTTGGATGTGATTCAGTTAGGTAAAACTATTACTTCAGAGGATCAGCGAATTGACATGATACTAAACACACAGCTGAGGCAGACTGCATCACTTGAAGTACAAGGCAATAGTAAATAAACTGAGTTCAGAACTGGAACAAGAAGATACTAGATCCGAACTAAGCAGGAATTACTTAGCACAATGAATACAGTAGCTTTGTACAATGGTTCCGGGCTTGAACCGGAGTAGCTTTGTACAATGGATAGCTTGGTACAATGGGGGTAATTCAGAGTTGATCGCAGCTGCAACTTTGTTAGCAGTTGGACAAAACCATGGGGGTCATTCCGAGTTGTTCGCTCGTTATTTTTTTCTCGCAACGGAGCGATTAGTCGCTAATGCGCATGCGCAATGTCCGCAGTGCGACTGCGCCAAGTAAATTTGCTATGCAGTTAGGTATTTTACTCACGGCATTACAAGGTTTTTTCTTCGTTCTGGTGATCGTAATGTGATTGACAGGAAGTGGGTGTTTCTGGGCGGTAACTGGCCGTTTTATGGGTGTGTGTGAAAAAACGCTACCATTTCTGGGAAAAACGCGGGAGTGGCTGGAGAAACGGAGGAGTGTCTGGGCGAACGCTGGGTGTGTTTGTGACGTCAAACCAGGAACGAAACTGACTGAACTGATCGCAGATGCCGAGTAAGTGTGGAGCTACCCAGAAACTGCTAAGAAGTGTCTATTCGCTATTCTGCTAATCTTTCGTTCGCAATTTTGATAAGCTAAGATTCACTGCCAGTAGGCGGCGGCTTAGCGTGTGCAAAGCTGCTAAAAGCAGCTTGCGAGCGAACAACTCGGACTGACCACCCATGGACCTAATTCTGGCCCTCATTCCGAGTTGTTCGCTCGCAAGCTGCTTTTAGCAGCTTTGCACACGCTAAGCCGCCGCCTACTGGGAGTGAATCTTAGCTTATCAAAATTGTGAACGAAAGATTCGCAATATTGCGAAAAGACTTCTCTGTGCAGTTTCTGAGTAGCTCGAGACTTACTCTTCCAGTGCGATCAGTTCAGTGCTTGTCGTTCCTGGTTTGACGTCACAAACACACCCAGCGTTCGCCCAGACACTCCTCCGTTTCTCCAGCCACTCCCGCGTTATTCCCAGAAACGGTAGCGTTTTTTCACACACTCCCATAAAACGGCCAGTTTCCGCCCAGAAACACCCACTTCCTGTCAATCACATTACGATCACCAGAACGAAGAAAAAACCTTGTAATGCCGTGAGTAAAATTCCTAACTGCATAGCAAATTTACTTGGCGCAGTCGCACTGCGGACATTGCGCATGCGCATTAGCGACTAATCGCTCCGTTGCGAGAAAAAAATAACGAGCGAACAACTCGGAATGACCCCCTCTGAGTTGATCGCAGCAGCAAATTTGTTAGCAGTTGGGCAAAACCATGTGCACTGCAGGGGGGGGGCAGATATAACGTGCAGAGAGAGTTAGATTTGGGTGGGGTGTATTCAAACTGAAATCTAAATTGCAGTGTAAAAATAAAGCATCCAGTATTTACCCTGCACAGAAACAAAATAACCCACCCAAATCTAACTCTCTCTGCAAATGTTATATCTGCCTCCCCTGCAGTGCACATGGGCCCTCATTCCAAGTTGTTCGCTCGCAAGCTGCTTTTAGCAGCATTGCACACGCTAAGCCGCCGCCCTCTGGGAGTGAATCTTAGCTTAGCAGAATTGCGAACGAAAGATTCTCAAAATTGCGAATAGAAATTTCTTAGCAGTTTCTGAGTAGCTCGACACTTACTCTGCCACTGCGATCAGTTCAGTCAGTTTAGTTCCTGGTTTGATTTCACAAACACACCCAGCGTTCGCCCAGACACTCCCCTGTTTCTCCAGCCACTCCCGTGTTTTTCCCAGAAACGGCAGCGTTTTTTCACACACACCCATAAAACGGCCAGTTTCCGCCCAGAAACACCCACTTCCTGTCAATCACACTCCGATCACCAGAACGAAGAAAATTCCTTGTAATGCCGTGAGTAAAATACCTGTTGAGTAAAATAACTAAGCGCATGCGCTCTGCGAACATTGCGCATGCGCAGTAAGCGACTAATCGCAAAATAGAGAAAATCGGCAACGAGCGAACAACTCGGAATGAGGGCCCTGGTTTTGCCCAATTGCTAACAAAGTTGCTGCTGTGATCAACTCAGAAGTACCCCCCATGTGCACTGCAGGGGGGCAGATATAACATTTGCAGAGAGAGTTAGATTTGGGTGGGTTATTTTGTTTCTGTGCAGGGTAAATACTGGCTGTTTTATTTCCACACTGCAATTTAGATTTCAGTTTGAACACACCCCACCCAAATCTAACTATCACTGCACATGTTATATCAAAGTAAAATGCAGAATGGGATGACAAGTCCTATCAATTAAAATCCATGTGTGTGGGTATTAAAGGGTTAATGGTTTTAGAGAACTACAATAAAGAAACAGTAGTTGTGGGTTTCTGCCAAATTGTGTTATTTCTATTATGTTCTATAATGTGAGCTCTCAGACCACTATCTCTTGATACTGAATTGATGCTTGCCAGCTGCCTTTTCAGGATAGGAGTAGGAATTTTATTTTATTTTTGTTATTGTGTTTTCATTTCCACCTGTAGGCAACAGAAACCTCATTCGCAAAAGGCACAGGTTCGCTGGGAGAGTCTTATTGAGAATCGTCTATAAAGTGTCTCTCTCTCTCTCTCTCTCTATACAGTATACTGTTATATATATATATATATATATATATATACTGTCTTTGTTCCTATCACCTCCTCATACTGTGTGTGAATTTTCTATGTTAGTGCTCCTATAGCGTCATTTAATCCCATACCGAACCCTGTCATTTCCTACCATAAAAAATGCGGGGGTGGTGATATTTCCTTTTTGTAAAAATAAATCAGTATTATTATTTTTTTGTCTAAAAATATGTTTCTTATATAGTCATGCACTTTATGATGTTCTGCAGACGTTGCAGTTTTCATACATCATTAAGTGGAAATAATGTCATAGGGGGAAGCCCCAGAGTAGAGGAGGTTTGGCTTGATTGCACACTTAGGAATCTACTTGTAAAATAATATTAGGATATCTTCTTAAAACTACCATTGTTTGGGGCTATAGCAAATATTATGGATGTGACATGGATATCTCCGATATCTGTTGCAGTCCCTCCATTTCCTACAGCAAAAGCAGCCCCCATAAGTATATATGGGGGCTACTAGGCTGTCAGGTTTACCAAGCTCCGGAATATGAAGCATTTTGAAGCTTGTCCCTTGGAGCAAACATCACTTTCAGATGGCATTAGCCATGTGGCCTACGAGATGCAGATCGCCAAAATTACCATAAAAGAGCTCCTCATAGAGACGTGAAGTGATTGCATTAGTAATCACTTCACCTCTTACATATCACAGGGACAGGTGCCTTATACATGTGATTTTTAATACATTCGGGTGGTACATCATTTCTTATTGCTGTGAATAGTGGAGATACGAATTTAGAATTTTTGGGTCTAATAACTGATAATTGCTAGATATGCCCCTTAGGGAAGTATTTATCAATTATCGGGGTTTAGACCTGATAATTTTAATTTCTTATCATTCTTACTTATGGCAGTAAGAAATTAGGATTCTTCCAAATGTATTTAAATCACATCCAGGGACATAAGCTCCAAATTTGGCCCGTCATGATGATACAGTATGATACAGTATGTCTGAGGTGAAGTGATCACAGTCTGTACCAGGACCCTGCAACAAGATTATGTTAGCTGCCGTGGTCAATCTTGGTAAATCTCACAATCTAGAAGCCCCCATTGAAACCTGCTGCATAAACTCATGAAAAAGTGGGGAAAGCATCCTGGACCCCAAACAAGTATCAACTAAGATAGCAGGACCATATGATGATAGAAGGCTATTAGTGCCTATAAGGAAAGCACTGAAGGGTGTCAAATTACTGATTTTCGCTATTTTTTTCACACCTAACGTTTTCCCCCAGCTCCCACTGCATGTGTAGTGCACATTAGGGGGCCGATTCAGACCTGATTACTGCTGTGCGTTTTGGCACAGCGGGCGATCAGGTCTGAAAGGCGCATATGTGTGCACCGCAATGCACAGGCGCAACGGTCCGCAGTGATGGGGAGCGCCAGGCAGCGATGGGATGGTGCAAAAAATCCCATCGCACCGGCGAACGCAAGGAGATTAACAGGAAGAGGGCGTTTGTGGGTGGCAGCTGACCGTGTTTGAGAAGTGTCCGGAAAAACGCAGGAGAGAGACCAGGCGTTTGAAGGGAGGATTCCTGACGTCAGCTCCGGCCCCGATCATCGCAGAGGCTTTGTAAGTCCTGGTCTGTGCAGAGACTTCTGTTTGTGCAGCTCTCCTGCACATGTGATAGCACACCTGCACAGCGAATTCCCCCTCCCCCTGTAGGCGGCGACTACCTGATCGCAGGGATGCAAAAAACACACCCTAGCGCTCAGGTCTGAATTAGCCCCTAGATGTGATATACGCCCAGCTACAATGGGAATGAAGAGGATAGGTAACAAGGGGCGTTAGAGTAATGGAATGGCAGGGGGTGATTACAAGAGGAGCAGATCAGCACATCTGATGTGTCCCAGCAAATGCTGGATCCATTTATTTACTCGTTTCTAATATATATATATATATATATATATATATATATATA
Organism: Pseudophryne corroboree; assembly: GCF_028390025.1. Taxonomy (NCBI): domain Eukaryota; kingdom Metazoa; phylum Chordata; class Amphibia; order Anura; family Myobatrachidae; genus Pseudophryne; species Pseudophryne corroboree. The sequence goes on along the minus strand of NC_086453.1, from coordinate 190,081,371 downwards.
TATAATTGGAATTTTGCCAAGTATACACACCTGCTTCAATGTGTGGATGACATTATAAGGGTTCTTTATGGTGAAACTGTGTAGCTAGATGGATGGAAAATAAATGTAAAGACAGATTGATGAAAGTAGTGATCTATCTAGGTGCACTTTTGGTGCTGCATTTGGTACAGTAATTGATAATAAGATAAAATCTTGGATCAGAAATGTTCAACAATACGTACAATGAATAAAGTCTCCAGCTTCGGAAACAGATCTTTTTCCGCTTGGTTGTGAATAAAAGCAAATCTATTTCTGTCACTGTAACCAGTAGTGGTGTGTACAGACGTTTGCTGAGAATGTGGTTTATGTGTTACAATGGAAAGGAACAGTTACTATTATAGCAACACCTGCACTCTTCTGCACTATATAGCACAATATAGTGATCTGGTAACATCAGAGATATAAAAATGTCTCTGATAAAATACCAAAATATATACTGGTATATATATGTATGGGACACATGAAAAGTAAATAGGCCCTCTTCACTGATAATGGTGGTCATTCCGAGTTGTTCGCTCGTTGCCAATTTTCGCTATATTGCGATTAGTCGCTTAATGCGCATGCGCAAGGTTCGCAGAGTGCATGCTCTTAGTTATTTTACACAAAAGTTAGGTATTTTACTCACGGCATTACGAGGAATTTTCATCGTTCTGGTGATCGTACTGTGATTGACAGGAAGTGGGTGTTTCTGGGTGGAAACTGGCCGTTTTATGGGTGTGTGCGAAAAAACGCTGGCGTTTCTGGGAAAAACGCGGGAGTGTCTGAAGAAACGGGGGAGCGTCTGGGCGAACGCTGGGTGTGTTTGTGACGTCAAACCAGGAACGAAACTGACTGAACTGATCGCAATGGCTGAGTAAGTCTCGAGCTACTCAGAAACTGCTAAGAAATTTCTATTCGCAATTGTGCTAATCTTTCGTTCGCAATTCTGCTAAGCTAAGATTCACTCCCAGAGGGTGGCGGCTTAGCGTGTGCAATGCTGCTAAGAGCAGCTAGCGAGCGAACAACTCGGAATGAGGGCCTATATGCTGATGATACCGAACGCAGAGAAATCTGTTCCAGTAATCTTGGATATCATTGATAGATTTGGCTCAATCATTTGGCCCACGGAGAGGTCTGAGCCTGGGTACACCTCTTGGTGCACACCTGCAATATATAACAGAGAAAAAATCCTTGGAAATTGGGGGAACTTACCTCTCCTACACCACTAGGCAGACACAAGGCCATTTTAATGCTTATCTTCCTACGTTGACCTACCTCCTGCAGATGCTCAATGTGAGTCTAACTAGGTCAGAAACATTTACCAAATTTATAGGGTATGTGATAATATTGATGAAGTAACAGCAATAAACTGCAGCCAGCAGAGAACAAGGAGGCGTAGGATTCCCTGACATAGTAGCATTTTCTCACTCTAGGCCTATTCAGAGGTGGACACTAGTAAAGCATCGAGCACAAGCCCCTGATATTTTACCTCTGCACATACTGTATGTCTGAGATGCACTGCGCATGTGACACAATGGTTGCAGATCGGAACTGCATGGAGATCCATACAAATCTGTCGACCATGCACTGTTGGGCATTTCGAGCAATCATAGTGTTGCACAAATGTCCAATGGTGCAGCCGATATCCGAACTCATTGTGCAAATTAATGGATTACAGCTGCAGCCAGTGGGTGTCTCAGTAGGAAGCCCATCTGTTGCGGCATTAGCATAAATTTGCAGTAGCGGCTGTGACTACTACATCTCCGTTTACATCTGAATAATAATAATCATCATTTTATTTATATAGTGCTCCTTCTCCAATAGAAAGCTTAACCGATAGAATGAACATGGGGGGTAATTCCAAGTTGATCGCAGCAGGAAATTTTTTAGCAGTTGGGCAAAACCATGTGCACTGCAGGGGGGGCAGATACAACATTTGCAGAGAGAGTTAGATTTGGGTGTGGTGAGTTCAATCTGCAATCTAAATTGCAGTGTAAAAATAAAGCAGCCAGTATTTACCCTGCACAGAAACAAAATAACCCACCCAAATCTAACTCTCTCTGCAAATGTTATATCTGCCCCCCCCCCCCCCCCCCTGCAGCGCACATGGTTTTGCCCAACTGCTAAAAAATTTCCTGCTGCGATCAACTTGGAATTACCCCCATAATTTGGTACAGAAACAATGAATACAGAAAAGTTTTTCATAAAATACAGAGAGCATTGAGATACTAAAGGGACATTAAGGGAATGCTTGAGTAAACAGTAAAGTCTTGAGTATGTTTTTGAGGCCTCTCAAACTGTGCGGCGCCACATAACTAAAAGCTCGACCCCCAGATGAATTACGAGAGATTCTAGGTACTGCTAATAGTCCTTCATCTAGAGATCGCAGTAATCGAGTGGGGCAGTATTAATCAGAAGCTGCTTCAGTTACATAGGGTCCTGGTCATGTATGGCTCTGAAAGTCAGTAAGCTGATCTTAAAGACGGTTCGCCATCTTACAGGCAGCCAGCGGAGGGAGTAGAGAATGGGTGTTATGTGGCTGGAACAGGGCTGGTTGGTTAATAGCCTAGCAGCTCCTTGTCCTTTTTCAGTATATTGTTGGATGGATACACATTAAATGATATACAATTAATAGCAATTCTGTGTATCCAAAAAGTAACTTAAAGTACCATTTATGAATTTCTCAATTATTAGACAAAGTTTAAGGTAACAGTGTGGGTGGGATTTCTCAATGTTAAAAATGGGGTAAATCCTCAGAAAACTACTGTTTTCGGAGGGTTACCATAATACGTACTGTATGGCTCATCACAAATGGAGGTATGCGAGTGAAAAAGAGCGGGCTGTTTAGGAAATTGATACATCCCATTCTGTATCTCTGCTGTCCAGCCGTTAACATAAGATGGAAGATGAAAGAATAAAGGAAGGCAGTGACATGCAGTGAGGTGAATGGCTGGCGAGGTACACATGGCGATGGGTCTGATGCTGGGAGCAGGGCCTTCTTAACAGCAGTGTAGGCCCCTGGGCACAGCAATGCACTGGGGCCCCTACCCATCCTCCAGCAGTAGGGGCCTGAGGTGCTGTCAGCAGCAGCTTTGATGTCCCACAGGCCGTAGGGGGTGTTCTATCTTCTGCTCAGCATGTAGCACCTCAAGCAGTAATTTCTGCTAATTACTCCTTTACTGCACAGGTGGGGCGGGAGGGAGAACACAAAACTGTAGACGGGGCATTGGGCTGAATGAAGTGGCCTGGTACATGACTTTCAGGGCGGTAGGGTGTATTTAATACGTAGGGGATGGGTGGATAGTGAGTGGGCTTAATATTTATCATTTTGCAGCTTGCTTGACTGCAGATATCTCAAGTTGTTGGAATTAGATTTCTTAGCGTTTAATGGGATAAAAAAAAAACTAGAGAGTCCCACCTTTCAGGATGTACTGGGTACTTGGGGATCAGAGCAATACACCAATGAATATACAGGTATAAACCTGCACATTAGGTGTGTGGAGCTGGAGAAGGGACCAGCTGCTGGAAGGCTAATATCTCTGGTTCTAGGGATAGTAGAGACTAGCGGCCAGTGTTCACTGAAAGGGGAGAGTCTCAGCTTTTGGCGTATACCCTCATAACAACTCTAAGTCAGACAGAACCTGAGATATCTGACTGGGAAGAAGAATTAACAGGCTCTGATGGGGAACACTGCTTTGAAGTTGGATATCTCCAGTTCCCCATGGACGATTTTAAAAAATCTGGTACCCCTGGAAAGAGGGGACCCTCAGTTATCAGCCTAGGGCCCTTATACTCCTAGGGCCCTTGGGCAAGTGCCCATTGAGCCCATATGAAAAGACAGCCCTGGCTGGGAGCCTGTCTCACCCCCTACTCACTGTAGCTCTCCCCTCACTACACTAAGCTACAGTGTCCATTGAGTCTCCTACCTGTATCCCTTTGCCTTCTCTTGCTACTGCTGCTGACTGCACTCCGATTCCGAGTACAGTTCCTGGTCTCAAGACACATCCAATTGTCCATCATTGCACAAGGCCCACCCCAACACTCAGAGGCATGCCTCTATTAGCTCCCTATCTGTGCAGCTTTACTGCCCGTGTGGTGTCCCCACCCCCAGCTCTGCAAAGCAGTGTCTGACTGTAGAACCGCGGCAGAGCTGTTGCTGCCTCATCTTTCCTCTCCCTGCATCTCCAGGGACCTCCACAAAGTGAGTGTGGGCTATAAAACGGAGATGCTTATGTTGTATTATGCTAATCATTTTTATATAAAATCTCAGGAGTTTGACAGGGAGTATGACAGGGGAGGCTCTGCCCTGACTGCACATCCCTGAAGGAAGCCAGTGCTGTAAACAGGTTGATTTTCTGATATTTTACACAGATTAAAATGACCCCCTTTCTTATGTCTTATAGTGTTTTATATTTTGCCTGCCTTATTTATTAGTTCTTTTTTCAGGTCAAGAGATATCAGTCATATGCGTTCCAGGTAATTCAGCATCGAAGTGTAAAGACTGCAATGCCCAATATTATAACCCAAAGAACACCAGGAACCGATGTAAGAGATGCACCATTTGTGATAAAGGTAAGCGTCAAAAATGGGGTTGAGGCATAAATAGCGGCACAGCTGCATGCAAGTCGGTATTGCTTAAGGACCATGCCTATTTCTGCATTGCGTATGCTCTATAGCTGAGAGCACTATAGGCAATTTAGCACAGAGCCGGATTAAGATTTGTATAGGGCTCATGGTAACTAATGAGTGGGGGCCCCTAGCAATAAAATTGTCAAATTATATGCTGGTGATGTTATTAAAAACTGTTATGTGTAAATGCTCCCAGCACTACAATCGTGTTGAATATACTCTAGTGCCCCCAGTGCCCCAGTTCACATTATGCCACAGTGCACCGCACATTGGTTATGTAGTTGTTGGAGAGGATCTTCCCGTTGTGTTGGGGCCCCTGCGAAACCTCCTTGGCTGCACGTTTATTAATGTGACACTGCTTGTGTCTGAAAGTGTGTAACTGTTTGTGTAACATAATGTTTGTACCTTGGCCCCTGCATATTGCTAGCAGGGTGTCTGGAATAGTACCCTGCAGCCAATTTCACTGCTGCAATGCCAGCCAAAGCGTCATAGAGGCAATTATCTGTAATTTTAAAAATGGCTGCAATAGTTAGTGATGAGCGTGTAACCCTAAATTTGGCCCACAGAGGGCAAATCTACATTAAGATGTACCCCGGGAAGGACTGGGGTGATGGCTCTCGGTGGTGTGCCACAAATGATGGGAACGTGACCTCATGTCACTCCCCTGTCTCTCTGTATGCCGGGCGACTGAGCAGATTGATAGGAGGCGGAGCTGCTCGGACACCCACTGAGCAGAGCACTGGGACACTGAGCTGCTCGGCCAGCCCAGGTTTCTCTGCACGGCTGGATCGGGCCATCAAGCCATCGGCCCTTCTGGCATTTGTCAGAAGTAGAGATGAGCAGGTTCGGTTCTCAGAGAACCGAACCCTACCGATCTTCACCATTCGAGTCCGGTTCTGAGCCAGGCTCGGGTTTTCCCGCCTGACTCGGAAACCCGAATGAGGCAAAACGTCATCATCCTGCTGTCGGATTCTCGCGGGATTTGGATTCCATATAAGGAGCCGCGCGTCCCCGACATTTTCACTCCAGCATTGTAGAGTGTAGAGAGAGGACGTGTCTCCATTCTCTCAGTGTCCTCAGTGTCCGTGACTTGTGCTGAATCTTTCCATTCACACTGCTTGTGTCCTCTGCTGCCATATGTCCAGTGCTGTCCAGTGGTGGTGTGTTGTGCTGCATCAGTCACAGTGGTGGTGTCCTCTGCTGCCATATGTCCAGTGGTGCTGTATTGTGCTGCATCAGTCACAGTGGTGGTGTCCTTTGCTGCCATATGTCCAGTGCTGCTGTATAATAAGTCCCTTACAGTGTTGCTGTGTTGTCCTGCATCAGACCAGTGGTAGTGTCCTGGGCATCAGTCATTCCAGTGACCATTCACAGTGGTGGTGTCATCTGCTGCCATATGCCTAGTGCTGCTGTATAATTATCTGTGTTGTCCTGCATCAGACCAGTGCTAGTGTCCTGTGCATCAGTCAGTCCAGTGACTATTCACAGTGGTGGTGACCTCTGCTGCCATATGTCCAGTGCTGCTGTATAATAAGTCCTTTACAGTGTTGCTGTGTTGTGCTGCATCGATCAGACCAGTGGTAGTGTCCTGGCCATCAGTCATTCCAGTGACCATGCAGTCACAGTGGTATACGCTGCTGCTATAAGTCCACTGCTACAGTATTATAATAATAATAATAATAATGATAACAACCACAAGTCCCTCACAGTGTTGCTGTGTTGTGCTGCATCAGGCCAGTGGTAGTGTCCTGGCCATCAATCATTCCAGTGACCAGGCAGTCACAGTGGTATACGCTGCTGCTATATGTCCACTGCTGCCATATAATAATAATAACAGCAACAAGTCCCTTACAGTGTTGCTGTGTTGTGCTGCATCAGACCAGTGGTAGTGTCCTGGCCATTAGTCATTCCAGTGACCAGGTAGTCACAGTGGTATACGCTGCTGCTATATGTCTACTGCTACAGTATTATAATAATAATAAGAATTTACTTACCGATAATTCTATTTCTCGTAGTCCGTAGTGGATGCTGGGGACTCCGTCAGGACCATGGGGAATAGCAGCTCCGCAGGAGACAGGGCACAAAAATAAAGCTTTAGGATTAGGTGGTGTGTACTGGCTCCTCCCCCTATGACCCTCCTCCAAGCCTCAGTTAGGATACTGTGCCCGGACGAGCGTACACAATAAGGAAGGATATTGAATCCCGGGTAAGACTCATACCAGCCACACCAATCACACCGTATAACTTGTGATCTGAACCCAGTTAACAGTATGACAAACGTAGGAGCCTCTGAACAGACGGCTCACAACAAAAACAACCCGAATTTGTTTGTAACAATAACTATGTACAAGTATTGCAGACAATCCGCACTTGGGATGGGCGCCCAGCATCCACTACGGACTACGAGAAATAGAATTATCGGTAAGTAAATTCTTATTTTCTCTAACGTCCTAAGTGGATGCTGGGGACTCCGTCAGGACCATGGGGTTTATACCAAAGCTCCCAAACGGGCGGGAGAGTGCGGATGACTCTGCAGCACCGAATGAGAGAACTCAAGGTCCTCCTCAGCCAGGGTATCAAATCTGTAGAATTTTGCAAATGTGTTTGTTTGACCCTGACCAAGTAGCAGCTCGGCAGAGTTGTAATGCCGAGACCCCCCGGGCAGCCGCCCAGGATGAGCCCACTTTCCTTGTGGAATGGGCCTTGACAGATTTAGGTTGTGGCAAGCCTGCCACAGAATGTGCAAGTTGAATTGTGCTACAAATCCAACGAGCAATCGTCTGCTTAGAAGCAGGAGCACCCATCTTGTTGGGTGCATACAATATAAACAGTGAGTCAGACTTTCTGACTCCCGCCGTTCTTGAAATATATATTTTCAATGCCCGGACCACGTCCAACAACTTGGAATCCTCCAAATCGTTAGTAGCCGCAGGCACCACAATAGGCTGGTTCAGGTGAAACGCTGACACCACCTTAGGCAGAAAATGAGGACGTGTCCGCAGTTCTGCCCTGTCCGTATGGAAAATCAGATATGGGCTCTTATATGATAAAGCCGCCAATTCTGATACTCTCCTGGCTGAAGCCAGGGCCAGTAGCATGGTTACTTTCCATGTAAGATACTTCAACTCCACCGATTTGAGCGGCTCAAACCAATGGGATTTGAGAAAATCCAAGACTACATTAAGATCCCACGGTGCCACTGGGGGCACAACCGGGGGCTGTATATGTAGTACTCCTTTTACAAAAGTCTGGACTTCAGGAACTGAAGCCAATTCTTTCTGGAAGAAAATCGACAGGGCCGAAATTTGAACCTTAATGGACCCCAATTTGAGGCCCATAGACAATCCTGTTTGCAGGAAATGTAGGAATCGACCCAGTTGAAATTCCTCCGTGGGGGCCTTCCTGGCCTCACACCACGCAACATATTTTCTCCAAATGCGGTGATAATGTTGTGCAGTCACCTCCTTCCTGGCTTTTACCAGTGTAGGAATGACTTCTTCCGGAATGCCTTTTTCCCTTAGAATTCGGCGTTCAACCGCCATGCCGTCAAACGCAGCCGCTGTAAGTCTTGGAATAGACACGGTCCCTGCTGAAGCAGGTCCCGTCTTAGAGGTAGAGGCCACGGATCCTCCGTGAGCATCTCTTGAAGTTCCGGGTACCAAGTTCTTCTTGGCCAATCCGGAGCCACTAGTATCGTTCTTACTCCCTTTTGCCGTATAATTCTCAGTACCTTTGGTATGAGAGGCAGAGGAGGGAACACATACACTGACTGGAACACCCACGGTGTTACCAGAACGTCCACAGCTATTGCCTGAGGGTCTCTTGACCTGGCGCAATACCTGTCCAGTTTTTTGTTGAGGCGGGACGCCATCATATCCACCATTGGTTTTTCCCAACGGTTCACAATCATGTGGAAGACTTCTGGATGAAGTCCCCACTCTCCCGGGTGTAGATCGTGTCTGCTGAGGAAGTCTGCTTCCCAGTTGTCCACTCCCGGAATGAATACTGCTGACAGTGCTATCACATGATCTTCCGCCCAGCGAAGAATCCTTGCAGCTTCTGCCATTGCTGTCCTGCTTCTTGTGCCGCCCTGTCTGTTTACGTGGGCGACTGCCGTGATGTTGTCCGACTGGATCAACACCGGCTGACCCTGAAGCAGGGGTTTTGCCAGACTTAGAGCATTGTAAATCGCTCTTAGCTCCAGTATATTTATGTGAAGAGACATCTCCAGGCTTGACCATACTCCCTGGAAGTTTCTTCCCTGTGTGACCGCTCCCCAGCCTCTCAGACTGGCATCCGTGGTCACCAGGACCCAGTCCTGTATGCCGAATCTGCGGCCCTCTAACAGATGAGCACTCTGCAACCACCACAGAAGAGACACCCTTGTCCGTGGCGATAAGGTTATCCGCTGATGCATCTGCAGATGCGATCCGGACCATTTGTCCAGCAGATCCCACTGAAAAGTTCGTGCGTGGAATCTGCCGAATGGAATCGCTTCGTAAGAAGCCACCATCTTTCCCAGGACTCTTGTGCATTGATGCACAGACACTTTCCCTGGTTTTAGGAGGTTCCTGACAAGTTCGGATAACTCCCTGGCTTTCTCCTCCGGAAGAAACACCTTTTTCTGTCCAGAATCATTCCCAGGAACAGCAGACCTGTCGTCGGGGTCAACTGAGATTTTGGAAAATTCAGAATCCACCCGTGTTGTTGCAGCACTAGTTGGGTTAGTGCTACTCCATCCTCCAGCTGTTCTCTGGACCTTGCCCTTATCAGGAGATCGTCCAAGTAAGGGATAATTAATACGCCTCTTCTTCGCAGAAGAATCATCATTTCGGCCATTACCTTGGTAAAGACCCGAGGTGCCGTGGACAATCCAAACGGCAGCGTCTGAAACTGATAATGACAGTTTTGCACCACGAACCTGAGGTACCCTTGATGTGAAGGGCAAATTGGGACATGTAGGTAAGCATCCTTTATGTCCAGGGACACCATAAAGTCCCCTTCTTCCAGATTCGCTATCACTGCTCTGAGTGACTCCATCTTGAACTTGAATTTTTGTATGTACAGGTTCAAAGATTTCAGATTTAGAATAGGTCTTACCGAGCCGTCCGGCTTCGGTACCACAAATAGCGTGGAGTAATACCCCTTTCCCTGTTGTAGGAGGGGTACCTTGACTATCACCTGCTGAGAAAACAGCTTGTGAATGGCTTCCAATACCGTCGCCCTGTCTGAGGGAGACGTTGGCAAAGCAGACTTTAGGAACCGGCGAGGGGGAGACTTCTCGAATTCCAACCTGCAACCCTGAGATACTACCTGCAGAATCCAGGGGTCCACCTGTGAGCAAGCCCACTGTGCGCTGAAATTCTTGAGTCGACCCCCCACCGCTCCTGAGTCCGCTTGTAATGCCCCAGCGTCATGCTGAGGGCTTTGCAGAACCCTGGGAGGGCTTCTGTTCCTGGGCAGGGGCTGCTTGCTGCCCTCTCTTACCCCTTCCTCTGCCCCGAGGCAGATATGACTGTCCTTTTGTCCGCTTGTTCTTATAGGACCGAAAGGACTGCGGCTGAAAAGACGGTGTCTTTTTCTGTTGGGAGGGGGTCTGAGGTAAAAAGGTGGATTTTCCGGCAGTTGCCGTGGCCACCAGATCCGATAGACCGACGCCAAATAATTCCTCCCCTTTATACGGCAATACTTCCATATGTCGTTTGGAATCCGCATCACCTGACCACTGTCGCGTCCATAAACTCCTTCTGGCAGATATGGACATCGCATTTACTCTCGATGCCAGAGTGCAAATATCTCTCTGAGCATCTCGCATATGAAGGAAAGCATCCTTTAATTGCTCTATAGTCAATAAAATACTGTCCCTATCCAGGGTATCAATGTTTTCAGTCAGGGAATCCTACCAGACGACCCCAGCACTGCACATCCAGGCTGAGGCGATGGCTGGTCGCAGTATAACACCAGTATGTGTGTATATACTTTTTAGGGTAGTTTCCATTCTTCTATCAGCTGGATCCCTGAGGGCGGCCGTATCAGGAGACGGTAACGCCACTTGTTTTGATAAGCGTGTGAGCGCCTTATCCACCCTAGGGGGTGTTTCCCAGCGCGCCCTAACCTCTGGCGGGAAAGGGTATAATGCTAATAACTTTTTTGAAATTAGCATTTTTCTATCTGGGTTAACCCACGCTTCATCACATACATCATTTAATTCCTCTGATTCAGGAAAAACTACAGGTAGTTTTTTCACCCCCCACATAATACCCCTTTTTGTGGTACTTGCAGTATCAGAGATATGCAAAGCCTCCTTCATTGCCGTGATCATATAACGTGTGGCCCAACTTGAAAATACGTTTGTTTCATCACCGTCGACACTAGATTCAGTGTCTGTGTCTGGGTCTGTGTCGACCGACTGAGGTAAAGGGCGCTTTACAGCCCCTGACGGTGTCTGAGACGCCTGGGCAGGTACTAACTGGTTTGCCGGCCGTCTCATGTCGTCAACTGATTTTTGTAATGTGCTGACATTATCACGTAATTCCATAAACAAAGCCATCCATTCCGGTGTCGACTCCCTGGGGGGTGACATCACCATTATCGGCAATTGCTCTGCCTCCACACCAACATCGTCCTCATACATGTCGACACACACGTACCGACACACAGCAGACACACAGGGAATGCTCTTATCGAAGACAGGACCCCACTAGCCCTTTGGGGAGACAGAGGGAGAGTTTGCCAGCACACACCCAAGCGCTATAATATATATGGGAACAACCTTATATAAGTGTTGTTCTTTATAGCAGCTTAAATATATCAAAATATCGCCAAAAAAATTGCCCCTCCTCTGTTTTACCCTGTTTCTGTAGTGCAGTGCAGGGGAGAGTCCTGGGAGCCTTCCTCACAGCGGAGCTGAGCAGGAAAATGGCGCTGTGTGCTGAGGAGAATAAGCTCCGCCCCCTATTTCGGCGGGTTTTTCTCCCGTAGTTTTAGATAACTGGCATGGGTTAAATACATACATATAGCCTCAATGGCTATATGTGATGTATTCTTTTGCCATAAAGGTATTAAATATTGCTGCCCAGGGCGCCCCCAGCAGCGCCCTGCACCCTCCGTGACCGCTTGGTGTGAAGTGTGTGACAACAATGGCGCACAGCTGCAGTGCTGTGCGCTACCTTCATGAAGACTGAAGAGCCTTCTGCCGCCTGTTTCCGGACCTTCAATCTTCAGCATCTGTAAGGGGGGTCGGCGGCGCGGCTCCGGGACGAACCCCAGGGTGAGACCTGTGTTCCGACTCCCTCTGGAGCTAATGGTGTCCAGTAGCCTAAGAATCCAATCCATCCTGCACGCAGGTGAGTTGAAATTCTCTCCCCTAAGTCCCTCGATGCAGTGAGCCTGTTGCCAGCAGGACTCACTGAAAATAAAAAACCTAAAAACTTTTTCTAAGCAGCTCTTTAGGAGAGCCACCTAGATTGCACCCTGCTCGGACGGGCACAAAAACCTAACTGAGGCTTGGAGGAGGGTCATAGGGGGAGGAGCCAGTACACACCACCTAATCCTAAAGCTTTATTTTTGTGCCCTGTCTCCTTGCGGAGCCGCTATTCCCCATGGTCCTGACGGAGTCCCCAGCATCCACTTAGGACGTTAGAGAAAATAATAATAATAACAACCACAAGTCCCTTACAGTGTTGCTGTGTTGTGCTGCATCAGACCAGTGGTAGTGTCCTGGCCATCAGTCATTCCAGTCATTCCTGTGCCGCATATTCTATTATATAACTCCAGAAACATAATGGAGAACAAAAATTTGGAAGATAAATAGGGAAAGCTCAAGAACCACTTCCTCCTAGCACTAGCCATGACATAGCTGATGAAATGCCGTCAACGTCGTCTGCCAAGGCCGATGCCCAATGTAATAGTAGAGGGCATGTAAAATCCAAAAAGCCACAGTTCAGTAAAAAGACCCAAAAGAAATTTAAATGGTCTGAGGAGAAACGTAAACTTGCCAATATGCCATTAATGACACAGAGTGGCAAGGAACGGCTGAGGCCCTGGCCTATGTTCATGACTAGTGGTTCAGCTTCACATGACGATGGAAGCCCTCATCCTCCCGCTAGAAAAATTAAAAGAGTTAAGCTGAAAAAAGCATAGAAAAGAACGATGTGTTCTGATATGGTATCACAAATCCTCAAGGAGAGTCCAAGTGTGTCGGCGGTTGCGATGCCTGACCTTCCCAACACTGGACGAGAAGAGGTGGCTCCTTCCACCATTTGCACGCCCCCTGCAAGTGCTGGAAGGAGCACTTACAGTCCAGTTCCTGATATTGAAATTGAAGATGTCACTGTTGAAGTACACCATGATGAGGATATGTGTATTGCTGGGGCTGAGGAGGAAGTTGACGATGAGTATTCTGATGGTGATGGTGGCACCGGGGGAGACACCTCTTGTCCGTGGGATGAAGAAGCCCATTGTGCTGCCTGGGCAAACTACCAAAAAAGCCACGTCTTCGGTGTGATATTTTTCTCTAACGTCCTAGTTGATGCTGGGGACTCCGTAAGGACCATGGGGAATAGACGGGCTCCGCAGGAGACTGGGCACTCTATGAAAGATTTAGTACTACTGGTGTGCACTGGCTCCTCCCTCTATGCCCCTCCTCCAGACCTCAGTTAGAATCTGTGCCCGGACAGAGCTGGGTGCATTTTAGTGAGCTCTCCTGAGCTTGCTAATAAGAAAGTATTTTAGTTAGGTTTTTTATTTTCAGAGAGCTTCTGCTGGCAACAGACTCTCTGCTACGTGGGACTGAGGGGAGAGAAGCAAACCTACTAACTGCGGCTAGGTTGCGCTTCTTAGGCTACTGGACACCATTAGCTCCAGAGGGATCGAACACAGGAACCTGACCTTGTCGTCCGTTCCCGGAGCCGCGCCGCCGTCCCCCTCGCAGAGCCAGAAGACAGAAGCCGGCGGGTTGAAGCAAGAAGACGTCAAAATCGGCGGCAGAAGACTCCTGTCTTCATATGAGGTAGCGCACAGCACTGCAGCTGTGCGCCATTGCGCCCACACTAACCCACACACTCCGGTCACTGTAGGGTGCAGGGCGCAGGAGGGGCGCCCTGGGCAGCAATTAAGTACCTCCTGGCAAAAGCAGCATATATACAGTTGGACACTGTTATATGCATGAGCCCCCGCCATTAATTTTACACAAAATCGCGGGACAGAAGCCCGCCGCTGAGGGGGCGGGGCCTTCTTCCTCAGCACTCACCAGCGCCATTTTCTCTCCACAGCTCCGCTGAGAGGAAGCTCCCCAGGCTCTCCCCTGCAGACTCACGGTAGAAAGGGTAAAAAGAGAGGGGGGGGCACATAAATTTAGCGCATTCATTATATATACAGCAGCTACTGGGTGAACACTAAGTTACAGTGTGATTCCTGGGTCATATGGCGCTGGGGTGTGTGCTGGCATACTCTCTCTCTGTCTCTCCAAAAGGCCTTGTGGGGGTCCTGTCCTCATATAGAGCATCCCCTGTGTGAGTGGTGTGTCGGTACGCGTGTGTCGACATGTTTGACGAAGAGGGCTATGTGGAGGCAGAGCAAGTGCAGATGAATGACGTGTCTCCGCCGACGGCGCCGACACCTGATTGGATGGATATGTGGAAGGTGTTAAATGATAATGTAAACTCCTTACATAAAAGGTTGGATAAAGCTGATGCCTTGGGACAGTCGGGGTTTCAGCCCATGCCTGATCCTACAGCGCAGAGGCCGTCAGGGTCTCAGAAGCGCCCACTATCCAAAATTGTTGACACAGATATCGACACGGATTCTGACTCCAGTGTCGATGATGATGATGCAAAATTGCAGCCTAAAATGGCTAAAGCCATCCGCTACATGATTATAGCAATGAAGTATGTTTTGAACATATCAGAGGTAAACCCTGTCCCTGACAAGAGGGTTTATATGTATGGGGAGAAAAAGCAGGAGGTGACTTTTCCCCCTTCACATGAGTTAAATGAATTATGTGAGAAAGCGTGGGATTCCCCCGATAAGAAAGTGCTGATTTCCAAAAGGTTACTTATGGCGTACTCTTTCCCGCCAACGGACAGGATGCGCTGGGAATCCTCCCCTAGGATAGATAAAGCTCTGACATGCTTATCTAAGAAGGTGGCCCTGCCGTCACAGGATATGGCCGCCCTAAAGGATCCTGCAGATAGGAAGCAGGAAAGTATCCTGAAGTCTGTTTATACACATTCAGGTACTCTACTGAGGCCGGCAATTGCGTCGGCCTGGATGTGTAGTGCTGTAGCAGCATGGACAGATAATATATCTGAGGAAATGGATACCTTAGACAAGGATACCATTTTACTGACCCTGGGGCATATAAAAGACGCTGTCCTATATATGAGGGATGCCCAGAGGGACATTTGCCTACTGGGCTCTAGAATAAATGCAATGTCAATTTCTGCCAGAAGGGTCCTGTGGACTCGGCAATGGACAGGTGATGCCGACTCCAAAAAGCACATGAAGGTGTTACCTTACAAGGGTGAGGAATTGTTTGGGGACGGTCTCTCTGACCTAGTTTCCACAGCTACGGCTGGGAAGTCAAACTTTTTGCCATATATTCCCTCAGAGCCTAAGAAAGCACCGTATTACCAAATGCAGTCCTTTCGATCACAAAGAAGCAAGAAGGTCAGAGGTGCGTGCTTTCTTGCCAGAGGCAGGGGTAGAGGAAAGAAGCTGCACCATACAGCTAGTTCCCAGGAACAGAAGTCCTCCCCGGCTTCCACTAAATCCACCGCATGACGCTGGGGCTCCACAGGAACCAGGAGCGGTGGGGGCGCGTCTCCGAAATTTCAGCCACCAGTGGGTTCGCTCACAGGTGGATCCCTGGGCTATACAGATTGTGTCTCAGGGATACAAGCTGGAATTCGAAGTGATGCCCCCTCACAGTTACCTCAAATCGGCCCTACCAGCTTCCCCCATGGAACGGGAAGTAGTGTTAGAGGCAATTCACAAGTTATATCTCCAGCAGGTGGTGGTAAAGGTTCCCCTCCTTCAACAGGGAAGAGGATACTATTCCACAATGTTTGTGGTACCGAAACCGGACGGTTCGGTCAGACCCATATTGAATTTAAAGTCCCTGAACATTTATCTGAAAAGATTCAAGTTCAAAATGAAATCGCTCAGAGCGGTCATTGCAAGCCTGGAAGAGGGGGATTTTATGGTGTCTCTGGACATCAAGGATGCTTACTTGCATGTCGCCATTTATCCACCTCATCAGGAGTACCTAAGATTTGTGGTACAGGACTGTCATTACCAATTCCAGACGTTGCCGTTTGGGCTCTCCACGGCACCGAGAATATTTACCAAGGTAATGGCAGAAATGATGGTGCTCCTTCGAAAGCAAGGAGTCACAATTATCCCATACTTGGACGATCTCCTCATAAAGGCGAGGTCCAGAGAGCAGTTGCTAATCAGCGTAGCACACTCTCAGGAAGTGTTGCAACAGCACGGCTGGATTCTGAATATCCCAAAGTCGCAGCTGATTCCTACAACGCGTCTGCCTTTTCTGGGCATGATTCTGGACACGGACCAGAAGAAGGTATTTCTCCCGGCGGAGAAGGCTCAAGAGCTCGTGACTCTAGTCAGAGACCTCTTAAGACCGAAACAGGTGTCGGTGCATCGCTGCACGCGAGTCCTGGGAAAGATGGTGGCATCATACGAAGCCATTCCCTTCGGCAGGTTCCATGCGAGGATCTTTCAATGGGATCTGTTGGACAAGTGGTCCGGATTGCATCTTCAGATGCATCGGCTGATCACCCTGTCCCCGAGGGCCAGGGTGTCTCTTCTGTGGTGGCTACAGAGTGCTCACCTTCTTGAGGGCCGCAGGTTCGGCATACAGGACTGGGTCCTGGTGACCACGGATGCGAGCCTCCGAGGGTGGGGGGCAGTCACTCAGGGAAGAAACTTCCAAGGGTTGTGGTCAAGTCAGGAGGCTTGTCTGCACATAAATATCCTGGAACTAAGGGCCATATACAACGCCCTGAGTCAAGCGGAGCCTCTGCTTCGAAACCAACCGGTGCTGATTCAGTCAGACAACATCACCGCAGTGGCTCATGTAAACCGCCAGGGCGGCACAAGAAGCAGAGTGGCGATGGCGGAAGCCACCAGGATTCTTCGTTGGGCGGAGAATCACGTGCAAGCACTGTCAGCAGTGTTCATTCCGGGAGTGGACAACTGGGAAGCAGACTTCCTCAGCAGGCACGACCTCCACCCAGGAGAATGGGGACTTCATCACGAAGTCTTCACTCAGATTACAAATCGATGGGAACTGCCACAGGTAGACATGATGGCGTCCCGTCTCAACAAAAAGCTACAAAGGTATTGCGCCAGGTCAAGAGACCCTCTGGCGATAGCTGTGGATGCACTGGTAACACCGTGGGTGTTCCAGTCGGTCTATGTGTTTCCTCCTCTTCCTCTCATACCCAACGTGCTGAGAATCATAAGAAGAGGAGTGAGAACAATACTCATTGTTCCGGATTGGCCAAGAAGGACTTGGTACCCGGAACTGCAAGAAATGCTCACAGAGGACCCGTGGCCTCTGCCTCTCAGACAGGACCTGTTGCAACAGGGGCCCTGTCTGTTCCAAGACTTACCGCGGCTGCATTTGACGGCATGGCGGTTGAACGCAGGATCCTAGTGGAAAAAGGCATTCCGGAGGAAGTTATTCCTACGCTGATAAAGGCTAGGAAGGACGTGACAGCAAGACACTATCACCGTATATGGCGAAAATATGTTGCCTGGTGTGAGGCCAGGAAGGCCCCTACAGAGGAATTCCAGCTGGGTCGGTTCCTGCACTTCCTACAGTCTGGAGTGACTATGGGCCTGAAGTTGGGGTCCATAAAGGTCCAGATTTCGGCCCTATCTATTTTCTTTCAAAAGGAACTGGCTTCTCTTCCTGAAGTTCAGACGTTTGTTAAGGGAGTGCTGCATATTCAGCCCCCTTTTGTGCCACCAGTGGCACCTTGGGATCTCAACGTGGTGTTGGGTTTCCTGAAATCCCACTGGTTTGAGCCACTTAAGACCGTGGAGCTAAAGTATTTCACGTGGAAGGTGGTCATGCTATTGGCCTTAGCTTCGGCTAGGCGTGTGTCAGAATTGGCAGCTTTGTCATGTAAAAGCCCCTATCTGGTTTTCCATATGGACAGGGCTGAATTACGAACTTGTCCGCAATTTCTGCCGAAGGTGGTGTCATCTTTTTATTTGAACCAACCTATTGTGGTGCCTGCGGCTACTCGTGACTTGGAGGATTCCAAGTTGCTTGATGTAGTCAGGGCTTTGAAGATCTATGTAGCCAGGACGGCTGGAGTCAGGAAGACTGACTCGCTGTTTATCCTGTATGCATCCAACAAGCTGGGTGCTCCTGCTTCAAAGCAAACCATTGCTCGCTGGATCTGTAGCACGATTCAGCAGGCTCATTTGGCTGATGGTTTGCCGCATCCAAAATCAGTGAAAGCCCATTCCACTAGGAAGGTGGGCTATTCTTGGGCGGCTGCCCGAGGGGTCTCGGCATTACAGCTTTGCCGAGCAGCTACTTGGTCGGGTACAAACACATTTGCTAAGTTCTACAAGTTTGATACCCTGGCTGAGGAGGACCTTGTGTTTGCCCATTCGGTGCTGCAGAGTCATCCGCACTCTCCCGCCCATTTGGGAGCTTTGGTATAATCCCCATGGTCCTTACGGAGTCCCCAGCATCCACTAGGATGTTAGAGAAAATAAGATTTTACTCACCGGTAAATCTATTTCTCGTAGTCCGTAGTGGATGCTGGGCGCCCGTCCCAAGTGCGGACTTTCTGCAATACGTGTACATAGTTATTGCTTAATAAAGGGTTATGTTATGTGGGCATCCATTGTTGATGCTCTGTTGTTGTTCATACTGTTGACTGGGTAAGTTTATCACAAGTTATATGGTGTGATTGGTGTGGCTGGTATGAGTCTTACCCTGGATTCCAAAATCCTTTCCTTATAATGTCAGCTCTTCCGGGCACAGTTTCCTTAACTGAGGTCTGGAGGAGGGGCATAGAGGGAGGAGCCAGTGCACACCAGTAGTACTAAATCTTTCTTAAAGTGCCCAGTCTCCTGCGGAGCCCGTCTATTCCCCATGGTCCTTACGGAGTCCCCAGCATCCAATACGGACTACGAGAAATAGATTTACCGGTGAGTAAAATCTTATTTTTCTCCACATATCCGGACAACAGGTGTCAAGCCATCTGTTGCCTCTGTCAATCTGTAATAAGTAGGGGTAAGGATGTTAACCACCTGGGAACATCCTCCCTTATACGTCACCTGCTGCGCATTCATCAGAAGTCAGTGTCAAGTTGTGAAACTTTGGGTAAGAGCGTAAGCAGTCCACTGACACCTAAATCCCTTCTTCCTCCTGTACCCATGCTCCTGCAAGCCACATCACCAACTCCCTCAACGTCAACTTCCTCCTCAGTCAGGAACGTCGGTAATCCTGCAGGCCATGTCACTGTCAAGACTAAGGAGTCCTCTCCTAATCGGGATTCCTCCGTAGGATCCTTGAGTGTTACGCCTGCTGTTGCTGCCGCTGCTGTTGTTGCTGCTGGGAGTCGATCGTCATCCCAGAGGGGAAGTCGGAAGACCACTTGTACTACTTCAACTAAGCAATTGACTGTCCAACAGTCCTTTGTGACGAAGATGAAAAATGACAGCAGTCATCCTTTTGCTAAGTGGATAACTGAGGCCTTGTATGTTGGTGTTAGATGTGCGTCCGGTATCCGCCATTAGTTCAGTGGGACTTAGAGAATTGATTAAGGTACGGGTTGAGTATCCCTTATCCAAAATGCTTGGGACCAGAAGTATTTTGGATATCGGATTTTTCCGTATTTTGGAATAATTGCATACCATAATGAGATATCATGGCGATGGGACCTAAATCTAAGCACAGAATGCATTTATGTTTCATATACACCTTGTACACACAGCCTGAAGGTCATTTTAGCCAATATTTTTTATAATTTCTTGCATTAAACAAAGTGTGTGTACATTCATACACAATTCATTTATGTTTCATATACACCTTATACACACAGCCTGAAGGTCATTTAATACAATATTTTTTAATAACTTTGTGTATTAAACGAAGTTTGTGTACATTGAGCCATCAAAAAACAAAGGTTTCACTATCTCACTCTCACTCAAAAAAGTCTGTATTTCGGAATATTCCGTATTTCGGAATATTTGGATATGGGATACTCAACCTGTACTGTGTCCCCAGTATCAAATCCTATCTAGGTTCCACTTCTCTAGGCAGGCTTTTGCAGAAGCAGCTGGAGAAATTGAAGGAGGAGCTAAGACGGAGCGATTCCGCAAAGTATGTGGGACTTGTGGATGGAGCCCTTCCTTCCCTTTGCCAGGATTCAAGGGTGGTCAATCTGTTGAAATCAGAGCACTACATTTTGGCCACCGTGCTCGATCCTAGGTTTAAAGCCTACATTGTATCTCTCTTTCCGGCAGACACAAGTGTGCAGAGGTGCAAAGACCTGCTGGTTAGTAAATTGTCAACTCAAGCGGAACGTGACCGTCAACAGCTCGTCCTTCAATTTCTCCCGCCACTGGGTTTGCAAGGAAAAGGATAAAATTTCCTAGCCCACCCGCTGGCGGTGATGCAGGGCAGTCAGGAACGAAAGCTGACATCTGGTCCGGACTGAAGGACCTGCCAAAGATTACTGACATGTCTACTGTCACTGCATATGATTCTGTCACCATTGAAAGAATGGTGGAGGATTATATGAATGACAGCATCCAAGTAGGCATGTCAGACAGTCTGTATGGATACTGGCAGGAAAAATAAGCAATTTGGATGCCCTTGCACAAACTGGCTTTATTTTACCTTAGTTGCCCCCCCTCCGGTGTGTACTCCGAAAGAGTGTTTAGTGCAGCCGGTCACCTTGTCAGCGATCGGCGTAGGAGGTTACTTCCACTAAATGTGGAGATGATGATGTTCATCAAAATGAATTATAAATTCATCCGGGAAGACCTTTACCAGCAATTGCCTCCAGAAAGTACACAGGAACCTGTGATGGTGGATTCCAGTGGGGACGAATTAATACTCTGTGAGGAGGAGGGTGTACACAGTAAAAGGGGCG